>NC_047087.1:94647500-94978750 GCF_902459505.1 Geotrypetes seraphini | reverse complement strand
GTGATTGTTCATTTTTCTCAGTGACCTCTGTTTGAATCCACCCTTTTGGAGTTAAAATTGTCCATATATCAGGTCATGAAGAATATACTTGAGAGTGGAGGTAGCCTAGGATCAGGTCAACTCATGGTATACAGTAGAAATGATGACGCCATTCAAATAATAGGATTGTATTTCCTTCCTGGAGTTTCAGTGTGTGGTTTTGGGAACTTTGATTTTTTGCTCCTGTTTTTCTGCCTGTTGGAATTCAGACCTCTCTTCCTTTAGCAATTCTATGTTGTATATTTACATTTCGGTGAGAGCTAGAGCTATGGATTATGCTGTATAATATTGATGACTCAGTAGTTGCTAGACAATGGGTCAGAATTCTGAGATGGAGTTCAAATCATAAGGGGTCACAAATGAGGCTGATGTCCCCCTTCACTGTGGGGCCTGTGATTCAATGAATATTCACAGGCCTTTCCATTTCCTCCTGTATGGGCTTTGGCCCATGCAAAATGCTGGGTTCTGTCTGTGCACACTGACACACAGGGCCCTGTGCTCATTACTGCTATTGTCTTCATTGTTTGGATAATAAGGGTAGAAGTAAGTAGATGATGAGAGGGCCATTGAGGAGCAGAGATTTTTCTGTTTGGGTTTGGTTTTTTTAAGTTTAAATGCTTTTTGTTCTGAATCATAAGCATCAAGTACAGTCGCACACCAAAAGCAAACAATGGAATGAGCTACAGCACTATATCTAACAAACTTGGTCAGTAAATGCAGAGCGGCAGAGTTACCTTATCCGTCAATGGGACTTTGTAAGGTTTGCTACGCTAATCAATCTGCTCGGTAAAAAATTGCTCATCTTGGTAAATAGTTTGACCTCGCCAGGATCTAAAGAAAAGGCAAAAAATTCTGTGGAAACTAAGACTGTTTCTTCCAGCAATGGAGGGGGAAGTTACAGTCGCTGTGCTGAGAAGCATTCAGCAACAGAAGTCTTCAGCACTATATGGGACATAACAACTGTCCCAAAGATCAAATGACCCATATTGTGATCCCAGTTTTTAGAAAGAAGTAATACTTCCTCAACCCTCCAACTGTAAATTCTATTTTTTTAATCATCATCTGGGGAACACATTGGATAAAAATTTGGGAGACAGTGATCTAAACCTTTGTTTCTCAACTCACTAGTACTACTATTTATTATTTCTATAGCGTTGAAAAGTGTACGCAGCACTATACATTTTAACATACAATAGATAGTCCCTGTTCAGAAGAACTTACAATCTAATTTAGACAGTACATTTCAGGGTTGGGGAGATTATGGTAGAGGAAATGATACAATGGGTATAAGTATCTTGATAGCAGTGAGTGTGAGTTAAGAGTTGAAAGCAGTACTCAGTTCTGAAGTACCCCTTTGCCAGTCAGGTTTTCAGGATATCCACAATGACTGTGCATGAAAGAGATTCTCATATAATGGAGGCAGTGTATGCAAATCAAGTTTATGCATATTCATTGTGAGTATCCTGAAAACCTGACTGGCAAGGAGGGGTATTCCAGGACCGTGTTGAGAAACACTGGTCTAAACAACATGTCTGGTTTATAGTTCAAACTATACAATTTTTTTACTTGTAATCGTCAATATGTGGTGGTGTGCATCCCAAGGGGAACTCTAATTTGATAGCTTTCTGGCTGTTGGACAATAAGAAAATACAAAATATTTGTGTCCACCTGATTATCCAGGTTGTTGATGCTATTTATGTCATGTGGGGATTCTACACAGGGCTTTGTCTAGGAGCAGTGTTGAATTCTCATAAAAGTGGAAACTTTGAGGCAAGAATGCCAGGGATCATCTTGCTCTAAGAAATGACAGCATTGGAAATAGAAAAAGAAAGCATTTCATATATGGGGAGAATTGTAAACACTGCTTTTGGTGGGAGGAATGGATAGGAAGGAGAGAGATTTTGCTGGGAAAGGTAAAATAAACATGCCCAAATAACTGGAGATGTTTTTGAAGAGGTGGCCTTGCCAAGTTGTTTAAATATACATGGACTGACAATTAAGTTCATAAACTTGCCTCCATGTGCTTACGTTGTCAGCACTGTACAAACAACTGGGTAAAGTTTCATAACCTTGGTATATTAGTGTTTTACAGCTGTGTTCGTATCGACGTGTGGTGGTGTCTTGCTTAGTGGCGTTCATTATTGTTGCATGTTTTTGTGTATCGTCACAAGAATGTCAGAGCTTGAATTAGAGCAACGAACAAATATTAAATTTCTTGTTAAACTTGGTAAGAGTGGAAGTGAAATCAGGGACACGATAGTCCACGTTTATGGGGATAATGCCATGAAGAAAATGGCAGTGTACAAATGGATTAAATGTTTTTCTGAGGGGAGAGAAAACATCAATGATGAAAAGTCAGGGCGGCCAGTAACAAGCAGAACTGACAAAAACATTGCAAAAATTTGTTGGCTAACTATGAGAAGCATAGCAGACCAAGTAAACATCAATAGAGAAACAGTTAGAAAAATCTTAACTGAAAATCTTGGCTTGAGAAAAGTGTGTGTAAAAATGGTCCCAAAGGAGCTCAACGATGAACAAAAGTGAAGGAGAATTGAAGTTTGCCAAGACCTTTTGGAGAGGCAAGACATGTTTTGGGCCGTGTTATCACTGGTGATGAAATATGGGTTTCGATCCTGAAACAAAACTTTAAAGTGCACAATGGAAATCAGCCAATTCTTCATGACCAAAAAATCAAGTCAAAATGATTTTACTAACCTTTTTTGATATTGAAGGGATTGTTCATTATGAATTTGTACCAACTTGACAAACAGTTTAACCAAGTTTATTATTTGGAAGTGTTGAAAAGGCTGTGTGAAAAAGTTAGATGAAAACGACCTGAACTTTTCGCCAACAACTCAGGGCTCTTGCATCGTGACAATGCACCAGCTCACATGGCAATGTCTGTGAGGGAGTTTTTAGCCAGGAAACAAATAACTGTATTGGAACACTATCCCTACTCACCTGATCTGGCCCCAATGACTTTTTTCTTTACCCGAAGATAAAGGAAATATTGAAAGGAAGACATTTTGATGACATTCAGGACATCAAGGGTAATATGATGACAGCTCTGATGAGCATGCCAGAAAAAGAGTTCCAAAAAGTGCTTTGAAGGGTGGACTAGGCACTGGCGTCAGTGCACAGCTTCCCAAGGGGAGTACTTTGAAGGTGACACTAGTGATATTCAGCAATGAGGTATGTACCGTGTTTCCCCGAAAATAAGACCTACCCTGAAAATAAGCCCTAGTATGATTTTCGGGGTAGGTCTTAATATAAGCCCTACCTCAAAAGTAAGCCCTAGTCTCTGGATTTACTGGCAGCAGCGCTTCCCACCACGCAGCCGAACCCCCGCTGACTGTGAGCCCTACATACCTCCCTCCAGCACTCTAAACAGGTTGCTTGGTGGCGTTCTCCTGTCAGGGCCTTCTATGTGCCGCGTTACGGTTAGAGTGCTGCCTGCCTGACACTGCTCTGGAAGGAGGTATTTAGGGCTCACGGTCATCGGTGTTCGGATGGGATGGAAGGACGGGAGGGTCAGCGGGGGTTCGGCTGCGTGGTGCGGGGGGTGCTCAAGGGTTATGCACAAGGAATGGGACGGATGGAAGGGTAGAAGCTGGGCAAAAGTTCTGCTGCACAGGGGGATGGGAGGGAGGGAAGGATAGGAAGATGCTGCAGAGGGAAGGCACAAGAGGATGGGTAAGAGGGGAGGAAAGATGCTGCACATGTGGGGAGAGAAAGGAAAGATGAAGAATTGGGGTGAAGGAGTGGAAGGGAGAGATGATCATGTACATGAAAAAAATAAGCCCTACCCCGTAAATAAGACCTTGCATGTTTTTTGGGCCCCAAATTAATATGTCTTATTTTCAGGGAAACACGGTAGCACTTTTTCTAGGATGAGTTCACAAACTTAATTGTCAGTCTTCATAGACAAGCAAAGATATGATCTTCATGTTGAAAACTGTTTTATTCTCCAGTAACTTTGTATCTGTTAATAGTGTAATAGTTAGATGGTAGACTGTAGCATACTTTCTAGTAGTTAGTTTTAGTGTGTCGGTAATGGTTTGCAAGAATGTCCTCATTTGGAAGAATTTATTTTTTAGAAAGGATAGATTGAAATGTAGAATCTCACCCAGCAGTGCATAGTTATCCATCATCTATAGCAAACATTTAAGATTTTTTTTCTGACTTGCTTTTCCTGAGCTGTTCTCTTAAGGTACTTGGATGAAAGAAGATAGCAACCAAAAGTGGAGAAATATGGAAGGAAAGAAAATGGGGCTTAGCACATGCCTACTTGTATTTGAGGGAAATGTGCTAATGCTATTCTTGCTAAGATTATAATAGAGTAGCATAATTCTCTTCTAGGAGAGCATCTAGTGTGTGTGCTTTAAATTATTTTTTTATACTATTTAATTTTGCTCACAATTTCATTAATCCCAATGCAATTATTCTGATTATTATTCTCGCTGTTGCCAAACTGGTTTTTACCCCATACTGCAGTGGTCATCTTTAAATTTTAATTCAGGGCCAGTTTGGGTCAAAATGATCTGAAGGAGAGATGCCAAATCTATTTTTATATGGAGCCATGTCAGTTGAAGGACAGTGAAGAGGATAAGACACAGGACGTAAAGAAATACCAATCTTTTGTTATATTTATTTTTATTTGTTGAAGACTTACTATATTGCTTTTAGCTGTCAAAGCAGGACAAAGAAATGTACAACTCTAAAACAAAATCTATAAGCAAAGGAAATACAAAATTCAGTAGGAAAGAACCATTCACACAGACCAACCAAAGTAACAAAGTTTTATATATGCAATATCATATAGTCTTCACTCGTGTTCAGAAGTCACAAAAGGCTTTGACCAAGACAAGGAAGCAAAAATACATCTTTGATACTGGATATGCTTGGAAGTTGTAGAGCATAGAACTTTTGACTTTTTAAGATATATTCCTATTTTTCCATCACTTCAAGACTCCTGATGCAGGCTAGATAGCCGAAACGTGGTCTGAAGTATAATGAAGACTGGTATTTTTTTAGGTCTTGCGTCATGTCCTCTCCACTGTTTTTGGTTTACATTTCTTTGTGGAGTTTGGTTCTTTTGTGTTTTTCCTGTGTTAATTAAAGGATAATTTGAAGAGTTAATTATATAAAAATATTCTATTGTATAATATTTGTAATATATTCTAAAATATATAGAATTAAAAAGGTGACTTAGGATGAAAATAAGGAAGCTAATAGTAGGGCAGTATAGCAAGAACTGTACACAGTACTAGGAATGTTAATTGTACCCAGAATTTGTTTTATTTATGTTTATAAATTGAGAGATTTTTCTAAATAAAACAGCATGTGCTTTGCTTTAGTTGATGTTTTAACATTCAGTATACTTCGGCATAATGGCTGCAGTACTGAATCCAAATTCTTATTGTTCTAGAAGCCTAAGGAAACATCTTCGACTAAGGCACAGAAACCCATCCCTGTAGCGTCAGTTTTCAACGAAGATGATGTAAGTGAATGCAACTTCACCATGTATACAATAGTTAAACACACTCAAATGGATTTAACATTCTCTTGTGTGATAGCAATTGAGCTGAGCAGGATCCCTGGACCCTTTCCAACCTTGTGGCTTGATGTATTGTAAATAGTGGGGTGTTAAGTTAATTCAGTCTTTAGCAGACTATCAAAATGTCATCTTATCTTGGACATAGGGCTAGTAATTAACAAACTTGTAAAGACACTTGGGGCTAGATTCACTAGGCAAACCGATCATGTACCGCTCACTTTCCGACTCCTGCTCAATTCACTAACCTTCCTCCAGACCCCATCCGCACCCCATCCGATCTGCGCATGCAAATGAGTAAAAAGGCATGTAAATTTCTTAACGCGTCAGTTTATGAAACCATTTCGTCCAAATCGACTGGCCTTTGCTGTCCAAAAAGTTACAACTGCTGAGGACCAGTCGTTTACATCCTCACCGGCTATTTCTGCCTAGCAACTGACGCGTGCATGTTAAGAACGCCATTAAAAATATATATATATATCTTTCCCTACAAAAATCCAAAATATATCTAAACTTTTAAATATATGTAAACTTTCATGTACATAAGTGTTAGAAATATTTATAAAATTTTTTTGGGAATGCGTATAGTGAGTGTGGGAGTGAATCTCGGCTTTTTAATGCGCAAGGCGAGAAAATCGTGGATTAAACCCTTGCTCTCCTTGCGCATTGTACATTTCAAATATCAATGCCAAATAACAAAAAAAAATCCTAAATCAAATCTAACTTTTAAGGGCTAGCAATCCCTACCCCAGCTAGATTGTTGCTAGTTGTTGCTTTGTGCTTCACGGCAGATATAGGTAATGACGTCCGCGATTAAACCACACCCCAATTCTACGCAGTGAAGTCCAAAAGAGCTAGCGCATGCATTATGAGCTTCAAAACCAACAAGAATACAGTGTGCACACGTGTCGATAGATGTTTCAGCGCTAATAGCAGTGTGTTTACGATTAGATCATTTGCATGGACAAGCTTTACTGAATCCATCGGCTACAATGACTCAGAAACGGATAGGATACGAATAGCATAGATTTCGGGACTTTGGTGAATCCTGCCCTTGGACTGCACAATTTGTAGAAAGGTGTCCTTTAGTACTTAATCCACTCATCTTTACCCCACTAACTCCTCCACCTCTTTAAGAGCTATCATAACCACAAAGCTCCCTGCCAGACCCTCTAATTCAGTTATTCTGTTGAAGTATTTTCAACTCATGTCTGTCACATCTCAAATTTAATCAGTCTGTATTAGTTTTTCTGCTGAGACTATTTCATGGCTAAAAATTACCTCAAAAGCACCTCCTGACAAAATAGAAGTTTAAACACTTTTGCAGAAAACCAAATACAGTGTTTGTTTTAACAGGGTGGAGCTTCTATCAAATACATTTTTGAGAGTGGCTAGGGACAAAATTTCAAATGGGTTTGTCTACCAAGTGACGGCAAGAAATACTTTTTAAAATAAATGTTGGCTGTTTGTTAGATCAATGATGCCTATAGCTCAGCTGTTCTTAATGGGTGGTATATAAAGTGTGAATAAACTAATGTAAACCTATATCTGAACCATGAAATCCCCCTGAAGGTTTGGTTTGCAGGGTAACCAGTATAGTACCATGGCACTGAGTTTTCAGGCCTGATATTTACTTAATATAAGTAAGCATTAGATTAAAATACATGGTATAAGTTGAATATATTTGCACAAATAGAATGGAATGAAAAGTGATTTATTTTAACTTTTCACTCCATGCAGACTGATCTCTCCTTCCTGGGAGGAAATGCTCATCCAACGTTGATTTTTATCTTCTATTTCAGCCCAGAGAAGGGAATGGGATCCATGAAACAATAGAGATTTTTCTCATGGCCTAGAAAAGAATGTTGTCAGTCTATGTTCTGACTATGTGACAAGAGAACTCAAATGTCCCACATGGTGACCATTTTTAAAGCATTAGTGAGAACTAACTCCAGAGCTTTTTATATTTTTCCTCTTTTTTTATGCCATTCTACTTTGCAAAAAAAAAAAAAAAAAAAAGTTATAAATGTTAGCCTTTTAAAACTTGAAAATACATTCAGAAGGCTTATGTGATAGGAAGGAAACGCATTTAGCATTGGGTACAAAAGTATTACTTTCATACTGGTTCTGAAGAAATAAACTGCATAACTTAATGTTATTGTACAATCCCCCTTTATGCTAGGGACAGATGGGTTGTTATGTACCTTGTCCAGCCAAAGTCTGTAGGAACTTCACTTGATAGAAGTTTCAGCTCCACCCCTTCCTCCCCCCAGCCCTCATCTGCTGGAGCATGCTCCCAATATGTAGGAAGTTAACTCATCTCTTCTGCTCGTGTTTAAATTTAGTGTATATTTTACTCTTTTTCACGGGTTTGCCCTTGTGCTGTGGAAATACCTTGCAGGGGCATCCTTACGGCGGGAGATCGCAGACTTTGGTCTAAAGTCTGCCTCTGAGGGGTTACCTGCCACTGCAGTAAGCTCTCTGGACAGCCTGCATGTTAAATTGGGACTCCGGGATCGAGAGCTAGCTCACTCACTAGTGGGTGGAGCTCAGGCTGCGCGGTTCCGTGGAGACGTGCCTGGGATCAGGACTGGACTGCATACTTTCCCTGAGTAATCTGGAGGTGTTGGAAGTCACTGACCAAGGTGGCCGGGCAGGTGAGGCAGTCAGAAGACTTGAAATCCAGTTTTCCAGCTTCCTGAGGCTTGAGATCTCCCTGCATACTGTTTCAGTTTTGCCTGCCATTTCTCCTTTACAGCACAGAGCACAGTGAGTAGAGGCTTGCCTACCTGGTTTAGTGATTTTGGGGGGTCCTACAAAGAGGTTTCTTGGTGGTTTCCCTGCATGCCCTACCCACCCTCTAAAATCGCAAAATCACCATTTTGTTTTTCCCGGGCTATTTTAGGGCAAAATCTACACCCGCAGCGGCCATCTTGGATTTTTGTCAAACTTTTAAAAAGTATATTTTTTTGCACTTAGGAGCTTCATTTTTGCTCCAGACTTCTCAGATGGCCTCCTCAAGGTATGATGGCATGGATTCATGTCCTCGTTTGCAGTGGATAGCTGTCGAATTTGTAACCATGTTCCATGTGTGCCACGGCCCGCGAAGTGGGTGAGGTGTGCACGGATTCGGTGCCTTCCACCTCTGAAGAGGTCTTTCTTGAATCTCCTGCTGCAAACCTCAGAAGGAGACCCTCAGAAGAGTGCTAGCGGCATTTCGGTGAAGCGCAACCGCAGTTCCGGGGACAAGCCTCATATCTTCTAAGCACTCTAAATCTGAGGTGCATAGAGTGGCCCTGGTTGCGGGGAATTTTTCCTCTCCGGAATTTGTGAACATGATGTACCAGGCATATTTGGTTAAAAAGTCCATGCCTGTGGTTCCACCTCAGAAACCAATCTAGCCTGCTGGTTCTTCCCCTCCACTGGACTCCAGTCTGTCTCTGTATTCACAGCCAGGGACCCCGGAACACAGGCGGATGATGCCTGCCATCGCGTCCGCATCTCTTTCCATCCCTCTGTTGCCTCAGGGCACCTAGGTGGCATCTGCTGATGTGGCTAACCTAGCTGACCTTTGTGATCAAGATTCGTGTGGGTCCTGAGATCTGGCAGATGATATGTCTGTTCGCAGGTTTTTCAAGCCTAGTTGTCTTGAGGATCTCATTTTGGAATCCCTGCAGGAATTAAACCTGCAGTTGGATCAGCTGGTCCAGGAGGAATGTTCTTTGATCAGTGATCAAAGACTGTTTTCTCCCTCCTTTCTTGATAATCCGGATCTGGCCCGGATTCTTTCGGAAGCTTGGGATAACCCGGAGGGTCCCCTGAAATGCGCTAGAGCCATGGCAAAACTTTACCCCATGACACCAGAGTTTTCCAAGCGCTTTGCTTCTCCTAAGGTGGATTCGACTGTGGCTCAGGTCACCAAGCGTACCTCCCTACCCTCTGATGGAGGGGTGGTTCTGAAAGATGTTCAGGACAGGCGGGTGGATTTTATCCTTAAACACCTCTTTGATTCTGTGGCGGCCGGGGTCAGAGCAACTGTGGTCACATCATTTGTAGCCTGGGCGTGCCATTCCAAACTTCCTCATGATCCTGATGTCATGGTCCTCCGGGATCTTGATTTTCTGATTTCTGGAGTGGATTATCTTGTGGATGCCTTATATGGCATGATGAGGTCTTTGCCAAGTTGGGAGCTTATTCAGTGTCCGCCAGGAGAATGATGTGGATACGGCAGTGGTCTGGGGATTCCTCCTCTAAGGCCACTTTGAGTAGGTTGCCCTTTTTACGGCTACCCCTGTTTGGCCAAGGCCTGGATGACCTTATGGCCACTGTTCAGGACCGTAAGCCTAAGGCTCTGCCGGGAAATGAGCTTCACCCCACTAGGAGTTCGGGGCATCCTAATTTTCATCCATTTCAGTGCCCTCATTAGTATGCCGGTCCTCCAGTAACAGGTCAAAGATTCAACTCTTCGTCAAGACTCCGCTTTGGAGGCGCTGCCCATCAGCAGTCCTCAAACAGACGTCCTCCCACTCTCATGAAGAAGCAGTTCTACCATCGGGCCTCTGGCCCTTCCCCACCCCCGAATTGGAGGACGACTTGACTTTTCTAGTGGAGTGGGAGACTGACCTTGGGCTGTTGGGTCCTAGAGGTCCTATGCGATGGCCTCAAATTGGAGTTTTATGAGCCTATGTCGGATTTCTTTCTGGATTCATCTACAGGGGTGTGCCGAAAAGGCGCTCAGGTTGCAGGCCACGGTTCACAGACTGCTGGATATTGCGGCTATCGAACCTGTGCCTAAGGATGACTTGGACTTGGGGAGATAGACTTCATCGTTCCAAAGAAAGGCTCTGAAGATTGGAGATCGATTCTGGATCTAAAGGCGGTCAATGCTGCACTGAAGGTTCTACACTTCAGAATGGAAACTGTACGATTGGTCATTGCGGCAGTGGTACCAGGAGAGTTTCTGGCCTCCCTGGATCTCACGGAGGCGTATCTTCATATCCCCATCTTTCTGGATCACAGGGAATTCCTTCGATTCTATGTTCTGATCAACACTTCCAGTTTGACTCTTCTGTTCAGCCTGGCCGACGACGCCCAGGACCTTCACCAAGATAACAGTGGTGTTTGCAGCCCACCTTCGCTCTCAGGGTATCCTGGTTCATCCATATCTGGACGACTGGCTGATCAGAGCTCCCTCCTTGGCGGAGGGGAACTGGGCAGTGCAGCAGGTGGTCCATCTACTGCAACGCCTGGGTTTGGTGATCAACCTGAGAAAGAGCTACTTCGAACCTACGCAGGAGCTGGGGGTTCGGTTCCACACATCCCAGAGCAAAGTATTTCTTCCGTAGTCTTGAAGAGAGAAGATTCAAAATACAATTCGAGTCAACCATTCCAGCTACATCAGCCTGGCAATATCTCCAAGTCCTGGGGCTCATGGTGGTGGCGATCGATGTGGTTCCGAGGGCCAGGGCTCGGCTGTGTTCCCTTCAGGAGTCGTCGTCGTCCTGGTGGAGCCTGCAATAGGACTCACTATTTGCACAGCTGCCTTGGACGGTGGCAGCTCGCAGCAGCATGCAGTGGTGACGGAATCCTCTGACTCTGTCCAAGGGCCTGCCACTTCAGATTTTGGAATGGGTGATTCTCTCCATGGATGCGAGTCTCTCTGGTTGGGGAGCAGTCTGTATGTATGCTCTGGTTCAGGGCCGGCGGTCGCTCTCGAAGAGCAAGTGGTTGATCAATTGCCTGGAGCTGAGGGTGATTCACCTAACCTTGCTGCATTTACAGGAGCGTCTCCATCGACAAGCTGTCATAGTGTGTTTGGACAATTCAATGGTGGTGGCCTATGTCAACAGGCAAGGAGGCACCAGGTGTTCTCCAGGAGTTCTCATCTGAACATGGAAGCTTGGCTGCTCTTTTCCTGGGCAGAATGGCACCTTGTAGCTTTGTCTGCGGCTCATGTGGCAGGTGTAGAAAACATTCAAGCGGATTTTCTCAGTCAAAAGACCCTGGATCCCGAAGAGTGGTCTCAATCCTGGAGAGTGTTCGAGTGCATCAGTGGTGTTGTCCAACGTTTGACCTCATGGTGACTGCCAAGAACAAGAAGGCGGATAGATTTTGCAGCCGGTAGCGAAGGACTGGATGCTCTGGTGCAATCCTGGCCTCGGGGCAGTCTACTCTACGTCTTTCCTCCATGGCCCATGATAGGATGTGTTTTGTATCGCATTGCACAACAAGGGGGCCCAGTGATCTTGGTGGCCCCAGATTGGCCAAGAAGACCCTGGTATGCCAATCTGGTTCGGCTCCAGCATGGTCAAGGACTTTGGCTTCCCTGCCACCCTTGTCATCTTACTCAGGGTCCAATGACTCCACAGGATCTGTACCGCTTTGGTCTTATGGCATGGCTTTTGAGCGTGTAGCCTTGACAGCCATGAGCTACTCGACCATGGTCATTGCTACGTTGCTGCATAGCAAACAGAAGTCTACTTTTGCAGCCTGTGCAAAGGCCTGGAAGTGTTACCATGCTTGGTGTTCAAGTTCACATGTGGATCCCTCAGGTTCCTCGTTGGCACAGGTTCTGGACTTCTGCAGGATGGCCTGAAAAAAGAGTCTTGCTGTGTCTTCCCTCAGGGTGCAGCGGGTCTCTCTTGCTTGGGTCCTGTATTGCTCAGGGGCTCACTAGTGTTGCACTCGGACGTTGTCCGTTTCTTGAGGGGAGTGCAGTTCAGCTAAGGCCTCCTTTGCATCTCCCACCCATGCCAGACATGGAATCTGGTTCTCCACTTGCTGGCTCATCTGCCCTATGAACCCCTTGAACAGGACTCATTGTTGGATCTCACCATCAAGACTGTTTTCCTGGTTGCAGTCATAGAAACATAGAAACATAGAAGATGACGGCAGAAAAGGGCCACAGCCCATCAAGTCTGCCCACTCCAACAACCCTACCCCCTTGAATTTACCCCCCTAGAGATCCCACATGTGTATCCCATTTCCTTTTAAAATCCTTCACGCTGCTGGCCTGAATCACCTGAGGTGGAAGTTCATTCCAACGATCGACCACCCTTTTGGTGAAGAAGAACTTCCTGGTGTCGCCATGAAATTTCCCACCCCTGATTTTAAGCGGATGGCCTCTTGTGGCAGAGGGACCTTTAAAAAAGAAGATATCATCCTCCACCTCAATATGGCCGGTGATATATTTAAACGTCTCTATCATGTCTCCTCTCTCTCTACGTTCTTCGAGTGAATATAGCTGCAATTTATTCAGCCTTTCTTCATACGGGAGGTCTTTGAGTCCCGAGACCATTTTGGTGGCCATTCTTTGAACCGACTCAACTCTCAGCACATCCTTTTGGTAATGTGGCCTCCAGAATTGTACACAATACTCCAGATGAGGCCTCACCATGGATCTGTACAATGGCATTATAACTTCGGGCTTCCGGCTGATAAAACTTCTTCGGATGCAACCCATCATTTGTCTTGCCTTTGATGAAGCCTTCTCCACTTGATTGGCAGTCTTCATGTCTTCGCTAATGATCACCCCCAAATCACGTTCCGCCTTGGTCCTAACTAAGGTTTCACCATTTAGTGTGTAAGTTTTGCATGGATTCCTGCTGCCGAGGTGCATGACCTTACATTTTCTAGCATTGAAGTTTAGCTGCCAAGTTGAGGACCAATGTTCCAATAGAAGTAGGTCCTGCGTCATACTGTCTGGTACAGTGTTCTCACTTACTATGTTGCATAGTTTGGCGTCATCGGCGAATAATGTGATTTTACCCTGAAGCCCCTGAGTCAGATCTCCCACAAATATGTTGAAGAGGATCGGGCCCAAGACCGAGCCCTGAGGCACTCCACTGATCACCTCCGACGTTTTTGAAGGGGCACCATTTACCACCACTCTCTGAAGTCTACTATTTAGCCAATCACCGACCCATGTAGTTAACGTCTCTCCCAGTCCCATTGATTTCATCTTGTTCAATAGTCTGCGGTGCGGAACGCTATCAAAAGCTTTACTAAAGTCCAAGTAAACGACGTCTGCTCGTAGGGTCTCGGAGCTTCAGGCACTCTCTTGCCGGGATCCTTTCCTGCGGATCACAGATTCCGCAGTATTCTTATGGATGGTACCTTCCTTCCTCCCGAAGGTGGTTTCTATCTTCCATGTGAATCGGGAAGTCTGTCTTCTGACGTTTGTACCCTCGGGTTCCAAGGCCCGGGACCAGATCTTGCAGTCCCTGGACATCCATTCCCGCCTTTTGCATTATTTAGAGGTCACCAGTGAGTTTCGTCTCTTGGACCATCTATTTGTTCTCTCGGGTCTTGCTCGTCAGGGTAGGCCTTCCTCTAAGGCTACTATTTCCAGATGGATTTGTGCAGCCATTTCTGCTGCCTGTGTGGCAGTGGGGAAAAAGCCCACTCCATTAGAGGTATGTCTTCTTCTTGGGCAGAATCTACAGCAGTTTGCCTGAAGAGATTTGCAGGACGGCTACTTGGTCTTCCCTGCACAAGTTTTATTGGATTGATGTAACAGCCAAGCAGGATGCTGCTTTTGGGGCTTTGATTCTGGCAGCGGGCTCATCGTTCTCTCCCCTGATGTTTCCCCATCTTATTCCTTCCTCAGCCCTCCATTCCCTTTCATTTTCAGTGTAAACTAAAGTAAAGCTTAACTTTATATACCGAGTCATCATTCTAAGAAGGCTCAACTCGGTTTATAGCAGTTAAATAAAAACAGTGTACCTCCATTACCATATTTCTACCCTCTGTTATGTCTTTCTTCTCATCTGTTTCCCTTCCACTCTCTCCTCCTCCTCGGGGTTCTATCATTCTCAGCATCTTTTTTCCTCTACCCTTATAGCCCAGCATCTGCACTCCCTTCCCTCCCCACCCTTGTAGCCTAACTTCTCCCTATTTCTTCCCTGCTGCATTCTTCCTTATGGTCTAGCATTTCTCCCACTTCCAGGCATCTTTCTATCACTCCATTCTGCTCCTGGACCAACATCTCTCTCCTCCCCTTCCACCTCCTCTGTAACTCTTCCTCCTTTTCATCCACCCCCATGTCCAACACCTCTCCCTTTCTTGTGCCCTGTGTCAGATTTCTCTATCCCCCCCTCTATGGACCATCTCTCCCTTCCTCCCCTCCATTAAGTGCAATTTCATCATCTCCCCTCACCATACATGCCTCCCTCCCCTCCCCCTGTGGCAACAACTTTCCTTCCTTCCACTTTGCTATAATGCAGGTGTTAAGAGCCAGTAACTTTTCTTCCTCTTCTCCCTGTACTCTAAGGCTTGCTTCTTCGGGTTGTGGTATCATCAGCGTGTGGGAATTGTTGCTGATACTGCGTCCCAAAGAAGCTTATGTGGTTGAGATTCTGCGTGGGATAAGGGAATTCTGTGCGACTGCAATTCTGCGGTTATTGTGCATTGCGCAGTCACACAGAATTCTGCCAGGTATAAAACACAGCAAATACATATTACTATTTGGTTACGCACTAAACATTTTAATTTCAATTCAGTTTCAGTTTTTTTCTAGTCCGCCTTTGTCAAAGATGGATTACAACAGATACATTCATGGTAAAACAATTATTATACATACAAACATACTCACAAAACAGAATCTGTTGTTACTTGAAACCCAACATTACTAAGCACCCTTCAGCTTGGAGCTAAAGAAGTTCCATTTTCTGTTATGCCTTTTTAGTAATCTTTTGTGTCCTGTCACTTGTTTTAAATAGAGTGAACCAGAAGAGATGCCTCCAGAAGCAAAGATGCGTATGAAGAACATTGGAAGGTAAAACAGCAGTCACTTTTTATTTCATGAAGAATAAAAATTTGAGGCTATTTAAATCTGCATTGGCTGCTACTTGGACATTGAGCTCTTTGTTGTTCTGTAACATTTCATTAGTGTAACCTCCTGCTTTGTACTGTACTCTGTTTGCCACTATTAAAATGGGGAGGGAGGGTGCTATGAAAACCAACATTTATGCATTGATTTTCTAGCATTTTTCAACTTTAACGTATTAAAAATTCTCTGTTCCATCAGGTTTCACTCATTTTTAGTAAAGTAACTTATAGGGTTATACTGGATTTTCTTACAAAACCCAAGCACTTGAATTTCCAGCCAATCAGTATGATTAGCAACTCTATGCAGTAGTTCAGCCTAGTGCTGCCCGATTTCAGGAAAAAAAAAATTTGATTCGATTCAGCCTATTGAATCGATTTTTCAATTCAATTCGATTTTCCTGCCCAATTGGCTGGTTTTTTTTTTTTTTTAAAACATCCTGGTGGGTTTATTTTATACTCAGAAAAGTATTACTCCCACTATTCTCGAGAAGTGCATTAACTCTGTGACTTCTTTCTAAACGAGAAAAGGCCTCAGATATGGAGCCTACGCACAGTCATAGACTGGATTGATCAGCGTAGTTACCACACTCCTTGCTCCAGTCATTGGCCATAAAAACCCGTTGCCTTTAAATCTTTAATTAACTTAGAATGTTTAAATTTTATAAAAACTTGTAACCTTATATTACTCAAAAATATATTTTTTAATGGTTTTTTAGTACTTTTTACTTTTTATCACATACTACTTCATTTATCTAATTTCATAGTTTATCATTTGTTTCATGCACAACTCTGTTTACACTGAAAAGAGTGACTCATTTGTTACTTAGCTTCAACACAGTGTTCGGTCTCATGAATGACTCTGCACAAATGCCAACGCGGCCGACTTTTAGCGGAAATGACTGAAACCGCTGCTTCAGGGCCGAGTTCTGGGCATTCCAAAATTCCTACATGCATAAAAAATTCTTATTTCTATGTTATCAAAAGAAAAACCAAACAGAGATCCCAAACCACTCTTACTTACTGCACTGTGTTATTCCGTCAACTAATTTCAGATGGACCCAAAATGGCGACAGCCTCTATTTGATACACCCGGGAGTGTACTGACATCATCATTTACTTAGATACTATTGGTTCTCCAGATTTAAATACCTACTAAAAAGTTGTTATTCTAATCTTTAACCCAAAACTCACTGATAAAGAATTTTTTAACTAATAAAGTTTTTTAACTAGTAAAAATGTTGCCACTCCATGTTCTTATTTAAACCATTAGGGTATAAAGTATCCAAACGGTAAATCCAGCGCTGTTCACGTTGGGCTAGGAAACGTCTAAAGTTACCTCCTCTATTCCCTGGTTTAACCACTTCTAAAATTACAGCACGTAATGAAAAAAATGTGTGGTTGTTTTCAATACAATGTTTTGCAAGAGGGGCACCCACAACCATATTTTTAATATTACTCTTATGTTCGGCTAAGCATACATTGAATCTCCTAGATGTTTGCCCTATATATATAAGGTCATATGGGCATTTAAGGGCATACACTACCCCCTGAGTTCTACAGTTAGATGTATGCTTCAAAATGTACTCTTTTTTATCCTTTGGGTTGCAAAACTTTTGGGTGCAAAACATTATTGCACACATTTGGCATTTGCCACATGTGTGATGGCCCAGATTATCACTCTCTTTCCTTAGCAACAGCAGCAGATGAATCCAGAGACCAATGGGATAGCACACATCTACCAGCAGGCGGAGATAGAGAAACTGATTAACAGGTGGTCCTATTGGCTGGCACGCCTCCTGTATCTCCAGTATGCTCTATCTCCCAGCAGGTGATGGTCGCTATTCGAATAGCTCCTGGATTCTGACTGTGACTGGAACTTTATTTTCTCCTGTTGAGGTTTCTCTTCAGTGAGACTGCCATTCTGTTTCTCCTGTTGAGGTTTTCTCTTCAGTGAGCTGGCAGTGCTATTTCTCCTGTTGAGATTTTCTCTTCAGTGAGACAGGGGTGTCCGGCTGTACGGTGCCGGCTTTAGGGGTTACACCTGGGCCCCCCCAGGTCCCTGCCTCACCCTCCCTCCTTTACTAGCGGGTCTGACTGGGTCTCAATTTTTTCTTCTTTCCCTTCTCTGTTAAAAAAAAAATAAAATAACTCAGTTGCTACATTCTGCTCTGTTAGTGCTGCACATCCAGCTCTAACTGGCTTCAATCGGCCCTAACAACAAGCTTGTGAGTATGTATGTGGTTTTTACTGTTTGAACTTCAGGTTCTGTTTGGGAGTCTTAGTACTGTGGGTTCAGTCAACGTATGTTTAAGGAATGGATATTTTATTAAGGCGAAGTTTTATGACTAGAAATCCGTTGAGGGAGCCGGGACTTTCCCGCCCTTTGCATGCACACACTTGGTTTCCTTGTTGGTTACAGCGCAGCAGTAGCAGTGCGAATTCATGCTCGTACTCCTTGTTGGGTTTCAGTGCAGCAGTAGTAGTCCTGTTTATTCCGAGGCTCTCTTTCGTCTGTGTTTGTTGCGGCCATGTGCAGCTGATTGTGCAGGTGTCAGTTTATAGCAGCGCGCATGAGATAGGACATGTTTTTTTTTTTCGGTGCTGTGGGAAGCACCGCACAGTTCTATTTATTTCCCGAGTCTGATTTTCTTTATATGCAGGCTGCGGCAGGGTAAATTTTTCAGGGCTTGAATCTGACTATGTTTCTAGGAGCGTTGATTCAGCGGCCAAGTGTCGGCGAGAATCAGGCGCACTCTTGGGTCTCTGGCAATGGCGGGAGAGCTGCAGCATTCCAGTAGTTTATTTCCAGATGACTTTGGTCAGGGTATGCAGCGGCTTCGCTCCTTTCCGGTTCAGACAAGTTGTACATGTTTCACCATATTTGGGACAAGCTTGGGCAGATTGGGAAGCACCGCACTGTTCTATTTATTTCCCGAGTCTGATTTTCTTTATATACAGGCCGCGGCAGGGTAAATTTTTCAGGGCTTGAATCTGACTATGTTTCTAGGAGCGTTGATTCAGCGGCCAAGTGTCGGCGAGAATCAGGCGCACTCTTGGGTCTCTGGCAATGGCGGGAGAGCTGCAGCATTCCAGTAGTTTATTTCCAGATGACTTTGGTCAGGGTATGCTGCGGCTTCGCTCCTTTCCAGTTCAGACAAGTTGTACATGTTTCACCATATTTGGGACAAGCTTGGGCAGATTTATGTCTATGTCTGTGTTCCTGCTGTATTCCCTTGAAGGAAGCTGCTTGTTTAATCGGATTCTGGGGCTAGCACTCAAGGGGATTACCAGAGAGACTCTGACCTGTGCTAGGTCACCCAGTCTCGGTTTGTCTCCGTTCTGGGTTGACATACGGCACCTCACGGCACAGTGAGATCAGCAGTAAGATAGTGCCCTGTATTTCACACGGGTATCTCATTGTCTCTCTTGGGGTCCCTGCAGATTGAGCCTTTGTCTGTTAGTAAATGTCCTTCTTATTTGGGCCTCTGTGTTGCACTGCATGTGTCTAGTAGTGGCATAGGATATATATGTCTAAAGGTAGTACTAACAGTTTCCAAGTTCGGGCTGTCTCTATGGGCATAATGACACTTCACATCTTCCTGCGACCAGGACTCTCTTTCTCTATTTCTGAGAGAGCTTGGACTTCAGATTTCCATGCTTATCACGCTGGTTTCTCCTGTTGCCATCTTCTCATGGCACATGCTAGACGGACCCCCTGACCAGACAGGAAGGGCTGTGCATCTCCTTCTAACCAGGTGCCAGTTACCTATTCTATCAAACCCGCGGAGGAGCGCACGCTATGTGGCAGTTAGCCTCATCCCTGAAGCTCTCATTAGCAATGTGAGCTTTGTCTGATACCTGTTAGGATGCTGCTGTTTTCCACAGGGCGGTAGATGCAGCATCTTGATTGCGTCTAGTACATATTCACTTTAAAGGACATATGTATTTCGCTCACTTTGCATGGAGTTAGTACTGTTTTCATGGTTCCAGTATACTCTTCTTTACATTGCGAAACTTGATTTTTCCTAGGAGAATTTCTTTCTTCTTACAGATCCTACAGTTCTCATCCTGCCGTTCCCTGACCTTCTGCACTTCATTCTGAGGGGATCTTGACTTCTTCCAATGATTCTTCAGGCTTTCTCATGAGGGAGAAGACGCTATAATGTCAGGTCAGGGGGCTGTGAACATTTTTCAGGATGCTTGCAACTTTGCATCCTCCTCAGGTTTCCGGTTTGTTCTTGGAGTCTCTATGTTTTGTGTTTCCCTTTTAAGTGTTACTGGTCCTCAGGGTAGTTTTTGTAGTTCTTCAGGAACTAAGGGACGTTGTTCCACTTAATGCTTGGTGCCCAAGTCGGGGGCATTGGGCAGGCTGTATCCCATTCTGCTGAATTAGTTTCTCAGGGTTACACATTTCTGCAGAAAAACTGGGAGAATATTTACATTTCACTATGGACTCCGGTTTGCTTGCCTCTCTTGGAGCAGCGCTTTCAGTTTTGGCACATGCCATTTTGCCTACCCAAGGCTTCACGAACATTTTAGGAAATGTGGGCAGTGGTGCCGTTTTGGCGCTACAAGGCGATGCACCTAATTTCTTCTTGACTGAATGCTTGATTCTGACATCTTCCAGTTGGGCCATTTGACTGACACGAAAAGGGTGGTTTCCTCAGTTCTTTGGATGTGAATCTTCAAATTTGCACAGTGCTCTTTTCTCCTGTACTATTTATAGGTATATCAGGGAGATGTTTTTATTCATATAGGAGAGAAATGTGTTTCTTCCCAGAAAGGACGATGGGTCACAGTCTCAGGTTTGCATTCTTCTTTGGTCACCATGACCAAGAGTATGGGATTCTGTGCAGGTTCTAGGATCCATATTGCTGACTCCACTGGGAACTTTGGCTTGCTTTCCCATTATAACGCTACAGCAGTCGCTTTTGTTCCGGTGGTTCCCGGTATCTCAGGGCTCCAATTATTTGGTAGGCTCCTCAAGCATCACTCTGTATGATTTGGTGGCTCGGTGAGATTTCTCTTTTCAAAAGCATGCCTCGGTCTTTGCTGGACTAGCTCATGGCCACCAATAATCCCGGGCTGTCGGATTGGGGGGCTTGGTGCCTTCCATCCTCAGCTCCAGGAGTCTGGTCTTAAGAGGCGACTCAGTACTTGTTCATTCTTCTACTCTGGAGCATGGTCAGGCTACCGTTTCTGGAGCTTCAGACCATTCTTCCGGAATGACGCTGAAGGTCTTTTCAGTCAGTATTATGATGGGGGTATTTCTCTACATCATGGGCAGTAGATGATGTACTTAGTTGGCAGGTAAAGTTGTGGTTCTATTTCAATGGGTGGACCCTCATCTTCCTTTTCTGTTGCCAGATCATTTTATGGGTCAGGAAAAGAGTTTGGATAGACTTTCTCTCCGCGAAATCTGTGCATGGCCCTTTTATTGTATGTTACAGTGTACAGCGCTGTGTACGCTCTAGAAAGTGTAAATGTTAGTACTAGTGAAATCTTCTTCATCCTGGATATTGAGAATTTTGGCTCAGACGTTCCATCTCTTTTTATGGAAGTGAGATCTCCTGGAACTAGACCTCATGGCCTCGTCTCAAAATTCTAAGCTTCCTAGCTTCTTCGGTGGGCACAGGGAGTGGGAGTCAGAGGAGGTAGCAGCGTGGCATTTTTTCTCACCTCTGGTTTCTCTTTTTTCAGTGTTTTCCCCTGGCTGATGATGGCTTGGATTTGCCATCTCAAGCTCGCTTTCAGGACACAGTATTTGTAGAATCTCTGGATTGGCTGCGCCATCCTTGCTATGCAGATCTGATGAGTCTTTTGACAGCCGGACTGTTGAGTTTCCTGGTATCTCTGGATTTGCTCACCTAGGGTCCGATCAACATGGATATTCGTACTACTTTGGTATTGTGACCTAACTTTTGCAAAGTCATGGCTGACGTGTAAGGGTTATGCAAAGCAGGTTGTTTCTTCTCTTATCCAGGCGATACAGACGTCTTCATATGTGGCTTCTGCTTCCTTTTGGAGGTTTTCCTTTCTTGGGTACTTCTCAACATTTGCACCCTTCCAGAGTTCTTTTTTGGCACAAGTGTATTGCCAAAGGCTTAGCGTTCAATTCCCTTCAGCTTCAAGTGCCATTCTTAGCTTGTTACAAGGGCTAGGTATATTGCTCTTCGATTACTTCTCAGCTTTATATAGTTCAGTTCCTAAATGTACACCTCTTAGAAAGCCCTTTCCGGAGTAAAGTATTAAGGTACTTCTTCGCAGTTTACCGAAGGCTTCATTTCATCCTTGTCTTTTGAGACTCTAAAGGGCTGTGCTGTTGAACACGGGGTTTCTTGTGGCCATGACTTCAGCTTGGTGGTTTTCTGAGTTGCAGGCCTTGTTTGGCGGGGATTCCTATTTCTGATTTACAAAATCTGGGGTGTCAGTTCGGACGGTACCACAATTTCTTTCTAAGGATGTACTCCTTTCTTTTATGACACTCTCACTTTTCCTTCCTTCTTCCTGGGAGGAGAAATGGGGAGACGTGATTTTATTCACTGCTTTTATTCACTACATTTTTTTGAAAGTGCGTAGCATTTTCCGCGAGCTAGGTTTCTAACGACTTTTAGTTGTTTAGATCACCTTTTTATATTCTTCACGGGACTCCTCAAACGTATGGTGTCGTCCAAAGCCTCCATCGCTCAATAGGTCCAGGAGGACATTCTTTATGCTTGCTTGATGGCAAGGAAGCGGTTGGTGAAAGAACTTCATGACCATTGCGCCAGAACAATGGCTACTTCTTGGACTCAGTCCAGAGGTTATTTCCTTGGAGGAGTTTTGTCTCGTGGCTACTTGGTCTTCCGAGAGTGCTTTCTCTTTCCGAGAGTGCTTTCTCTCAGCATTACTGGTTGGATGTAGGGGCACATGCAGTAGATGCGTTTAGTGCTTCGGTTGTTGCGGAGGCGGCGTTTGCTTCCCACCCAGATTGAGGATTGCTTTGCTACATCCCATTGGTCTCTGGATGATTTCATCTGCTGCTGCTGAATCGTGAATCGGGCAGCACTAGTTCAGCCCATCCATCTGGAGGCATAAATGTTTTTTTTATTCCTGTTCAAAAGCATTAAAACTTATGGCATGGGTGGGTAGACTCCCTAACTCTCAGTACTATGAGAGGCAGAAGAAAAAGCAGTATCTGTATTACTGCAAATCCTGAAAAGTATTGGGAATGGAAATCTGTGTTTCTCCTTAGACAAGCAGGCATATTATTCTCACATGTGGGTGATGTCATCCACAGAACCCAGTACACACACTGCCAAGAGCACTGTCACTTTAAATCTTTAGGCAGTGCCCACATTGTGCGCATACAGGTGCCTTCCTATCTGACATCGGCACATAGGACCAACAGTTCTAAGTTTTTCGTGGAGCCATGAAGCTGTGTCTAGTTTCTCTTCAGCGTGTCAGATTATGAAGCCCTTTTTTGTGCTTTCCCTATTATTTTATTGTTCTTCATTTTTTAATGTTTCCATATTTTATTCGAGTTTGATTAAATTTTGTCAGTTTTTTTAATTTTTGGCCTTCAGGTCACTTCAAAACTTTTTTTTTGACTCGGGGTGTATCAACGTTTTTGAGCTCCTGGGCCATCGAACCTTTTGACTTTCTTGGTCGTTTTTCCCTCCATGTCAAAGAGGATGCCAAGTGGCTTTAAGAAACGTACTTTATGTAATCGAACCATTTCAGGCTCTGACCCTAAACTAAACTAAACTAAGCCTTAAGTTTATATACCGCATCATCTCCACGGAAATGGAGCTCGACACGGTTTATAAAGCTTAAAAATATAAGAAGAGATAGTAGAAAGATTTACAAGAGCATATGGATAGAGGGGATGTAAACAGGAGAAGAAATGTTATGTTAGAAAAAAGCCAGGTTTTCTTAATTGGTGTGTTCACTGTCTAGGTCCTGAAAATCGGGACATTTGTTGTGAGCCTATTATATATATAAAAAACAGGTCACCGAAAGTCAAAGAAATCCAGTTCGATAAACTTTTCGGTTAGACATTGAACATGGCAGGAGATTCAGCACCTGATACCCAACCTCCACTGGCATTGGTATCAATGACGTGTGCACCGATGTCACCTAGAGCAGTGTTCTCCCCAGAAATGTTTTCCAGCCGGGTGGCATGAAAAAGTAGCCGGGTGGGGTGGGACGGGGAAATTTGGTGGTGGGGAAAATTAAGGGCTCCTTTTACTAAGCTGCAATAGCGTTTTTAGCACATGCAGAATTGCCGCGCTACACGGCTAGAACTAACGCCAGTGGCAATTCTGCGTGAGCTAAGCACGCGGTAAAACTGCTATCGCAGCTTAGTAAAAGGAGCCTTAAATGTGTACTATTTGTATTAGTTAATTATTATTAGTTATTTTCCAATGCTCAATATGACTGCCTTTCTTGTTCCATAATATTTTTATTAAATTTAAGAAGTATCAATTCTAGAAGTGAATAATTAAACTCTGTAGAACACTAAACTCTGTAGAAGGGTCAGAACTACAGAAGAGTGTGAGGCCCTACAAAGAGACCTAAGCAAACTGGAGGAGTTGGCAAATAAATGGCAGATGAAATTCAATGTAGGGAAATGCAAGGTCATGCATATAGGGAGAAAGAACCCGATGTTCAGCTACCAAATGGGGGGATTAGTATTAGAGGGAAGTAACCTTGAAAGAGATTTGGGTGTACTGGTGGATACAACAATGAAGTCAACGGCGCAATGCGCAGCAGCCGCGAAGAAGGCGAACAGAATGTTGGGTATTATTAAAAACTAGTGTTTAAGCCCGTTAGATTAACGGGTGCTAGATGTCTCCTGCTTTTGAACCTGGGCAGGGGCAGAGGCAGAGCCGGGGCGGGAGGGAGTGACGGTGGGAGAGCAATTTCAAAGCTTCAGCATCGGCGGCTCCTTGACCAATCCGCGCTTACAACGTCCCCACACTTGTGGTCTGGCTGGCTCCCCCACCAAAGCCCTTCGCAGCGGCAGCCCCTCCCGCATCCGTCCCCGTGTCCCAAGCCTCTCCGAAGGCCGGCTCCCACGAAAATGGTACCCCTCTGTCCAAAGCCGCGGCGGAAGCCTCCCTCAAGACACATTTCAAATCTGACATATTGTAATCACAAAACAGAAAATAAAATTATTTTTCTTACCTTTTGTTGTCTGGTCATTATTCATATCATGTAGGGGTCCCAGGCTATGGTTGGCTTTTGATAACTCGCTTGCCAGGGCCCCTTCTTTCTTCTTCCCTCCCTCCATCCCTGCAGCTGAAGACAGGCACCTCCCCCCAGTGGTCTGAGACAGGAGGGAGCAGTTAGGAGAGGGTCTCAGGGCAAAGAGGGGCTCAACAGCACACAATCACCTTTCCTTCCCTCCCTCCATCAGGTGCTCCAGTGGTCTGAGACAGGAGGGAGCAGTTAGGAGAGGGTCTAAGGCTAAAGAGGGGCTCAACAGCGTCCATCCACCTTTCCTTCCCTCCCTCCATCAGGTGCAGTGAATCCACCAATGTTAAAAGGAGCCGCGTCGAAATCGGAGGCCTGCCACTGCTGTAGCACGTTCCACTCTGCCTTGGTCCCGCCCCTTCTCTGACATATGGGACCGCGGCAGAGGGAATGTGTTACGGTGGGGGCAGGGCTCCAATTTCAAAGCAACTCCTTTTAACATAGGCGGAGGTAAACTGTACCTGATGGAGGAAGGGAAGGAACGGTGGGTCAAATTTTGGCAACGGCAGGAATTGTTTTACGGGCCAAGCACCGTGAAACTTTGTTTCTTTAGGCAGCCCCAGTTATTTACTTGGATTCAATGTGAGCCGGGTGAGGAAGGCCGCCGCAGCCTCGCGGCTAGGTAGGGGAACAACAATGGCGCTTATGCTCAAGCCCCCGCCGCAGCTCCTCTCTCGATCCTGGTGCGGTTCGAGAGGGGAGTCGTGGCGGCGGCTTGAACATAAGCGCGATTGTTGTCCCCCTACCTAGCTGCGAGGCTGCGGCGGGGTTTCCATGGCAACCCGATCACGGATCTCAGTGTAGGGCCGGGTCTGGCGGCGCCGTATAGTGCGGAAGCGGGAGGCGGGACCTCAGCACAGCGCCGCCGGCCCCCAGGAGCTCGAGGCCGGCTGCGGACATGCCTGGTGTGGCATGGTGCAGGAGGAACAGTGATCGGTGGAGAGCAGGTGATGAATAGGTGGCGCGAGGTGGAGAGTAGGTGATGACGTAAAACGTGCGCATGCGCACTCGTGTTTTCGGGACGGATCAGGGAACACGTTTTTTTTAGTGCGCATGCGCGGCTAGCATTTTATTATATTAGATGGTATTACGACCAGAACGAAAGAAGTCATCCTGCCATTGTATCGGGCAATGGTGCGCCCGCACCTGGAGTACTGTGTTCAGTATTGGTCACCGCATCTTAAGAAGGATATGGCAATACTTGAGAGGGTCCAGAGGAGAGCGACACGAATGATTAAGGGCATGGAAAACCTTTCATACACTGAAAGATTGGAGAAGCTGGAGCTCTTCTCCCTGGAAAAGCGGAGACTCAGAGGAGACATGATAGAGACCTACAAGATCATGAAGGGCATAGAGAAAGTGGAGAGAGACAGATTCTTCAAACTTTCAAAACATAAAAGAACAAGAGGGCATTCGGAAAAATTAGAAGGGGATAGATTCAAAACAAATGCTAGGAAGTTTTTCTTTACTCAGCGGGTGGTGGACACCTGGAATGCGCTTCCAGAGGATTTAATAGGGCAGAGTACGGTACTGGGGTTTAAGAAAGGATTGGACAATTTCCTGTTGGAAAAGGGGATAGAGGGGTATAGATAGAGGATTATTACGCAGGTTCTGGACCTGTTGGGCCGCCGCGTGAGCGGACTGCTGGGCACGATGGACCTCAGGTCTGACCCAGCAGAGGCATTGCTTATGTGCGCCAGCACTCGCCATTTTCCAGCACGACCGGGCCGGCGTGGGAGCCCTGCTCCGCCCCCCCGATCCCGCAGGAGGACAATTAGAATAAAAAGACACAGCGCCAGCACTCGCCATTTTCCAGCACGACCGGGCCGGCGTGGGAGCCCTGCTCCGCCCCCCCGATCCCGCAGGAGGACAATTAGAATAAAAAGACACAGCGCCAGCACTCGCCATTTTCCAGCACGACCGGGCCGGCGTGGGAGCCCTGCTCCGCCCCCCCGATCCCGCAGGAGGACAATTAGAATAAAAAGACACAGCGCCAGCACTCGCCATTTTCCAGCACGACCGGGCCGGCTTGGGAGCCCTGCTCCGCCCCCCCGATCCCGCAGGAGGACAATTAGAATAAAAAGACACAGCGCCAGCACTCGCCATTTTCCAGCACGACCGGGCCGGCGTGGGAGCCCTGCTCCGCCCCCCCGATCCCGCAGGAGGACAATTAGAATAAAAAGACACAGCGCCAGCACTCGCCATTTTCCAGCACGACCGGGCCGGCGTGGGAGCCCTGCTCCGCCCCCCCGATCCCGCAGGAGGACAATTAGAATAAAAAGACACAGCGCCAGCACTCGCCATTTTCCAGCACGACCGGGCCGGCGTGGGAGCCCTGCTCCGCCCCCCCGATCCCGCAGGAGGACAATTAGAATAAAAAGACACAGCGCCAACGGCGCGCCGCCGTTCGGCGTGCCGACGAAGGCGCACGACAAAGGCGCCTGCGCCTTAGTGAGCGCCTTCGTGGAGCACCTGAGAGGAGCACCTGAGAGGAGCACCAGCGGACCTTGGAAACGGGAACACCAACGCCCCAGAGACCACTCCACCGGACCTCCTGCCGACTTCCATTATAAGGTAAGGAGCGAAAGATCCCCGCTCCTCCCCCTCCTCCAACCAGGACTCTAAGAGAGAACCATTCCCTCTACCTAACACTCCGAACACTCCGAACCAGACATCAAACATGAAGCTCTCCCTGCATACACACAAACTAGCCACCCTTCTGATAATCCTCCTCATCTCTAGCTGGAAAACAACAGCAAACAACTTACCCACCACAACCTCAACCGCCAGTACAACCAACTTCCAAATTCCCAACAGAAGAATACTCACATCAAGAAACCCGAACCACCACACCAGCACTCAACACCCCATCACTGTTATCTGGAGAAGAAGATCAACACCTCCGAAAACAAAATCTCATCCAACTCCCACAACACTCATATACCCGGAAACAACTTACACTCCCCAGACCGACACGACCTCCCTTACATGTGCCTATGTTAACATCAGATCTCTAGGACCCAAAACAGAAAACATAAAAAATTGGATAAAAACAGAAAAACTTGACTGCCTATTCCTCACTGAAACCTGGTTAACCTCAGACACAGACCCTAGAATAAAAGAAGTATGCCCGCCAGGATACAAAATAACAGTAACCTGCAGAGAGAAAAAAAGAGGAGGAGGACTAGCAATAATAATCAAGAACTCCCTAACTCTAAACATACTTGAGAAAACATCCACTCCACAAATGGATTTCCTAGCGTGTCAACTCACAAACCCAACACTAAAAAACTCTCTAAACTGCTTGCTCTGCTACATAACACCAGGAAACTGGACCACAGTGAGACCTGAATTTGAAAACTTCATCTACCAAAACTCACTAACAGCTGAATATAACCTCATCCTAGGAGACCTAAACCTACACCTAGAAGACACAACCTCCACACCAGCAAATAACTGTCTATCCTTCCTCAATGCCTTATCCTTCCAGATCCTAAACCCACAAACCACTCATGAAAAAGGTCATCAACTGGACATTGCTGCATTCATGTCTCACCAACCATCCAATCCAGCAATCCAAACTCCTAACGGAACATGGTCCCCATCCCTATGGTCAGACCACTACATTTATAACTTCAACATCAATTGGACCAAGACCAAACACACACCTCAATAAAAAAAAAACCACATATACCTCACGCAAACATATCGACCCAACCATTTTCTGGTCAAATGTAGACGAAACTATCCAAGACTGCGACCCAAAAAACTTCATCTCCCACTGGAAAAATGTATCCACCAACATCCTTGATGATCTGGCACCCCTACAAACCAAAACCAGAACCAGCAGGAAATCAGACCAATGGTTTGATAATGAATTACTCCAACTCAAAAGACAGTGTAGAAGATTAGAAAGAAAATGGAGAAAAAAGAACCAAGATCAAACAAAAACCGACTGGAAAAAAATCAACAAACAATACAAAAATCTACTAAAAGATAAGAGGAAAAGCTACTATACTAATCTCATAGGCACAGAAACCCAAGACTCCAAAAAAATATTCCAAATCCTGAAAGAATTAACAGACACCAAACCATACACTACCACCACGAACACACCTCCACCATCACCCACCCTCTTAGCAGAACACTTCAAGAACAAAATCACCAACACCAGAGCCACACTCATCCTTAACCCATCCCATCAAAATCCAATCACAATCCACCCTACAGGAAAAGAGGCAATCGCAGCAGACAGAATTTGGACTCAATTCCCTAACATACAATGGTCAGAATTCAACAAATTCTACAAAAAATACAGCCATGCCTCCTGTGACCTCAACCATTGCCCCTCATATCTCCTTACCACCTCTAGTGTAAAATTCCGCACCATAACTCTACAATGGATACAATTCACGCTCACAGAAGGCACATTCCCTGCTGACCTCAGCGAAATTGTCATCACCCCAATCCAAAAAGACCCAAAAGCACCACAAAACCTCCCATCAAACTTTAGACCTATAGCCTCAATTCCGCTATATGTCAAAATTATAGAAGGCCTAGTAGCCAAACTCCTCACCAATTACATAGAGGACCACAACCTACTCCACCCCATGCAATCAGGCTTCAGAACAAACTTCAGCACAGAGACACTACTAGGCTCCCTTATGGATACCGTCAGACAACAACTTAGTACAGGGAAAAAAATGCTACTCATACAACTGGACCTATCAGCGGCATTCGACCTAGTAGACCACAACATCCTTCTACAGATCTTAGATGCAATAGGCATCTCAGATAAAGTATACTCCTGGTTTGAAGGATTCCTAAAACTCAGAACCTATAGTGTAAAATCAAACAAAGAAAAGTCAGAATCCTGGTCAAACCCCTGCGGCGTACCACAAGGATCTCCACTGTCCCCTACCCTCTTCAATCTCTACACTGCTTCTCTAGGAACGCATCTGGATAATCTAGGCATAACCTCCTATAGTTATGCGGATGACATCACCATCCTCGTCCCATACGATCATTCCAAACCTACCATGACAGACAAACTTCACCAAACACTTGAAGCAGTCACAACCTGGATGAAAAATCACAAACTTAAACTCAACCAAGACAAAACCAAATTCATCCTCCTAGAAAATGACAAGATCCAAACCACAACCAACCTAGACATAAACGCAACCAAATATCCCATCCAAACCACCATAAAACTACTAGGCATGACCATAGACAGATGCTGCACAATGCAACCGCAAATAAATAAAACAATTCAAAAATCATTCGCAATCATGAGAAACCTGAGACAAGTCCGAAAATTCTTTGAAAGAACACAATTCCAACTTATAGTACAATCCCTAATACTAGGTATATTAGACTACTGTAACATACTCTTCCTTCCATGTCCTGCAACTACGATAAGACAACTCCAAACAATCCAAAATACAGCTTTGAGACTCATCTACTCATTGAAAAAACATGACCACATCACTGAAGCCTTCATCAACTCACACTGGCTCCCAATCCAAGAAAGAATCCAATTCAAATTCTACTGCATATTATTTAAAACCCTACACGGAGACAGCCCATCATACCTGAACAATCGCCTCATCCAAGCACCCAGTACCAGACACAGAAAAACGCACTCCCCATTCATACCCCCCCCAATCAAGGAAGTAAAAAGAACAAAACTACACGACGGCCTCCTAGCCACTCAAGCCGCAAGACTGGACAACCAGATCTCCAACCTTCTGATGACCACCCCAGACTATAGGACGTTCAGAAAAGAAATAAAAACCACACTTTTCAAGAAATTCCTGAAACAGCAATAACAACACGACCTCTAAATGCTCTTAAGATCTACAACTTACCTCTCTAGCTAATCATTGTAATTCTGTCTTTTTTAAATTAACCTTTTGTAATCCGCCTTGAACCGCAAGGTAATGGCGGAATAGAAATCCCTAATGTAATGTAATGTAATGTAATTAGATATTTGCCCTCTTTCAAATGGTATAGAGCAGCGTCTCTCAAACTTTTTTAACTCCGGCACACTAAACGGAGCAAATGTTTTTTGTGTCACACTAAATGTATCAAATGTTTTTCATGGCTGGAAAAAATTTCTGGGAGAACACTGTTGCCGTTAGTTTTCAAGGTCCAATCACGTCAAAGAATGATGCTTATCTGGGCAGTTGTATAATAAAAAGAATGGATAAGATAACATGAGAAGTGAAATTGTCATGAATTAGAGGGATACATACCCTGTAGGTCCTAAAAGCAGGCTTGTGGATTAGATATAAACTATAAAGGCAGTGGTGTACCTAGCATATGTGATACCCGAGGCCCATCATTTTTTGACACCCCCCATCTGTATGAAAAACATGATTTTAGTAACAATCCACACATCACACAAGAATGTACCTAGGAAAAGGCAGCATCTTACATACTGCAGTGAGCAGTACATCAATACACCCATTGTAAAACTAAACAACAGATCAATCCTACATAGTCAATCCTAACTGAAAACCATGTCTTTCGAACACACAGAACACATAAAACACCTTCGCCTAGTATGGAATATGTAATCACAAACTAACCCCTCTCCCTTTTACAAAACTGTAATGTGGTTTTTAGCCATGGTGGTAACAGTTCAGACTCTCATAGAATTCTGAGCAATTACCACCATGGCCGGTGCTAAAAAAACACTCTACAGTTTTGTAAAGGGGGGATAAAATAGAAAAACGTAGACAAAGGTTAAATTGAACCACCAAGAAGCTGGACTCTGCATACAATGCAACACCACAGAAACAGCGATGCATCTCCCCTAAAGCAAAAAAATAAATAAATATAATGTTTTTCTACATTGTCTTCTCTGGTTTCTGGTTGCCTCATAGTCTTGTCACTCTCTTCCTTTCATCCACTGTCTACCCTCTCTCTGCCCCTTCTATATGACATTTTCTCTCCTTGTATTCCCCTTCCATCTCTCCCTTCATCCCTATTATTCTGGCATCCATATTCCCTTCCCTCCTTCAATGGTCTGGCATCTCTCTCCTCTTCGTCCCTTCCCTCTCCCACACCCCCATGGTCTGGCATTTCACTCTCTCCTCTCCCTTCCCCCCACTTCCATCAGCATCTGCCCCCTTTCTTTCCCTCCAACCCAATTCCATCCAGTATCCTTCCCCCTTATGTCTCTCCTTTCCCTGCACACCAATTCCATCAGCATCTGCCCCCTTTCTCTCCCTCCACCACCCTTCCATACCACCCTGACCTCCTTTTTCTCCCTCCACCACCCTTCTATGCTCCTCTCTCCCTCTAAACCAGCAATGTCCCATGATGACTGCTTCTGTTGCCTCTGCCTCTGGAAGATGTAAGTGATGTTGGAGGGGGTGGGCCGGCAGACGCAGGGAGTTGCGGCAAGGTTCTGTAATGACAGCAGCTGCCGGTCCACCCCTTCCGACATCACTTACATCTTCCAGAGGCAGAGGCGGCAAATGCAGTCATCGCGGGACCTTCCTGCACTTCAGTGCGGTTACCGACTCTGCTTAAGAATAAGTACGGCAGCCGTGCTGAGGTGCAGGTGCCATTTAGAGCAGCTTGGAAGGTTCTGGATCCAGCCGGCTGTGTGCTCCCCTAGGGCTGGCACCCAGGGCGGTCTGCCACTGTATGAGGGGATAAAAAATAATAAAAAGAATGGATAACTTGACCGATTTAGACATGTCATACAATTATAACCACAAAAATATGTCATAAAATGTAATTCTAAACTCAAAAGACTCCAGACAAAATGCAGACTATACAAAGGAAACCAGAAAAGACCAAACCCATAGTACTAAGATCCAAATGCTAAAATCGGACATGTCCATTACTAAGAGACATGTGGATCACCGCTAATTATAACGAGTGAGTCTTTAAAATATGAGACGGTAATGGATAGCCAGACCTGGTGGACGGAAGTGACAAATACTGGAGCCAAAACTAGAGCACCGTGATGAAACTTGAATATGGATACCTATTTATACTTTTGAGTAAAATTGCGATGCGAACATGTCATAGAAAAGAATAAATAATGTGTAAACTAAAAACCAAGAACAACATATTGTAACACTGAACTCAGAATTAATGAAATAACATGCTAAAAGAACTTAACCCTCCCCCCCCCCCTAAAATAGGGCATATACATACTTAAAATGATGGCTGGTTACAAACAGTATGCCTAGACTATATAGACCTAAACAGGGCAAAAGTAAACATATGGGAAATGAACAGCTGATAATACAGTGTATCTTGAAAACATAAGCCGATAGTAGCTCAAAGACAAGCCGACCGGGTAGATGAAAAGTGAACCTGGGAAAGATCTAAATTATTGTACAAATGAGCTTCTATTAAAACCACAGCACTCAGGAAAGTAAAAAAGGGAGAGGAAAATGGACTCACCAAAAAGGTCTCTGCACTGATGAGATAAACTCGTACGCAGAATAAATGTGAACACGCGACAGTGGGGCTATGATATTTGATCCATTGAAAGAGGTGCCAAAAAAGTGTTGGCAGTGGATTGAATGCACACTGATAGGGGAGGGGCATCAGGCTGTTAAAAAATGCTGCTTTAATAAATAAATGAAAATACTGGTGAAAAACTAAATAAAAAACCAAAACCATGATAAAATGCCGAACCTGACTGCAAGTGGTAGTGAAAGTAACATAAGGCACCCGTAGTACTGTTAGTGCCAGAGCTGCTTAGAATAAAGAACCGTGCTGTACATGAGGAGAAAAAAGAAAGAATGAGGTGATAAGATGTAAAAGTTCTGGCCCCTCACTGTACCATTTGATAAAACTAAGGAGCGATGTTCTAGAGCAGGGGTGCCCACACTTTTTGGGCTTGCGAACTACTTTTAAAATGACCGAGTCAAAATGATCTACCAACAATAATTTTTTTTTTAAAACCACAAAGCACACTGTATGCAGAGAAAATGTTAATAATCATTCCTATTCCGGGGTTTTTTCAAAGAGGTCAAAGTAGATGACTCTATGCACTGTCACCTCAGTAACAACCATACAAAAATAGACAAATATACCCCTGTCCCTTTTTACTAAAACATGATAGCAGTTTTTAGTGCAGGGAGCTGCGCTGAATGCCCAGCGCTGCTCTCGACGCTCATAGGCTCCCTCTGCTAAAAACCGCTATTGCAGTTTAGTAAAAGGGGACCATAGTGTAAAATATAGACAGCAGATATAAATTCAGACACATTTTGATCACTAAATTTAAAATAAAATAATTTTTCATAAGTCTCTGGTTGCACTTTCTTCTTCTGACTGTGCATCCAATCTTTCTTCCCTTCTTTCAGCCTGTATGCTTCCTCTCTTCCAGACCTCATTCTCTCCCCCGACTTTTTCTTTCTCCCTCCCTGCCCTTTCTTTCTTTCTCATGCCCCCTTTCTTTTTTTCTGTTTCTTCTTTACTTCTGTCTCCCTGCCTGCCCTCTTTCTTTCTTTCTTTCTCCTTGCCCTCCCCCAAGCCACTGCCGATGCCGCTGCCATCGGGGAACAGGTCCCCAAGCCGCCGCCATCGAATAACAAGCCCCATAGCCGCTGCCCCAAGCTCTCCCTGCTTCGGGTCGACCAGCATTCCTCTCCCTGATGTCAATTCTGCCGTCGGAGAGGAAGGCTGATCGGCCCAAGATCACGATCGATTGGGAGAAATGCTGCTGGATCCTTCTTTCTCGGAAACTGAAGGTAGGCAGGACCCGGCAGCAAGAAGAGCAAATGGTAAGCTTCACTGGCCTGTCTCCCGCCTTAGCCCGTAGCGAACGCATGCTTCGGGGCTCTAACATGTGCGTGCCGGCTTCCCTTCTCTTCCCCCCCCCCCCCACCTGGACATAACTTCCGGTTTCGGAGGGAAGAGAAGGGAAGCCGGCACACACACGTTAGAGCCCCGGAGCATAAGTTCGCTATGGGCTAAGGCATGAAATCTCCAAGCTGGCTTTTTTTTTTTTTTTTTTTAATGTTGAGCAACAGCAGAATGGGCGGTCATCTAAATTACCCGGGCGGACCGCCCGGCTAAAAGGCCCTAGGGAGAACACTGTAGAGAGCATCAAACATTAGGATCTCTGCAGAGACGAGACAACATGATCTTTGTCCACACTAGAGAATGGCATGGGGAAAAAAAATTTGTCCTCATATCCACCCCAACCCTACGTGCTCGTTCTCCGTCCCCGTTCCTGCCCCATTCCCGCAAACCATCTGATCCCATCCGTACAAGCCTCGAATAGTTACGATTTTATATTGAACTTATTAAATTATAAAAAGAAACAATATTCTGTACAATTGTCACTTTATAAACACACATAATACGGAGCAAGGGTCAACATAAATCCTGTCTCCTCTCTCCTTCACAAATAGCTCTTCCACTATTGAGAAAACTGAATAAGCTAAATTACTAGAAAATGCTACATAGAAAAATCATGCTAACAAAATACCGCAGTCACACATGACAGGAAAAGTGTTAGGAGAGTGCAGCTAGGGCAACTGCTCCCTGGTCAGAGAGAGCCTTAAGCCAGCTGGAAGCTAAAGAAGCATAGCCTGGGCTTTGCGGTCCCCAGTCAGCTCTAGCAGGATACATATTTCAAATCTGATATATTCTATCACAAAATAGAAATTAAAACTATTTTTTTGTACATTTGTTGTCTCATCATTTTATTTTTCAAAACATGTTTGGTCTCAGGCACTGGTCTCTGTTTTCTTTTGTCTTCTCTTAACTCACTTGTCAAGGTCTCCTGACCATTTGACATTTCTTTCTCCATGCTAACCATCAATCTTCTGTCTCTGTATGTATTGTTCCCCATATTCAGCATCTCCCTTCTCTGTCTCCTCTAGGTCTCTTTCTAGTATTGCCCCTGTGCCCATCTCCCTGCCTTCATCATCTCACCATTCTATGTTCCACTCCCCCTATGTACAGTATCACTCCTCTATATCCTATGCCCACCCTTTCCAGCATCTTCCTTCTGCGTTTTTATTCTCTCCCATGTCTAGCAATACCCCTCTGTGTCCATATACCACCCCCATGCAGCATTCCCCTTCTGTGATTGTTCCTATTCTCCCATCCGTACCCACCATCTTCCCTCTTTTTGTATATCTCCCTATGTCCAGCTTCTCCCCTCTCTTACACCAATGTGTCTCTCACACTCATTCCTCTCTCCCTCTGCTGTGTTAAATATTTCACTCTCTTCCTTCATCCCCTTGGTTCAGCTTTTCTCTTTCCCTTCCTTTCTCTCTTCTTCCTTGCAGGTCCTGTGCCCAGGTGTGGGTCTGGCACCTCTCCCTTCCCTCTAGCTCCAGTCCACCCACCACATGGGCTCAGTACCTGTTCCTCTCCCCCAATCCCTAGTCCATATCCAGCAACTGTCCCCCCCTTCCCTTCAGCTCCAGCTTGTCCAGTAGCCAAAGCAACTCCTCCCCCTTTGCAGGTGAAGCAGCAGCCCCCCTTTGTGAATCCAACAGCGCCCCTTCCTCGCTCCCGATCGCAGGTCAAAAACGGAAAAAATAAACCTGTGACTTCCATGGGTCGACCTCCCGGGGTGGATCTACCAGCTTCATAGAAGCTTTGTGGAAGAAGAGGCAATATCACATGCAGAGCTGCTCCGGGACCTTCTCCCAGCCGAGTCCCTCCTTCTGAGGACATCATCAGCGATGAGGCAGAGGGAAGGTCCCGGCAGGGAAGGCCGCAAAGTAGTGTGTTCAGAATGCTGCTGCTGCCACTGTTGTTTGGAACAGAAGTATGTTGGTCTCGCGATGAGTCGACATAGTTCTGCTGTGCAGGGGGATGGGAAGGATAGAAAGATGCGTAAGGAGATGGGTGAGAGGGTTGGCGGGGTTCTGTTGCACAGGGGGATAGGAGGGAAGGATAGAAAGATGCTGTGCAAGGGGATGGGCAAGAGGGGAGGAAAGATGCTGCACATGGGGGTGGGGAGAAAGCCCTGCCGCTGGCGAATCAGGCAGCACTATTGTCAGAGATGGAGTTTTACATTCGAGAGGGGCTTTAGGGGTCGATCTAACTAGGGATTATTTTTGGGGTAAGGCTTATATTAGGAACACCTTTAAAAATCATGCTAGGGTTATTTTCGGGGAAACATGGTACATAATTTCTTTTTCCAAAATTGTCCAGCTGTTTGAATCTAGTGTCAGCCTCTTATTATTCTCTAGACTGCTCGTTATGATTACCTAGAAGGGTTGGTTGTCAAGTTGTCCAAGTAAATATGGATGAGATAAAATTTACATGCATTCAGCTTAGGAGTCAGTAGTGTGTTTTGGATATTGTGAAAACTAAACCTACTTTTAGTATTTTTTTTTTTTGGGGGGGAGACAAGGTTTCTGCGTGGAAAACCTTCAATGTCCAGGAAACAGGTAGCTAACATACTGTTGTATTTGATTCACAGAGACACACCAACATCAGCAGGACCAAACTCCTTTAACAAAGGAAAGCATGGATTTTCTGATAACCAGAAACTCTGGGAGAGGAATTGGAAACATCGTCTCGAAGATGCACCCTCACACACACCCAATGAATAAGCTTATATGCTTATGTGTAAGGCAATGATCTGTTTCTTTCCCACCTTCCCTCCCCCTTTTTTTAAATATGAAATGACAACTCTAAGGCCACTTTTTTTTTTTTTGGGGGGAGGGGGGGGAAACGAGTGCTACATTAAATAAATTTTGTGGAATTTAAAGTAATTTTCTTTTCTATAGAAATTTGAAGAGATTTGGCTTATTTTGTAGTTTGGTATGATTAGTTCTAAATGTTGTTGCTAGTTAATTAAAGAAATTGGAAGTAGTACTTTTTTTCAGAAGTGCTTGTTATTCAAAGCCAGAAGAGGGGAGTGATGAAGGTGATTCTGATTTCTAGCTTTGCAGTCTGTTGTCTGATAGACATGCCTGCAACTGCATCTTTTAGAAGAGGAAAGGTTTGCTATCTTTAAGAAAGTTAATTTTCACTGAAGTGTATTTTTAACCAATCTAAATTATATTGATTAAACATCCTGGCATCGGTGCCTCTTTTTTTTTGTTTGTTTGGGTTTTGTTTTGTTATGGCAGTGAATTGATAATATTACATTGGACCTGTTTTGCAAAAAACAAAAAAACAAAAAACAAAACCACAAAACAACCCAAAAAGGAATTCTGTGGAATTAAATACAAATATGTCAGATGGCCATCAGTAGTATTTGTTGCTTCCCTTTGTTCCCACCTCTGGGGGTTGTCTGCCAGCTGAGCACCAGTTGGAACCTGTAACACTGCTTCCACAATTGGTGGTTTGGCTCAGTATTGCACTTGAAAGGGGTAGTCCAGAGCTTTTTTTTATTTTAATTTTACACTTTTAAGAAAAAGACAGCAAGAATAGCTAAATTTCCTATTCTTGCTCTGTATCCTCCTTTCATCAGACAAGTTTTGTGGTGAGAGGTGAGACCCTACAGCTTTAAATTATGCTCTTGTTACCGACTTTCTCCCTTTGCTCAGTAGTTTTTCCAGACTCAGTATTACATTGCTGAGTGGTGATAGTGGCTTCAGTGTATAATAAAAATAATTTCAAATATAGCACAATGTTTCACTACTCTTCTTTGTGACTTGTTTACCCAAATCACTGTTTACCAAAGACTGTCAGCACTGAAAAAGTAGACTATTCTCTTTAAATGGAATCTCTTAAAAATATTTGTCAATGAAAAGAGCACTTAAAATATTTGTTCCAAAATTAAAATCTGTTGCCTAAAAGAAGAGGGAACTGACTGACTAAAACCATCCTGAAGTACAGGCAATTGCAATTTTGTGTTTAATGAAAATCCCTTGCTAATGATCAGCTACTGTGTTTCCACAAAAATAAGACACTGTCTTATGTTAATTTTGGGTCCAAAAAATGCACTAGGGCTTATTTTCGGGGTATGTCTTAAAAATTTTTGTGTACAATGATCATCTCTCGCCCATCCCCTTGTGCAGCATCTTTCTATCCCTCTCATCCTTCCCCTCGTGCAACAGAACCCTGAAAGCAATTTCATTATGTTGCGATAGATCTCATCTAAACTTTGTTTTTGTATGCCACATCTGCCCTATAAAATAGAGCTTTAAATGGTTAACTATTAAACAAATTACAGATAATCCTTAAACAATTTCAGATGTCTGTGCAGCAGAACCCCGATGACCCTGCCAACCCATCCCCCTGCGCAGCATCTTTCCATCTCTCCCTCCCATCCTCCCCAGGCAGCAGAACCCCCAACGACCCTCCCACCACGAGGCCGACACACCTCTATTCCAAACAGCGGTAGCACTGAACAGGCTGCTACGTGGCCTTCCCCACCGGGGCCTTCCTTCTGCCACTTCACTGATGATATCATCAGTGACGTGGCAAGAAAAACAAATAAACACTGTGGAAAGACAATGTTCCTGAAATGGACTTTAAAAAAAAAATAAATTATTTATTGATTTTCAAAACTTATAAAAAGTGCAAACAAATATACATTCAGATATATCGAATAACAGCACTTGTATTCTTACAAACAATGAAACAAATTACCCTATTCCCTCTCCCCCTTTCCCTCCCTCCCTACCTGGATGAAATCTAAGAAAATCTAGGAATTAAGGATTCAATCATTCTGCTGTTTAACAAATTCCTCCAATGGACTCCAAATCACTTTGAACCTTTTATTATTTACAGATTGTTCCGCTATCATTCTTTCATATCTACAGTACAGACAAAGTGTTTCTCATGAAAAAGAAAAATTCAAACTATCCCAATTCTTCCAATTTCTAGTTATTAACTGCATGGCCACCCCCGTCATAATAATAAGTCTGTTTTTATGTGTATCAGATGGACTCTTAGGTTTCAACAATGTCCCAAATAAAACCACATCATAAGACAAAGGAATAGAGACACCTAATACCCTATTAATTTTGCCCCAAATTGATTTCCAAAAATTGAGTATCAACGGACAATAGAATAAAAGATGATCCAGTGTCCCTACATCAAGATGACAGTGCCAGCATCTATTAGACTTTAAATTATCCAACTTTTGTAAACGAACAGGTGTCCAAAAAATTCTATATAACAAAAAGAACCAAGTTTGTCTCATAGATGCTGACGCTGTATCTCCAAGTCCAAATCCGTGGCCATTGCATAGCAGAAATATGCTGCTTTGTTTCTATACTCCAAATGTCTCTTAAACTTGTTTTTGGTTTTTTCACCTAATATTCAGATATTAATTTGTACCACTTAGTGGCCTGATGCCCTTGAAAATCTGTCTGGACATAGACCCGGCAAGCTGTACTGATTTTTTATGTTGCGCCAGTCAGGGAACCCCTTCTGAATGGCCTGCTTCAACTGCAACCATTTATAACCTTGAGACTTTGATATGCCAAATGATTGTTGAAATGGACTTTATTATTAAAAAAAATATATAAAAGTCAATAGCAATCCACATAAAAACCGATCTATTTTGCTGGGAGCGTCAGACCCAACATGGTCAGTGTTTCGACCAGAGTTTTCCTCAGGGGTCCCTGCTAGTCCTAGGGTAGAAAAATATGTGGAAAAGCTAAACAATCCAAAAGTACCAATGTGTAGAAGCTCCGCATGAACCGTGATGCAAAATGGAGGTATGTCGGTCTTGCGGTGGGTGGGTCGGCAGGGTTATGTGCACGATGGAAAGATGTTGCACAAAGGGATGGGTGAGGGGAGGAAAGATGCTGCACATGGGGGGGGGGAGCACTGCTGCCCCGGCGAATCAGGAAGTGTCAACATTCGGGAGGGGCATCAGGGGTCAATAGGGCTTATATTAGGACCTATCTCGAAAATCATGGTAGGGACTATTTTCGGGGGAAACATAGTAGTTCTAGAATCTCTTCACCTATTCTGAGTCTCTAGTAAAGGTGCTTAATCCATTACTCCCATATTTTAAGTCACCAGTTGTGTTCTTTTGAAGTGGAAAGAGAAGGGGCATTTGCTGTTATTGAAGCAAATTTTTGCAGTCTTAATAGCAACTTCAACATACTTCAGTAGTTATGCTTCTACTTGCAGCAAGTTTATCATCCTGCTTTTAGAAGGAATAAAGAAAGTTAATATATGGTTAGCATTCTCATAGATTTAAATTTTAATTTACTGACAGTTGTAATTGTCTTTATTGCATCTTTAAAAGGAATAATAGAAACAGACAAATTTGCTATTTATGGCTAGGGTCTTAGAACGTTTCACCAGGCTGAATATAGAAGATAAAAGATATATGACAGTGTTTCTCAACATGCGGTACAGTGATGTGGGTCTCCCATCCCCCTTCCTCCAGCGGCATACCCCCTCCGCTGAAGAGCCATCACGTCCACATACTAGGGAAGGTCCTGTTGGCTCCACCTACTTTGACATGTTTGTGGCAGAGGGGTGGTACCAACAGGGCCTCTCAAGCGATAGGCTCGAAGACTCTGTGCCAGTTAAGCTAGCCCCAGGCCTTGTATATACTCTAATCCCTGACAGGCAGCGAGAGGGTGGCAGAAGACAGAGGGCTCTTCATTGCTGGAGTTAGCTTGGTGTTGCCCTGACTGTAGGGCCACCCGGGGTAAAGGAGAGAGGAAGAAAAGTTGTACTTGTGGAGGGATATTGGTTGAGGAAGGAAATGAGGTCCAGATGAGAGAAAGCATGTTGGATGCACAGTCAGAAGGAAGTGCAAGCAGAGACTAATAAAATCACCAGACAACAAAGGTAGGGAAAATGATTTTATTTTCAATTTACGGCCTTTTTTACAAAGCTGCGCTAATGGTCCCGAAGCCCATAGAGATTTAAAGGGCTTTGGGGCTGTTGCTGCACGGCAGCCGCTAGTGTGGCTTTGTAAAAGAGGCTGTTAGTGATTGAAATGCATCAGTTTTGAGAATTTATATCTTATCTATATTTTGCACTATATTTGTCTTTTTTGTAGCTGTTCCTGAGGTGACATTGCATATGTTAGTCATCTGCCTTGACCTCTTTGAAAAAAAACTTGAAATATAAATGATGATTAACATTTTCTCTGTGTACAATATGTTTTGTGTTTTTTAATTTTGTGGTTACCATTATGTATTGTTAATAAGATTATATTTTGTATATATGAACAATGAATGGAAGAAATTGCATTACAATTAATACTATTATTATTGGGATGAAGCTTGGTTGGGTCTGGGGCAGAGCTTGGGTGGGGTACTTGGTTGATATTTGTTAGACTTAGGGGGTACTTGGCTTGAAGTTGAGAAACACTGATATAAGATATGTCTTATCACTATGATATGGCTATAAATGTATTTTATAAATTTACTTATGTGGATATGATATTAAAACAAAATTTAGATAAGAGATGGGAAGTTAAACACTGGACAACAAAATTTTTGCTTCTTCAACACTTTTGAGTGTATCTTACAGATTTTGGGCTGCTGATCACAAAAATCACATTTAAAATTACGTATCATGTACCATTTTAACAAAAAGGTACATTTTTACAATTTCTTGTTCTATTTTTAGCTATTGCAATTAATTCTTAGCCTAATTCTTAATATAGGCCTATTACTCACATTATACCTTGTCCAGGCATACATTCAGGGCAGGTTGCATAATGTCTATGGAAATGATGCAGTCTGGGCTTGCTTGCACATGGGGTTGATGGATCCTGCCTGAAAAAGCTGTATAAAAGCAGTTCACATACAGGGATAATCTTCATTAAGTGTCTTGTCAGTTCGGGTGTATTTTGATGCTTCAAGTCATAGTATTGTCTATGTAAATAACTTAATTAGTAAGCCAGTTACTTAGTAATTGCTATAGGATGATTTGTGACAGCAGAAATGTCTTGCTGATGTCGCAACAGCTGTGATACAGTCTACTACATTTGTGGCGCGTACAGACTTAAAACCTCAGACGCACCATGATTCGACTTGTTAAGAAAACATATGAGCTGTACTTCAGTTGCAAGATTGGTGATCAAAACCATTGGTGCCTCACATTTGTTGTGCCATCAATCTTGGAACATGGCTCCGAGGTAATTGGAAGTCAGTGCCATTTGCTATCTCAATGATATGGTGAGGACAGAGAGATCACTCGACAGACTGTTACTTCTGTCTGACAAATGGATCTGTGTTTTTTCTGGTAAAAATAAGAAATCAATTGAATACCCCAATTTTCAGCCATGAGACCACTGCCTCATAATGAGTCTTCTGGTACCAAAGCCACCAGAGAAATGAGCTTAAATGAAACCGACAAAGAATCTGCAATGCACCAGCCAAGCACTGACAGGGATCCAGATTTTGAACCATTTACATCTGGTGAGCCTCATAACATAGTCCGAATTAAACAACCTGGTCAGGGACGTAGGTTGATCAAAAGCAAAATTATTGCATTTAAGACTGCAGGGATGGTGTTTACTCTCCCTAGATATGAAAATTTCTGTCTTTTGAAACCGCCAAGACAATTTAACAAATTTCTTTGCACAGGTTGAAAATCTCTATGTACACTGACATTGATGGGTTGTACACATGCCCCACAGGAGTGGCGTCTTTTTATTGATTTATCAGTGTTAAGCTTCAAGGCTGTTTTGTTACACAGTGGTAAATGTCTACCCATCGATACTTATTGGCTATGCTGCATATATGAAAGAAACATATGGAACTGCTGTTAAAGTATATCCAGTACACAAAGTACAACTGGAACATCTTCAGTGATCTTAAAGTAATACTGCTACGTGGAATGCCCTCCAACTGCAACCCGCCAAACAATGGTCCTACTCTCACTTTATTCCAAGCCACTGGAATCGACTGCCACCACAGATCTGATCCCTTGAAAGACTCCTCAACTTTAGAAAAGCAATAAAAACATACCTCCACCTAACCCCCTTTTCTTACCCTATGGACTACACCGAAATGTATATTAGTACCAGAACCAGTATGTGTCATGTAAGGAGAAACTTACATATAATCTTGCACTGTAACTATAGCAAATCTAACCTGAAAACTGTCCATATGTGTCAAATTAGGATAAAACTTGTATTGTAAGGATAACTATGGCAAATCATAACTGGTAAACAGTATATTATTGGACCCCTAGTTACGATAAAAACTTGTATTGTAATCTTGTACTGAATTTATGTATGTTTAACCTGTAACTCATGCTGAGCTCTTTAGGGACAACAGCATAGAAAACAAATACATGCAGCTTGGCTATACCAAGTACTGTTATTTTATTTGTGAATGGGACAGCCGTGCTGAGGAGATGCATTACATTCAAAAGAACTGGCCCTTCCGTAAGAATTTGGTTCCCGGTCAGAAAAATGTGGTACATGAACCACTTGTTGAACCGACCAATATTTTTGCCTCCTCTTACCATAAAACTTGGACTGATGAAAAATTTCATAAAAGCGATGAACAAAGAAGAGAAAAGTTTTCTTTATCGAAGACAGATGTTTCCAAGAATAACTAACGCCAAGATTAGGCATTTTGTTGATCCATAGATTACATGTCATAAGAACATAAGCAGTGCCTCTGCTAGGTCAGACCAGAGGTCCATCATGCCCAGCAGTCCGCTCACGTGGCGGCCCATCAGGTCCAGGACCTGTATAGTAATTCTCTTATCTATACCCTTCTCCTTCAGGAAATTATCTAATCCCTTCTTGAACCCCAAAACCGTACTCTGTCCTATCACACCCTCTGGAAGTGCATTCCAGGTGTCCACCACTCTTTGGGTGAAGAATTACTCGTAGTATTGGTTCTGAATCTGTCCCCTCTTAATTTTTGCCCTCTCATTCTTGTAGTTTTCAAACATTTGAAGAATCTGTCCCTCTCCACTTTCTCAATGCCCTTCATGATTTTGTAAGTCTTTATCATGTCCCTTCTAAGTCTCCGCTTCTTCAGGGAAAAGAGCCCCAGTTTCTCTAATCTTTCAGCATATGAAAGGTTTTCCATACCTTTTATCAATCGTGTTGCTCTTTTCTGAACCCTCTCAAGTATCGCCATATCCTTCTTAAGGTACGGTGACCAATATTGGACACAATACCCCAGATGCAGGCGCACTATCGCCCGATACAACGGCAGGATAACTTATTTCGTTCTGGTTGTAATACCTTTCTGATAGTACCCAGCATTCTATTCGCTGCCTTAGAGGCCGCTGCACACTGTGCAGACAGCTTCATTGTGTTGTCCATTATTACCCCCAAGTCTTTTTCTTGGGTACTTTCACACATTACCAGCCCTCCCATCGTATAGCTGTACTTCGGGTTTCTGTGTGGAACATTGTCAAAGGCTTTGCTAAAATCTAAAATTACCACATCTAGCGCACATCCTCTATCCAATTCTCTGGACACCCAGTCAAAAAAATTGGATCAGATATGTCTGACAAGACCTACCTCTAGTGAATCCATCTTGCCTCTGCTCCTATAATCTACCAGATTCTAGAAACTGCACCATTCTCTGTTTTAAAAGAGTTTCCATTCATTTGCTTACCACAGAAGTCAGACTTACTGGCCTGTAATGCCCCACTTCTTCCTTACTTCCACTTTTGTGTAGACTGTAGAACAGGGGTGTCCAATGTCGGTCCTCAAGGGCCGCAGTCCAGTCGGGTTTTCAGGATTTCTCCAATGAATATGCATGAGATCTATTAGCATACAATGAAAGCAGTGCATGCAAATAGACCTCATGTATATTCATTGGGGAAATCCTGAAAACCCGACTGGGCTGCGGCCCTCGAGGACCGACATTGGACACCCCTGCTGTAGAGGGACCACGGCCGCCCTTCTCCAGTCCTCCGGTTCCACTCCCGACTCTAGAGACTCATTGAAAAGGTCAGTCAGCGGAGCCACCAGAACTTCCCTAAGTTCCTTCAGCAACCTGGGATGTACACCATCTGGCCCCATCGCTTTGTCTGCCTTTAATTTAGCTAGCTCCTCACGAACACAACCCTCTGAAAATTGATTGGGGTCTACCACTCCACAATCCCTATTCGCATTTGTCTTCTGCAGTCTTGCTCCCAGATCTTCTGCTGTGAACACAGAACAGAAATATTTGTTAAGCAATTCTTCCTATCACTGATATATCTAAAAAATGTTTTTGCCTCCCTGTTTACTGCGTCAACTATTTTTTCTTCCATTAGTCTCTTTGCTTTCCTGACTTCTCGACCAGCCTCTCTTAACTTTTCCAGATTTTTTTGATTGCCTTCCTCTTCTGAGATCTTTTGTAGTTTATGAAAACTAATCTTTTATTCCTTACTTTCTCAGCTTCTACAAAGCGGCCTGTTCCTCTTACTTTTCCTCTTACTTTTACTTATTTGCCTCACAAAAAGATTTGTCACCTTTATAATAACTCCTTTCAGTTTTGCCCATGCATTTCTACTCCTTCCAGATGTTCCCATCCAGACAACAATTCCTTGATGTAATTCCCCATCCGAGCAAAGTTAGTTTTTTTAAAAGTCTACAACCTTTACTTTTGAATAAGCCCTCTCTATACTCATCTTATTATTAAATCGTACCTTGCAGTGATCAAAAATGCAAACAAGATGCTAGGAAGGACTTTCCTCCTTCAATCACCTCAAGCCCCAACCAATCAGGTTTGAAGATCTGCTATATAAAGACTAACTGTAGACCTCACATCATACCCTGAAGAAAGCCCCAGCATGATGGCTGAAACGTTGGTTCCTATCTGACAATATGCAGCGAGTCTCGGAAACCTATAACAGCAAGAGGAAATATTTTTTTTTACTTAAACAATAGCTAAGCTCTGGAACACTGCCAGAGTAGGTGGAAAGAGCAGTTAACATACCTGTTGGTTTTTTTTGTGTTTTTTTTAAAAAAAGGATTGGATATGTTTATGGAGAAAAAGTCCATAGTCTGCTATTGAGAGAGACATGGGCAAAGCCAAAGCTTACCCTGGTAGCAGTAGCATGGAATAATGCTAGTATTTGGGTTTCTGACAAGAGATTTGAACGGATCTGTTAGGCCAGCATTCAAGATGTCATTGAGAATTTTCTTGGCAGTTACAGAGCACCAAACTATAATCATCTGGTTCACAAACTTCTTAGAGCAGGGGTAGGCAACTCCGATCCTTGAGGGCTGGAATCCAGTCAGGTTTTCCCCAATGAATATGCATGAGATCTATTTGCACTGGGGAAATCCTGAAAACCCGACTGGATTCTGGCCCTCAAGGACCAGAGTTGCCCAACCCTATCTTGGAGCATACAAAACCATGAAGTGCAATGTGTCACTGAAGATGCACTTTCTACATTCACACTTGGGCTTCTTCCCTGCAAATCTCTGTGCAGTCAGTGACATGGCAAAAGGTTTCACCAGGATATTGCCACTATACAAAAAAGATATCAGGGTAACTAGAATCCATAAATGTTGGCTGACTATTGTTGGACACTGCAACGTGATGCACCGCATACTGAGTACAAATGAAAATCAGCAGGGAACACACTTTTAGCCACAGCAAACTATCACAGCGTATCAGAAACTTTGTGCATTAAAACATGTTATAGCTAATTTCTCAAAATTCCTACATGATATGGTCAGTGGAAATTATATTTGTGTTTATTTTGAAGGGGTCTATCATAATCACCAGTTTAAGGAAACAAAACTTTTGCAAAAATTGGTTGTCCAATCAACAAAAGAATGAAGATCAGACTTAAGTTTAGGATAGTTTTTATCCTGTAAAGAGCATCAGGAAGGGATGGTTATATAGGTACAAGATCCTTTTATCCAAAATTCTGAAAACCAAAATTTGACAATTTATGTTTTAAGGTATTGCTCCAGTCCCATAGTTTGGAACATGTTTGTGTTTGAAGTGCTTGAAGAGTTTAACGTTTGCCTTATTTTGAAATAAAAAGGTTTGGTGACAATTTTATGGTCACATCTTTTTCCATTCCAAAATCTGAAAAGTTCCAAAAAAAAATGTGCCTGGTCCCAAGTATTTCAGATAAAGGATCTTGTACCTGTACTTGGTATGAAATATAAGAATGTTCTTAACAGACTTTTAAGTGGAAAATATTAAACAAAATCTTTATCCAAACCATTTTCATAGTTGTATTTACATTTCTAGTGTGACAGACATTCCATTCCTGAACTAGTGTGAGAATTCTTGTAGGGAGCTTCATCAGCATTCTTTTGCTCCACCTCCCATCCTTCTGGGCTATCCTCCAATTCCTTATTGTATTTCTACAGTTGATTTAATTATTAACAGAGGTTACCAAGCACAAAATCTGTCAGAAGCAGTTTAGATCTAACAAGCAGAAATCTAGTAGCCCATGGAAAAACTTGGAAGCAGGATAAAAATCTCAGATACACTAACAAAATAGCTAATTATACAGGAATTGTCCAGCAGACATGTACATTTGCCTTTCAAGGATGAGTTTGATTTTCTACAGTACCTACTATGCTTCTGTTAAGAAAAACTAAACTAGGATATTTAGGAGAGAGAGTTTGGCTGTGTGAGAATCATGGATCAACATACATCAGACTGGATAAAGTATAGATGGGTATTTATATTATCCCAGGACAAGCAGGCAGCATATTCTCAACATATGGGGTGATGTCATCCACAGAACCCCAATGCGGACAGCTTCACAAGCAGACTTGCTTGAAGAACTTTTGGAAAGTTCATGACTGCCGCACCGTGCATGCACAAGTGCCTTCCCATCCAACATAGGGCGCACATCTCCTCAGCGTCTCTTCAGTTCTAAGTTTTCCGCGGAGCTGAGAAGCACTTGTTTCAAGGCTCTGCGCGAGAATTAGTTCTACTTGTGCCTTCTCTCACTGCGGCTTGTGTTTTTTTCTTTACAGGGTCGCTGTGTTATCTGTGTGTTTGATTTTTTTTTTTTTAAGTTTTGTTTTGTTTTTCGATCGTGTCATGGTGGGGCCTACTCCGCGGCCTCAGCCTGCGTGCTTCGATTTCGCTGCGGCCATGTTCCATTCCACATCTCGGCCGGTCACGGGGTTCAAGAAGTGTAGCTGGTGTAAATGCGTGATCTCCAGCACTGACCCATATAAGTGGTGTTTAGGACCTGACCATCGTCCGGAGTCGTGTGTCCGCAGTGCTACACTTCAAAATTGAGCCCTTAAATGTCGTCGAGTTCAGATTGAGAAAATCTTTGGAAGAATGGATTTGTCTTCAACTAAAACCTCGACTCCATCAAAGTCTTCTAAGGGGCCAAAACCTTCAACCTCGACCTTGCTCAAACCTTCCTCGATGGGGAAGTCTTTGGGGAAATCAGCTAAATCTCCCGAAACACCGTTATCTTCAGTGTCTCCATCAGGTAAGATAGCTAAGCCAATCCCTCTGTACATGCCACCCTTAGAACAGGTGGGTCCCAGACTACCCAGGAAGTGTGTCTCAAAATCGAGGCAACACTCTTCCTCAAGGTCATCTTCCTTGGAGTCTACAGCCACACCAATTGTACCAGATACAGTGGTCTCAGTGCTGGCTTAGCAGAATATGTTGGAAACTTCTCCATCAGAAGTTTGGTAACATGCTTGCCAAATTGACTCCTGCCTTGACTTTACTTCCTGCAGTCCAGCCTGAGCACTCAGCAGTATTACAAGGAGTTGAGTCCTTTTCAGTGTCTTGATGTTCTCTGATTTCCAGTCCTACCTCTTCCCATAAGGTGTTGCCCTTTTCGAGGCACAGGATGAGGACTCCTCTACATTCATCTTTGAGGCTGGATCTGACTCGATCATGAGACCGTGATTCGAGGCATAGTTCTTCCCCACATCATTTGACAAGGCATTCATCGAGGCCCTATTTATTGAGGCATCGAGACTCTTCAAGATCACCAACTCCTTTGGCGAGGAGATCTGTTGTAGAGCCTAACCATTCTCGTCGGTCGAGTTCTTCTGCAAGGTTTTCTTCACATTCCAGAAGTAGGCGTTCGTCTTCATCTTTGCCTATGGATTCTCATCTCAAGTATCAATATTTCAGAGAGGCTTCACCTTCGTTCTCTGCTGTGAAAGATACCTCGAGGGGTTCCCATTCATCTTCTCAACGAGGTTAAACCTCTTCTGATATGGCGTCCTTTACAAAATTTCTATGCCAAATGAGTAAAGATCTTAACATCACTTTGAAATCTGACTCAAAATACTCTGAGTATTTGGAAGAACTGGGTATGTCTCCATCTCCTAGGGATTCTCTCAAATTACCCATGAATGGCATTCTTTAACTTTTTTCCAAAAGAAATCTTGATACACCATATTCTGTCCCCGCTGTGCCAGCAAAGATGGAATCTCGATATAAGATGGTCCTTTGTAAGGGATTTGAGAAGTCTCAGTTATCCCATCAATCTCTTTTCGTGAAGTCTTCTTTAAAAAGAATCAATCCTGCCAAAGTTTATGCCACTGTCCCTCCTGGCCGAGAGAGCAGGACAAGTTTGGGTGTTGGCTGCTGTATCAAAATTCGATGACGACAAACTGAATTTTGAACTATAACTTTGTTTTTACTTTTTATCTGAAGCATTTGGTCAACGCCATGCCTGATTTTTTTTCAAGTATCTTCATCAACATCGACTTCCAGAGTTTCAACACATGCATCACACTCTGGGTCAACTTCGCATGCATATGGTTCAAGCTGCATATGATGCATTTGAAATGTCCTCGAGAGCAGTGGTTCCCTAACCTGTCCTGGAGGACCCCCAGGCCAGTCGGGTTTTCAGGATAGTCCTAATGAATATGCATGAGAGAGATCGGCATATAATGGAGGTGCCAGGCATGCAAATCTGCTCCATGCATATTCATTAGGGCTAACCTGAAAACCCGAGTGGCCTGGGGGTTCTCCAGGACAGGATTTGGAACCACAGCTGTAGAGTCACTGCGTTCTCGGTGGCGATGCACCGTCTGGTTTGGCGCTGCACTGTAGATATGGACCCGAATCTCCAAGATCGATTGGCCAATATCCTATGCCAGGGCAATGAGTTGTCTGATGATTATTGAGGCAGCTACAAAGCACTTATCTGAGCATGAGAAGTCGTTTGCTTTCTATAACTCGCTAAGGGTTATAGGCCTCCTCCATCTTACCAGAGGCGTTTTCCTCAAAAGCCAGCACCTTATTCAAGGCTGCCTCCTAAGAAGCAGCAGCATAAACCTAAGACCCCTGCTGCACCCAAGGCCTTTCAGTCTTTTTGACCATCTAACACAGAGCATAACCTCAATCGTTCTGCCTCTGTCTTCTTCCCATTGGTGGTCGTCTCCATCATTTTTACCGATGGAAACTAATTACATCCAATCTCTGGGTCCTCACAATAATCAGGGAGGGTTACTGTCTTCACTTCCTTCAGATCTTCCCCAAGAGAGTATCCTTCCAATCTGTCACAGACCATCCTTGTTCTTCAAGAAGCTCAAGCTGTGCTTCGTCTCCATGCCATCGAGAAAGTTCCTCTGGAACAGCAGAGCACAAGGTTTTACTCCCGTTACTTCCTTGTCCCAAAGAAGAAGGGGATCTACAACCTATTTTGGATCTCAGAGCTCTCAACAAATTTCTTGTCAAAGAAAAATTTTGGATGCTGTCTCTAGCATCCTTGTATCCCCTGCTAGATCTCAATGATTGGTTATGCTATCTGGATCTCAAAGAGGCTTACACTTACATTCCCATTCACCCAGCCTCTCGTAAATTTCTCAGATTTTGGGTGGAAAATCATTATTTTCAATACAGAGTGCTACCCTTTGGCTGGCATCATCTCCCAGAGTGTTTACCAAGTGCCTAGTAGTAGCAGCAGCAGCTCTGCGCAACCATGATCTTCAGGTTTTCCTGTACCTGGACGACTGGCTCATCAAAGATGCAACATCTTGGGTTATTGTAGCGACCCAACGGACTATTTGTTTCCTCCAAAGTTTGGGGTTCAAAATCAACTTTCCAAAATCCCAGCTACAGCCCTCTCACACTCTACAGTTCATTGGAGCTGTACTGGACACTGCAACTCATCGCATTCCTTCCTCAATGTCAAGATACTCTCATTCAACTTTGCCAAAAAGTTTCATCCCTCACGTCACTCTCAGCGAGACACATGATGGTTCTCATAGGTCACATGGTCTCTACACTTCACGTGACTCCTTTGGCCAGACTTCACCTCAGAATCCCTCAGTGGACCCTGGCATCTCAGTGGGTGCAGGCTTTAGACCCATTCTCTCAGCACATTACAGTGACTTCTTCGTTCAGTCTCCACTGGTGGATGCTCTCTTCCAATCTCTCCAGAGGTTTGCTGTTTCAAACCCCCTTCATCAGAAGGTCCTCACGACAGATTCCTTGACCTATGCTTGGGGGGCTCATCTCGATGGTCTCCGTACTCAAGGACATTGGTCCAGCACAGATTGTCAGTGTCACATAAATCTGTTGGAAGCGATATTCAATGCATCTTCACAATCAAGTCCTCATTCGTACAATCAAGTTGCCATGTACTATGTCAACAAGCAGGGAGGAACAGGATCTCTTCCCCTTTGCCAGAAGGCTCAGGTTTGGAATTGAGCAATTCTTCACAATATCTATCTGAAACCATCTACATTCAAGGAAACTTTTTAGCGGACAAATTGGGTCATCCTCATGAATGGATACTCAATTCGTCACCTCTACATCATTTTTTTTTCTCACTGGAGAATTCCTCAAATAGATCTCTTGGTGTCGCCCCACAACAAGCTGCCTCAGATTTGCTCCAGAATATACTCTCATTGCCTCGAGGCAGATGCTTTTCTTCTAGAATGGACAAACCAGTTTCTGTATGCATTTCCTCTCATTCTAAAGATACTCGTCAAATACGAACATGCCACCATGATTCTCATAGCTCTTCGGTGGCCCAGACAACCTTGGTTCTCCCTTCTACTTCAACTCAGCAGCAGGGAGCCAGTACTTCTACCAGTTTTTCCATCTCTGCTTCAGCCAATAGTTGGCCGAGAGAGAGTCGATGGTTCGGGAACCGGTATACCCAGAGGATACCGTGCAGGAAGATAGAGGGGAAGACTCACCAGAGGATACTGTGCAGTAAGATAGAGGGGAAGACTCACTGGATCACAGGCAAGACATACCGAAAGAAACGCAAGAGGGAAGGAAATACAAGAAAAGAACAGGCCGCAAACTCAAGTGTATGTACACGAACGCAAGGAGCCTAAGGAATAAGATGGGCGAATTAGAAGTTATGGCACAAAAAGATAATGTGGATATCATCGGCATCAGGAAACATGGTGGACTGCGGAAAATGTCTGGGACACTGTGCTACCGGGATACAAACTATACTGCAGACAGTGGCTCAAAAAGGTGGGGGCGTTGCCATATACGTCAAAGAGGGAATCGAATCTACTGGAGAGAGTACACCACAACTGACGGATAAGTTAGTCTCTATGGGTCAAAATTCCGGGAACAAATGGACTGGAAACGAAGATTGGCATCTACTACCGACCCCCAGGGCAGTCAGGAGAAATGATGGATGAGATTAAACGCAACTGCAAGGGAGACAACGCAGTTATCATGGGTGACTTCAACTATCTGGGGATAGACTGGAATCTAGGCACCTCCGGCTACGCTAGGGAGACCAAGTTCCTGGATGCTGTAGGCGACTGCTTCATGGAACAACTTGTAAAGGAAAATACAAGAGGAAATGTAATTCTGGATCTAATTCTAAATGGACTGCAAGGACCAGCACAAGATGTAGAAGTAGAAGGGACGCTGGGAGGCAGTGATCACAATATGATCCGCTTCGACCTGGATGCAAGGGAGAAACATCGGTCCAGAATGATGGCCACGGCACTGAACTTCCGAAAAGGGAATTACAAAGGGATGAGACTCATGGTAGGGAAGAAGATTGAGAAGAGGATAAGCACTGTAAAAACGCTAGAGCAAGCTTGAATCCCTTTTTAAGGACACAGTCACCGAGGCGCAAAATCTATCAACAAAGGATCCAAGAGGAAAAAGAACAAAGAACAGGCGTGGCTCACTGTAGAGGTGAAGGAAGCGATCAGAGACAATACAACTTCATGTAAGGAATGGAAAAGGTCAAAAACGGACGAGAACTGGAATAAGCACAAGCAGCATCAACGCAGGTGCCATAAGGCCGTAAAAGGGCTAAAAGAGACTATGAGGAAAAAATAGCCAAGGAGGTGAAAAACTTCAAGCCGTTCTTTCGATATATTAAGGGGAAACGACCCACAAAGGAAGCGGTGGGATGATCATTGGATGACCATGGCATAAAGGCAGTGCTAAAGGAGGACAAAGAAATAGCAGACAAACTGAACACATTTTTTGCATCTGTATTTACCGAAGAGGATCTACACAGCATACCGGAACCCATCAGGCTATATGGAGGAAATGAAGAAGGGAAACGGACAGGGTCGACAGTCAGTCTAGAAGAGGTAGCAGGCAGATTGATAGGCTTAAGAGCAATAAATCCCTGGGACCGGATGTCATCCATCCGAGGGTCATCAAGGAACTGAAAGGGACCATAGCTAAACTGCTTCAACTAATAGCCAATCTGTCAATCAAATCGGGAAAGAGCCTGGAAGACTGGAAAGTGGCGAATGTTATGCCGATCTTCAAAAGTTCAAGGGGAGATCCGGGAAACTACAGACAGGTGAGTTTGACCTCGGTACCGGGAAAGGTGGTAGAGGCGCTGATAAAGGACCGCGTCATTGATCACCTTGACGAACACGGTTTAATGAGGACCAGCCAGCACGGTTTCAGCAAAGACAGATCTTGCCTGATGAATTTGCTGCACTTCTTTGAGGGAGTAAACAGGTGACCCTGTCGACATTGTATATCTGGATTTTCAGAAGGCGTTCGACAAGGTTCTGTATGAACGTCTACTTCAGAAAATTGCAAGCCATGGAATTGAGGGTGAAATATGAAAATTAAAAACTGGCTGGAGCATAGAAAACAGAGAGTGGGGGTAAATGGACAATACTTGGACTGGAAGAGTGTCACCAGCGGGGTGCCGCAGGGCTCGGTGCTTGGACCTGTGCTCTTCAACATGTTTATAAACAATCTGGACATTGGTACGACGAGTGAGGTGATTAAAGTTGCAGAAGAAACAAAGTTATTCAGAGTAGTGAAGACACAGGGGGATTGCAAAGATCTACAAAGTGACATAATCAAGCTCGAGAAATGGGCGACATGGCAAATGAGGTTCAATGTGGATAAGTGTAAAGTGATGCATGTCGGTATCAAAAATCTCAAGCACGAGTACAGGATGTCCGGGGCGGTACTTGGAGACATCCCAGGAAAGGGACTTGGGAATTCTGATAGACAAGTCGATGAAGCCACCTGCACAATGTGTGGCGGCAGCAAAAAGGGCGAACAGAATGCTAGGAATGATAAAGAAGGCAATCACGAACAGATTGGAGAAGGTTATCATACCGCTGTACCGGGCCATGGTGCGTCCTCACCTGGAGTACTGCGTACAGCATTGGTCGCCTTACATGAAGAAAGACACGGTACTACTCAAGAGGGTCCAGAGAAGGGTGACTAAGATGGTTACGGGGTTGGAGGAGCTGCCGTACAGTGAAAGATTAGAGAAACTGGGCCTCTTCTCCCTTGAACAGAGGAGATTGAGAGGGGACATGATCGAAACATTCAAGGTACTGAAGGGAATAGACTTAGTAGATAAGGGCAGGTTGTTCACCTTCTCCAAGGTAGGGAGAACGAGAGGGCACTCTAAAGTTGAAAGGGGACAGATTCCATACAAACGTAAGGAAGTTCTTCACCCAGAGAGTGGTGGAAAACTGGAACGCTCTCCCGGAGGCTGTCGTAGGGGAAAACACCCTCCAGGGATTCAAGACTAAGTTAGACAAGTTCCTACTGAACAAGGACGTACGCTGGTAGGGCTAGTCTCAGGGCGCTGGTCTGACTCAGCAGCGGCAACTCTTATGTTCTTATCAGAACCTGCAGTCTCTGCATCTGACAGCTTGGTACCTTTCAACATAACTGCCAATTCCCAGTTGTTTCAATCAGGGACATTTTAGAGACTTCCAGAAAGCCTACTACTAGGCAATGTTACAACCAAAAATGGACTAGGTTTTCTGCTTGATGCAACCTTCATCGCAAGGAGCCTCAATCTATCTCCTTGTCTTCAGTTCTGGATTACCTGTTGCATTTATCTCAATCAGGTCTCAAATCAACATCCATTAGAGTCCATCTCAGTGCAGTTTCTGCTTTCCATCAGCCCTTAAAGGGGAAACCTTATCTGCTCATCCTATGGTTTCCAGATTTATGAAAGGACTTTTCGATGTCAAGCCACCTCCTGTTTGGGATCTCAATGTTGTTCTTGCTCAGTTGATGAAGCCTCCATTTGAACCAATATCTATGGCTCATCTGAAATATATCACTTGGAAAGTGGTCTTTGTTATTGCTCTCACATCTGCTCACAGAGTCAGTGAGCTACAGGCTTTAGTAGTGGACCCACCTTTCACAGTATTCCATCACGACAAGGTGGTCCTCCGTATTCATCCTAAATTCTTACCAAAAATAGTTTCAGAATTTCATCTCAATCCGTTGTACTTCCAGTGTTTTTTCCAAAGCCTCATTCTCTGGACTGCAAGCATCCTTTGGCCTTCTACTTACAAAGGACTAAGCCACAAAGATCTACTCAATTTTGTCTCCTTCGATCCAAATAAGTTGGGACATCCAGTTTCCAAGAGAACCATCTCCAACTGATTGGCTGCTTCCATCTCTTTCTGCTATGCTCAGGCTGGACTGCATTTAGACTGAGGGTCGAGTCACAGCCCATAAAGTTAGAGCCATGGCGGCATCTGTAGTTTTCTTTGATCTTTTCCTTTTGAGGAAATCTGCAACGATGCCACTTGGTTCATACATTCACCTCTCATTATTGTCTGGATTCTTTTTCCACTTTGGCCAGGCAGTATTACAAAATTTATTCTCCTGAATTGCCAACACTCCCACCCTCCCATTCTGGTTAGCTTGGAGGTCACCCATATGTTGAGAATATGCTGCCTGCTTGTCCTGGGATAAAGCACAGTTACTTATTGTAACAGGTGTTATACAAGGACAACAGGCAGATATTCTCACAACCCACCCACCTACCTCCTCTGGTTGGCTTCTTAGCTAACTATCTGAACTGAGGAGACAGTTGCAAACTTTCTAAAAGTTCTTCAAGCAAGTCTGCTTGTGAAGCTGTCTGCATCGGGATTCCATGGATGATGCCACCCCCATATGTTGAGAATATGCTGCCTGCTGTCCCAGGATAACACCTATTACGGTAAGTAACTGTGCTCTACTGTACATCTGATTTATCCCCCCCCCCTGTATTTCCTAGACTACAGAAATTAATTTTTGCTCGAGGGTCAATGATAAAAAAAATTGATGTAAAAAACAAGACAAATTAGTTTTTTAAAGGTTTTACTGTACCATTAAAAAAAAAAAAAAAAATATATATATATATATATATACACACACACACACAGGTAGATTCTCAAACTGCCATCCAAGCAACAATGTGAGTGTTGAGAAATCTCGCCTTCTTAGTATGCCCATTTTGCTCTTCATAATTTACATGATAGTTCTGATTGCTGTTCATTTCAGCTGTCTGCCTTTTTGATGTATTTTACTATTCTCAGTTATGGGGCTGAGCTATTGTCTATACCCTATTTCCCCATACATGGGCCATGGCTTATACATCGATTTTGCAAACCGATGCGGCTTGCTTCAATGGGGCATCCTCCTCCCCCCCAGTACCTTTTAAAATCCCTTTAAATACTTCCCATGTTGGATGACTGCTGGCTACCTCCAATTTCGCGGCCAGCAGTGCAGGGCAGGAGCAATCTTTTCGATCTCCAGCCTGGCCCTGTGCCTCTTCCTGAATGGCTGCCGTCAGTTCTCGTAAGAACTGATGGCAGCCATTCAGGAAGTGGTGTGGGGCCAGGCTGGAGATCAAAAAGATCGCTCCTGCCCTGCACTACTGGCCACGAGATTGGGGGAGGGTTGATTTAAAGCCACGGCTAATACCATGGGGCGACTTATCTACCAGTTTTAAAACATCAGCATTTGCTATAGGCAATACAATATGTTTACATGGGAATCCTAATGGAAAAACTGATGGATAAGGTACAGAACTTTTACTTGGGAAAAACCTCATAACTGTCCACAATCAGATTGAACTGCTCAACACTTCTAATGAAAGTCAGTTGCATAGACACTTTAAACAAGTGCTTGACTTCTATTTCATGAAAGAATTACTTCTGAACAGAGAACTGAGCCTTCTGTGATAGCAGAGTTTAAATATTCAAATAAGTTAATTTTAGAGGGTTGCAAACCTTCAAATGAGAACTACCCATTCAGTTCTAATTAATGTGGACAGTTTTATTTCAAACATTACCAATCTGCCTATACAAGTTAAACAATTTATTCACAGTTCAGGATGTGACCACCTAGTCTGCTCAGGCACTTTGAAAATGAAGGAATTCACTCTAATTGCACACATGTGCTCAACTTTAAAAATTTTATCTAGGGTTGATTGTTTTAACAACTTTTTCTGTAATTAGCAGGGTTTTTTTTCTTTCTGCTCTTGGGGCTTCCTTAGATTGAATGAACAGTCTGCTGATGGAGGTTATACAATTTCTATATGTCAATCACGTAACAGCACCAATTAGAGAATTACGCCTCAAGCACTTACATAGGCGCGATTCATGCAAATGTTGGTGTCAGAAATGTAGGACCCAGAAAACGCTGGCCTACGTTTGACACCTATCTTTCCTAGGGGATCACTACAATAATCTACAGTCTCATCAGCTGATCATGGTAGAGGAATCCCTGATCAACTGAGCCAGCAGGACTCCTTCCTGAAACTGCAGCTTAGGGAAGTCCTGCCAGCTCAGCTGATCGGGGATTCTCCTGTCATTAGTTGAACCTGATCCTCAATTCCTCTCACCCCTCCAAAGAGATAGGCCAAGCCCAACATTCCCACAACCCCCCCCTCCCCCTTTTGTACCTTTGATGGAACATTGGCAGGAGGAATGCTCATGCCCTCCCCTGCCTGGTGCATTCTGGAATGCACTGAGGAGCCTAAAGCCCCGACTGGCCCAGGCACAGGTGCCTGGGCCAATCAGAGTCTTAGGCCCCTCCCAGTGCATCCCAGAGTGGGCATCCTTCCTGCTGATGTTCCATCAAAGGTACAAGGGGTGTGTGTGGAGAGGTCGGGCTCAGGGTATCTCTTTGGAGAGGTACTGGGGGATCGGAGGGAGAGAGAGGAATAGAGACTTTCCCTGCTGATTCAGCTAATCGTGGCAGGGAAATCCCCAAAACTGGTTGCAGGGAGTCCTGCTGTCTCAACTGATTGGGGATTCCTCTGCCGCAATCAGCTGATGGTAGGCTATGGACTATTGTAATTCCCCAGCAAAGATAGGCGCCACAAATGTAGGCCAGGGTTTCTGGGCCTACATTTCTGGCAAACCACAACAAGCATACCTCAAAAAATGCTTAGTTCTATGAAAACACACATTCTCATACCATTATGCATTTAGGAGTGGTATGCTCAAAATTGAAGGAAAAAGGATCTCAGAAATCCAAACCATAAACTAGTTGATTGTCTATTGGTTATCATTCTGAAAGCTGTACTGAATGAATGCAATTATTTGAACGGCATAAACCCAGAAGAAGCCAAAGTGGTTCAGTTTACAGGCAGTTTGGAGACAGCAGAAAATGTTATGATTAAGATAAGTTTTTCATCTTATGCTTGAAAATTAGTTACCATATAAAATAGGCATATGATTGAAGATTGGCAATATTTTATGGCTAATGGGAATGTTGCATCCAACTAAATCTCTGTATGCCATGGGTTGTTAAGAGAACCCTAGCCCTTTCTTTGAATCTCTTTCCTGCGTTTGTTTATATTGTGTGCCATTGATATAAATGTATAAGATACAAAACATCTCATTTGGATATAAATGTTGTTTTGTCAAAGGTTTTTTCACTTTTTATTTAAAGTTTTTTCTTGAATGGGATCACATATTGAAAAGATAAAAATTAATAAATTAATATATTTGATAAATTTGAAAATTCTTGAAGGTTTTTTTAGGATCAATGAAAGATATCACAATCCATTGATAACCAATAGACAATCAACTATTGTCTATTGGTTATCAATATTGTCTATGGTTTGGAGTTCTGAGATCCTTTCCCCTTCAGTTTTGAACATACCACTACTAAATATATAATGGTATAGGAAAGTGCATTTTCATAGAACTAAGCAGTTTTTGAGGTACCTACATTTCTGGCACCTATCTTTGTGTGAATTGCCATCTACCTAGGCGCTTTAAGCCATCTAACGCCACTTCCGGCATTGGCCATGCCTACTTTAGCATTAGGCACTTTAGGCTGCCAAAGTAGGCGTGATTCCGCCACCTTTTATTTAGGTGGCAGTAGGCACTTTGACCTTGCCATTTCTTACAGCATTCTTCAATTAACTTAGGTGTCAGTAGGGCACTTATGTTTAGACACCGGTTTTAGAATTTCCCCTTTGGGCTCAAGTAGCATTTGAGAAAGATATATCTCCCATCTATATAACTAACGAAAGATTAGATTACCTTTGCTAATTTTTTTACTTGTAAATCCTCACTTTATTCCGGCACCAGTGGATTATTTCCATCTACTTGCCAGGACTTTGTAGAAAGCCTCAAACTTCAGACTCTTAAATCCCTCCCCCTCTTATCACTGTTCCTATGGAACTCAGTCTTAAAGCAGCCAGGAACATCTGTAGAGGATAAGAACAAGAGAAAGAAGGGAAGGGGGAAACTCCCCCACAAGTAAGTCTATTCTGCTCATATCAACAAATGCAAAACAGCAACAATGAAAAACGAGAGAACCAGGCCATGAAACATTAGAAACCTGAACGACAAAACCAAGTGCTATAAAGAGACATAGCCTGCACTGTCAGAAGGGGATGCCTGGACCAGGGATCCCCCAAAAAAACTAAGTGCTAAACCCATTCTGATGAAACTCTTATAACGGATGGTCAGACAACAGCAATCCAGCTACCAGTACTTGGAAAGGCAGACAATCAGCAAGGTATAGGGCAGGTTCCCAGAATAAAGTATGGATTTACAAGAAAGATTAGCAAAGGTAGGAACCTAATATTTCGTTCTTGTACAATCCCACTTTATTCCAGGACAAGTAGGATGTAAAAGCAGTCCCAGAAAATCAGGGTGGGACTGATGAGCCCGCTGCCAAAACAGGCACCAAAAGCAATATTCTGCTTGGTCACCACATCAATCCTGTAAAACTTGGTGAATGTGCAAGGAGGACCAGGTACTGGCCCTGTAAATCTCATCCAGAGAAACAGCCGACTCTGACCAAGAGAAAGAAGCCCGCACTGAGGGGGGCCTTGTTTCCAGCCACCACATAAGCTGCAGAAATGGTCAAACTGATCTACCTGGAAATAGTGGTCTTAGAAGCTGGCCTACCCTTGGTGTCAGGACCCGCCAGAACAAACAGGTGATCAGAGAGGTGAAACTCTGTGACTTCCAGGTACCACAATAAGAGGCTGTGCACGTCCAAGGAATGCAACACCAGGTCCTGCTCCCTCAAGCTAGAGGAAGCAAAAGCAGGAAGCCAGATTTCCTGATTCACATGGAAAGTGGAAACCACTTTTGGAAGAAAAGAAGGAACTGTGCATCACACCGGAATCTGTAATAAGTAGAAAAGTATCCCAACAGGAGATAGCCTGAAGTTCTGGAACTTTACGGGCTGAGGTAATAGCCACCAGAAGACCATCTTGATCGTAAGATCCTTAAGGGATGCCTGCTCCAGAGGCTCATATGGCTGACGAGCCAGAGAATGAAGAGCCAGGTTAAGATTCCAAGTCGGACAGGGAAAGTGCAATGAGCTGCCAATGAGCCTCCTCAAAGGAGGAGGGCCCATACAAGAAAGACTGACAATCTGCACGCGGAGAGTATCCACTAGGCCTTCAGGCCATCCTGCAGAAACTCCAGAACACGAGGAACAGATGGGTCCACCTATCTCAGAATGCACCAGGCCTGATTTAATTTCCAAGCCTTCGCATAGGCAGCCACTGTGGATTTCCTTTTGCTGTGCAGCAACATGGCAATCACAACTAAAGAATAATCCCAGCTAGTTAATGCTGCACTGTCAAGAGCCATGCCGTAAGTGCAATCGGACCCTCTGTGAGGAGGTGAGGATGACAAGGTAGCTGGAGCCCCTGATCCTGCTGGAGCTGAACCAGGTCGGCATACCACGGCTGCCTCTGTCAATCAGGTGGGACCAGGATCACCGGACTTCTATGGGCCACTATCCGCCTCAATAGACCATGGGCCATGGAGAGAAGACAAAGGAGACCTTCCCTTGGACAGGGCTGAACCAGAGCGTCCAGGCCTTTGCTGCCAGCCTCACTACGGCGACTGAAGAATTGATATGCTTTCTTGGACTCTGAGGGAGCTCTGATCAACCAGTCCAGATATGGGTGAACCAAAATACCCAGGGTGCGAAGATGGGCCACCATCACCTTGGTGAAAGTCCTGGGTTCTGTCACCAACCCAAAAGGCATCGTCACAAACTGGAACTGTTGACCCCAAAATGTGGAACTTCAGATACTTCCGGTGGTACAGAAAAAAGGGAACGTGGATTAGATAAAGGGAGGCTAGGAACTCCTACGGCGCCACCGATGCTATCACTGAGTGCACCATTCCAAGTAGAAGTGGGGCACTTTCAGCGCCACATTGACTGCATTGAGGTCCACAATCAGTCTCCAAACATCAGAGCCTTTTTTTGGAATGATGAAGTATATCAAGTATCTCCAAGAGCTCGAGTCTGGCTCTGGAGCGGGTTCCATTACCACAATATTGAGTAATCTGCAGACTGTAGCCTGTACCCGAGCCACCTTCTCGAGGTGGCCCACCAGGGAATCCAAAAAAACTCATTTGTAGCCATCACTAAAAACCTCCAAAACCCAGTGGTCAAAGGCCGACAACTGCCCCTGATGCAGGAGGGGGAAGAGGAGGGAGACATTGACCTGGCATCAGAATTGTTTCTTTGCAGGAGTCACCGGACAACTCTCTGTGGATGACTGGCATTGAGAACCGCTGGCCAGCGGAAGGGCCCATGTATGGACAAGAGCATCTGAAGGGATGAAAATTAAGATGCCCCGAATCCTTGGAAGGGCGGGATATATTCATAGGCGACTTGGGCCTGCGATCTTGCACACTGGCCATGAGGTCATCCAGACCCTGGCCAAAAAGCAGCTGCCCCTTAAAGGACAACTGGTCCAAGGTCACTTTAGAAGATCAATTGCCAGTCCACTGCTAAATCCAAAGCATCCTGCAAGCCGAAACAGAATAGGTGGAAATCTTAATGAAGACTTTCAAGATGTCATACAGGACATCCACCATATAATCCACTCCTGAGATTAAGAAATCCACTTCACGAAGCACCACAGTGTCAGGATCATGGCATAGAATCAAACAGATGTTTCTGAAATCCACACCTCGGTCTTGAACATCCTTCAGGACCACTCCCCTGTCACTGGGGAGAGAGGTGCACTTGGTGACCTGCACCATTGAGGAATCTACCTTCGGAAAAGCAAAGCGCTTGTTAAAGGCATCCAATATGGCATAAAGCCGCACCATGGTGCGAGCACATTTCAAGGGACCCTCAGTATTCTCCCAGATATCCATAAGAACCCAAAGTAGGTCAGGATGATCAGGAAAAGAGGCAGAACAAGGCCTCTGGTCACCCATGAGGGAATATTGTGCAGTGACAGGCTGCTCAGACTGCAGCTTTAATTCCTGGAGAAATTGAGATATCAGATCCACAAGATGCGTGTGCTTGAAAAACCTTCACACAGTAGGATCCTCCCCCAAAATCAGGGGCTCCACACTGATCCGGATCCTGGAGAGCTGTCGGATCTGCCACATCTACGGCCACCACGGTGCTCCCCTACAAAAGCAGAGATATGGAAAATATATCTGGCGCAATCACAGGCACTACTGGCTTACCTGCCAGTACCCCCGAGGGAAAACAAGAGAAAAGACCCTGGTCCACAGGAGCAGGTTCCTTCTGGCTGGCACAGAGATCAGCGGAAGGAAGATAGGCAGAAACTTTTTAGCTAAGTATGCCTTTTACAGCATATTAATAAAAATCAGTGGAAAACCCATTCTCTGCAGCAGGAGCTCACCCCGGTGGTCCAGTTTTAGAATGTTTGGAGGATTTACGAGGTTTATCTCCCAAGACATGCTTGTGTTTCACTGTAGTGTCGCCTGTGCACTCCCCAGAGCCCCACGATGTCATTTTGACGGGAGTCGGGGCAGAAGGCGCTAAAAGACCCTCTTTAGAGGTCAAAGGCATTGAGTCTGGGCATTGCATCCCTCGCAGGTCGCAGCACACATGGAACACGGCTGTGCATCCGATAGCCATCCATCACAAATAAGGCATGAATCTCTCACATCCTGCCCTGGCCATCTATGTGGTTTTCTTGCAAAAACAAAGCTGGTAGAATGAAAAATAACTTTAAAATGAAATTGGGAAACATCCAAGATGGCCACCGCCGGTGCTGATTTTGACTAAAAATAGCCTGGGAAAACCACAGAGAACTCCCCAAAAAGGCAATTTTAGGATTTTTTTGGGGGGGGGGATAGGGCATGCAGGGAAACCACCCAAAACCCCTTTTTAACCCCCCCCCCAAAAAAAAAAAATTACTGATTCAGGCTGTCAGCCTGTACTCACAGTGACATGTACTGAATAGAAAACACTGCAGTCAGAGCTGAAACGGCTCACAGGGAGATCCAAGAGCTGGAAAGCTGGACTTCGAGTCTTCTGACTGCCCCACTGGCCAAACCTCCATGGCCGGGTACCTCCGCCACCCTTGGACATGCCGTGCAGATGCCTGGTGGAGGAATGCAGTCTGGCATCAATCCCAGGCACACCTCCACAGAGCTATGCAACTTGCGCTTGACCCACTAGCGGACGAACCTGGGGTGAGCAAGCTCCCAAGGGAATGGCCCCGATCTGATGTGCAAGCTGTCTAGGGGGTGTACTGACAGGCAGTGAACCCCACAGAAGCAGATTTTTCCAAAGGTCTGCGATCTCCCACAGTCAGAGCTGTCCCCACAGGAAACCTCCGCAGCATGAGGGCAAAAACCACAAATGCAAAGACTGAATTTACACAAAATAAAACACGAACAGAAAAAACAAGCTCCTACAGCCTGGCTTATAGGAAGGAAAACAGAGCCACAGGGACAGCGATGAGGTAAGAGGGGGAGGGGTCTCTGAAGTTTGAGGCTTCCTACAAAGTCTTGGCAGGTGGACAAAAATAACCTACTGGTCCTGGAATAAAGTGGGATTGTACAGGAACTGGTTCTTATTCCCTCTCTGATTAATTTTAACTGTAAAACTAATTTGTGGATACTTCACCAAAAGGCGAGTACATGAAATTAAATGCTTTATGTTCAAAAATATTCTGCCTATGTATCTAAATACATTTATTTGTAATATACAACCAATTTCTGCCAGCGGGAAAATAAAATTTCAATCTCCTTTCACACATACAGTTTTAACAGTAAATATATGTACCCTAATATAGGGGATAGACCAACTCCCTCATTCACATCCCCCCTTTTACTAAGCCATGGTAGAGGTTTCTACCGCAGCCCGGAACGCTAAATGCTCCAGGCTGCAGTAGAAACCTCTACCATGGCTTAGTAAAAAGGGGGCAAGTTAATTAGGAAGAACAAGGTTCTATAGAAATTTTTGTTACTTTACCTTTAAAGTCCTCAATAAATTCTCCTTTTTCTTCCTTTGCATTTATATAAATACACATGCACAAATAGGATCTTTCACCAACAATATGGTTAAGAACCACAAGGATTGCATTTTTCTCAGCTTTTTGAAATTTAACATTTCAGCTATACTGTTTTGCTTGTATAAATTTTAACAATCATAATTCCACCAAAATGGAAATCAGGTGGTGGTATCATCAGCTTTGTCCTTTTAGGTGGCCACAACTGGTATACAGACCATACTACTACTAATAGTAATAAAAGCCCCACATTTTTGGTCCATACTGAATTACTAGCAGATGTAAAACTGTAAAATAAATGTACAATAGAACTCTTACAAATGCCTGTTTTGCTGTTAAACTTGTTGCTCTGTGTATAGCTAAATTAAGTCATAATACACACATTTATTGAGGGGAAATACTTAAAGCTCACAAAGTGCAGCAAATAATATGCAAATATAAGAGAAATTCTAAAGGGAGCACTTACATTTATGTGCACACTGCATATGAAAATGTTTAGAATACTAGCACTGATGCATACCTGAGTGCTTAACTTCCTCAGGGGAAGATTAGGTTCTTACCTTGATAATCTTCTTTCTGATAGAATGGCTTACAAGTCATGATGACTGGGTCAACTTCCCCTAACCACGAGCCTTGCAGAAAGAATGGCTTACAAGTCATGATGACTGGGTCAACTTCCCCTAACCACGAGCCTTGCAGAAGGAATCAAACACTTTTTCTTCAGCTATGCCTCCTTCCTCAGTGCACTGTACTGTCTCTCTTCAGTTTGTACCAAAGCAGTCGATAACCACAATATGAAACATAAGGAGTATTCTGCTCTGTAACAAGTATAATGAACAATGTTAATCAAAACAGAGCAAAGAAAAACAGACCTGCACTAACACTTTTGGAATATATAACTCTCAATGCAGTTGTAACAGTAACATAGAAATATACTCTTCATACCTGACTAGTATGAGAAGATCCCAAGTTGTGGATAGACATACTTGTTCGAGACATTAGGCAGGCAAATAATTACATTGACAGCATTGTGTAGCTGAAGTCTGTGGGGTTTCCAGATTTAATCCCCACAGTGATATTAGTTTGAAAAGGTGGCTTACAGTCAGGTCCTCCCCCTGATCAAGGGCCACCACCATCTCTTGGCTAACAGTTTCAGCCTGGGACTCCGAATCTCCTAAGAGTGAAGCTTACAGCAAAGACATGGACTCTGACCCCCAGACCTTTTCCAACTGGTTATCTGGTTCCTGATAGGAGATCTTCTCTGTGGGAAAAGCGCTTTGAGAGGGCTGATCCTCTTGCACAGCTGTAGACGTGCTCTCAACAGACACAGGAGGACCCCCAACAATTTAGATAAGCTTTCCACATAAGAATCATAAAATCAGGGGTAAAGCCCTGAGCAGGAAGCCCAGAGGATCCCTTCAGGGTCTTGCCTTGTCATCTCTTAGGCTCTGTGACATCCATGCATTTGTGTTTCACCAAATCGCTAGAAGGATCTTTTCCCTGAATAGCGGAATCCTTACGATTCCTCAGCCCTAGCGGTACCAGGGGAGGCCAAGTTCAAGGCTCCCACCCTATCCTCACGTGCACTGCAGCAAGTGGGAAATGGATGCTTCTCAGCTGACCATCCAGCATAAACCTGGCATGATATAGGGGTAGAAAAGTTCTGAGAAGTCCATAATAATCAATTTTAGGTAAATCAAGGAGTTTTGAGGTAGAAAGAGGCTTTTAAAATAAAATAGTGAAATCCAAGATGTAGCAACATTTTGGTGCCAAAAAACGGTCTGGGAAAGCTGCATCAAAGATCAAAAAATTCAGGGAAGGTGTTTTTTTGGAGGTGGGGACTCTAGTTAGCCCCAGAGACCCCCAAAACTTCAATTTTGGGACCCCCCTCCCCCCAATTTTCCCATAGGCTACAATAGCCTGTACTCACTGTGCTGTGTTGCACTGGTGCTATAGCCTTCTTCAGCTCCCATAGTAACTGGATAAAGGAGAAGACCTCTGCCTCAAACATATCCCAGTCCAGGATGCCATAATGTTCAGGCTGCCAGTGGGAAGCTGGACTGAAAACTCAGAACCCAAAGACCTGTACATGACAAAAGGGGGAAGAAAATGCAGCTGGCACCTATCTAAGTCCTCGTGGACTGCTGTGGAGCAAACAGCCTGTGCTCAAGCACCTGATAAATCAGGAGTGAGCCTTGCTCTCAGGGGAACGGTCTCCAAGCTCCTCAAGTGTTTGTAGAGGGTTTGTGTTTTTTCCTAGGCAGAGCTGCCACAGGACGACTGGGGATTTGAGAACCGAAAGTCAAAAATTTTGATATAAAACCCCCCAAAATAACAAAATTCATCAGAGCAGATCAAGAAAGACACCTTTCAGCTCGCATTCAGAAGGAAAAAACTAAAGTGAGATAGTACAGCCCATTGAGGAAGGAAGCAGAGCTAAAGAAAAAGTGTTTGATACCTTCTGCAAGGCTTGCGGTTAGGGGAAGTTAACCCAATCATCAATAAGTGAACCAAGAGAGCCCTAGACATATACCACAAAAAAGTGGGATTGCAAACACCATACTTTTAACCCATTTTTAAAAATTTATTTTTATTTATTTTAGTATTTATATACCACTTATAGCCTAAGCGGTTTATATTCAGGTACTCAAGCATTTTCCCTATCTGTCCCGGTGGGCTCACAGTCTATCTAATGTACCTGGGGCAGTGGAGGATTAAGTGATTTGCCCAGGGTCACAAGGTATGCCATATGCACCAGAACATGTATTTGCAAGGAAGTGTACAATGAGAACAAACAAATGAACACGGGCATTGTGTAGCAGGGCTACCACTTACAGATGTAACTTGCAGAATACTGTATGTTCCACACATCATTGCCACATTTGAGTGCTCTATGGCTGGTGTTAACTGCAGTGCCTAAATGCTAGGCATTCTGATACCTGGTTCCATAATAATCTACAATGAAACATAGGTGTTTAGGTTCCATTATAAATAGCCTCTTACCACATGGCCTTGAGGTACCTAAATGGTGGTGTTCAGTTATAGAACTGTCTCCTTAATGTCTACCAATGGGATAAGACAGAGGAGGAGCTAGAGACTTTGGCATTGGTACTGTGTTCTATCACTTAGTAGAAACTTTTCTCCAGTTACAAGGTGCATAGTGCTGCTCATCAGTATGATAAACATAAGGTAGCAACGATTAACACAACCCAAAACTTCTGTGTATCTAGTGTATGCTTTTAATAGAAATATATATTCCTGTAAACCTGGTCATTCAGCAAAATTTAAGCCTATGATTCAAGTTGTTTGCACATTAAAGGGATATAGTACACGATTCTTTTTCTTTGTAATTGTGTTCACTCAGTCTCTGAAACCTGAGTCACTTCTACTTCTACTGTTTCAATGTTCTCCGCTCCTTCAGATAGTTTCTGTCCTTGATGCTGTGCTAGCACATAGTTAACCACTTGCATGATGCTTTGGTCAGAAAGAGTGGAGACTGCTGGGTTCTCTTCAGTGGCAACAGCTTCAATGGCATCCAATGTTTCTTCAGTCACTAATACAGTTTCAATCTCTTCCCCCACTACCTCTGCTTCCTGTTCTGCTGCTACAATGCTAACCACATGCTCCACTTGAGTCCCCTGGTTATGGAACTGGAGTGTGTCCTTTTCTAACATAATTTTGCAAGGCACATAATCACCATGGTACTTGGTCATGTGTTTGCGTAGCGTACGAGCATCTATATAGGCTTCATGGCACACTGGACAGACATAGGGCCGCTCTCCAGTGTGTGTTCTCACATGACGTTTCAGGGAACGGGCATCTGCCCAGGATACACCACATGTCAAACATTCAAAAGGCTTAACTCCTGTACAAAGAAAAAAAATGTGTTAAGATTTTTTTTTTTTTAATATAGATCTTTTGAAATCTCAGCAAAACAAAACTTCAACAAAAAAAAAACAACCTACTGTATATGACATGATGCTTGTCAAAAATATAACTGCAATCATATCTTTTATATCTTACATAATTAAATTGAGTCAGAGGAGGAGGAACAGGGAGATTCTTTGGGAGCTGAAAGCAAGTGAGTGGAAAGTGTTTGATCACTACTGTCATCAGCAGGTCTGCAAACTGAGTGGAGGTACTAGTGGTGGCATGCAGCAACAGCACTGGCAATTTAAGGCAGAATATAGGGGAGGGAGAATAGATGTTGGACCCACAGGACAGAGGGTGAAAAATTATGGACCAATGCTGGTTCTGGTGTGGGGAATGAGGAATTGGAGAGGAAAAGAAGAGAGAGAGGACAAGCTGGACATTGTAGGGACAGAGACACAGCAAAAAGATGCTGGATAGGGAGGGAGAATAGGAGCAGACACACAGAGGGCCAATGCTGAAAGAAGAGAAAAGAATATTGCACTTGGTTGGAGGGGAGGGGATATACATGGAGAAGTGAACAGAGAAAAGAACTGCACATAGAGGGAAGGGTAGGGAAGAGGGAGGAACTGCTACACATGGATGCAGAGGAGAGGAAATAAAGAAGGAAAGATTAGGTTCTTACCTCAATAAACTTCTTTCTAGTAGAAAGGCATATGAGTCTTGAACCGTGGGTTATTCACCTCTACTCACAAGTTGGTATAGAAAGCTGCTGTCTACATTTTTGGCTCCTGCCTCAGAAGCTTGTGTTGTTTCTCCTCAGTTCATACCAAAGCAGTTGCTAATCATTATCAGAGGAGAAATAAAAAAGGAGGGGCACAAGAAACTCCCTGACAAAATCAAGTCTGTTTTGCTCTGGAATGCATTCAATTAAAAAAAATCCCTCAACAATAGTGAGAAATAAGGTGGAACTCAACAAACCACCTACCTCAGTACAACAAGCACTAACACTTCTGCAAAATTGATTTATAGTTTTGGAACAGCAAGTAAACCTTTCCTAACCTGTGTTACAGGAGAAAGACACCCATTTGGATACTATGGAGACCTTCCAGATTTACTCATTCTTCAGACCTCATTAATAGGTGAAGGTCAAGCATCAAGAAAGTATATACATGTTTGAGTCAATAAGCAGGATAGAATATAATTTGACAAGGTGGGCCTTCAAGACTTGTATGCCTTTCTACTAGAAAGATGATTATTGAGGTAATAACCTAATCTTTCCTTCTAATGCAAAAGGCATATAAGTGTTGAAGCAATGGGGTATACCAAAACAATCAATCCCCTGAGTCTATGGCAGGGCAAATGAGTCTGCTGCTAGCACTGAGGGCACAAAAGTGGCGTCCCATCATGCCACTACATCCACCCTGTAACAATTTGTAAAAATATGGAGGATGGACCATGTAGCTGCCCTACAAATCTCAGGCAGAACTACTACTATTACTATAAATTATTTCTACCAGATGCATGCAGTGCTGTAGTCACAAAGAAGACATCCCCTGCTCGAAAGAGCTTACAATCTAAACAGACAAGTCAGATAAACAGGATGTCATGAATACATAGAAACATGATGGCAGATAAAGGCCAAATGGCCTATCTAGTCTGCCCATCCACAGTAACCATTATCTCTTTCTCAGAGATCCCACATGCCTATCCCAGACCCTTTTGAATTCAGACATAGTCTCTGTCTCCACCACCTCTTCTGGGAGACAGTTAGGGGCACGGTTAATCCGAGGGAGCATCAGTCAGTCAGGTTTTAGGATACCCACAAGGAATTTACATGGAGATACATTTGCATACACAGCCTCTACTGCATACAAATGGATCTCATGCATATTCATTGTGGATATCCTGACTTGTAGTGTGTGCTTTCAAACCCCCTCCAAAAAAAAAATTGGGGGTTATTTACCACACCTGCTACATGTTGAAGAAATTGGCCAGTCTAATCCATCTTGTAATGGAAGCCTTAGAAGCCGGCTTCCCCAGGGGAGAGAGACCGGGTCGGATTTGGAGACCAACTCCTCCTCCCAACGCCCCCCTCCCCCCCCCCGCGGACTCTAACTCACTCTCTTCTACTTCAGGGAAGCTCCACTGGTATCGGGAGCTGCCTCAACCAAAATCCAGCATCCCGCGGCAGGGGAGAGAGACTGGGACGGCGTAGGAGACCAGCTCCGCCTCCCGACGCCCCCTCAGCTTTGTACCAAACTTAATACTGGAAAAGACGGGAACCAACATAACTATTACCACAGGAAGGAATCATAACAATCTACAAACATGAATCTCCTATTAATCTATTTAATGAGCAATAACATTAAGAACGTTAACGCACTCTATCCACAACTTCACTCTATATATTACCCTGACGCACCCATTAGGCTTCTAATTAACCAACAGGAAGAAAGAGTAAATTATATTAAAGTAATCACAAGCAACAGAAGACATCGTACCCTCAAAAAAAGGACAAGTAATTAGAAAGATCCTACAAATTGAGTGGAACATACATAGTTAGAGATTGGTAGCTAACAGACACGATTAGTGGCTAACAGTTTAAGGGATCAGTTGTTATGGGAGAGATTGTACAGATTCGTTACCTAGGTACTTCAAGAACAGGTATGTTTTTAGGTGTTTCCTAAATTCACCATAGTTATTTGCGTGTATAATTAGTTTTTCCAGGTCTATGCCCCATAAGGCTGCTTGATAAGATAGAATATGTTGATGGTGTCTTTTAAATTTACATCCTCTAACCGATGGGGAGACGAATTTCAGGTGTGTACTTCTCTTATGTCTGTTGGTTGAGAAGGAGAAGAGGTCAGTTATATATTTAGGGGCTAGACCGGATAGTATCTTAAAGCAGAAGCATCCCAGCTGTCGCACCTGCTTCCATCGGCAACCAGTGTAGGAGTTGGTAGGAAGGGGTTATGTGATCGGACTTCTTCAACCCAAAGATCAACTTGACTGCCGCATTTTGTACCAGTTGCAGTCTCTGCATGTTTTTCTGGGAGAATGCCAGATGGGCGATGTTACAATAATCGAGATGGCTTAGTATTAGGGATTGTACCAGAATTCTGAATGATGAAGCATTGAAGTATGCTTTAATGGACCTAAGTTTCCAGAGAGTGAAAAAACCCTTTCTGACTAGGGAGTCCACTTGGTCTTTCATGGTTAGGCCTTGGTCCAGTATTACCCCCCAGAGCCTTCATTGTAGGTTGAATAGGGTAGCTGAGTTTGTTGATGCATAGTGGTGTTGTAGTGACAAGTGGGTGTGGCGAGCCTACAAAGAATTTAGTTTTTTCTGAATTAAGCTTCAGTCTGAATTCTGTTGTCCATTGTTCCATCAAGTTTAGTGCTTCTGTTGCCATGTGGGTAGTTTCAGAGAGAGAAGTAGTGAACGGGGTAATGATTGTAAAGTCATCGGCGTAACTGAATAATTTTATACCCCGCTGGGCCAGCTGCACGCCTAGTGATGACATGTAAACGTTGAAGAGCAGTGGGGATAATGGTGACCCTTGTGGAACACCAGATGGGTTTCTCCAGGTTTTAAAGAGGTTATAATTGAAACGTACTTGATAGGTGCGGGACATAAGGAATCCTCAGAACCAGTCAAATACCTCTCCTCTGATGCCAATTGTGTCTAAGCATTGCAGCAATTTGTCATGATCCACCAAGTCGAAGGCCGAGCTCATGTCAAATTGCATGATTAGGGCGTTATGGCCCTTGCTAAATAAGGAGCGTAAGTAATCTAGGATCGCTGCAATTACTGTCTCGGTGTTAAACAGAGGTCTGAAGCCAGATTGGGTTTCATGTAATAGAGAGAACTGGTTGAGGTAGTCCATCAACTGGGTATGTACTAGACCTTCCATTATTTTTACGAAGAGTGGAATGGATGCTACTGGTCTATAGTTGGTTACTGATGTTAAAGATTGTTTACGATTTTTGGGAATTGGGGTGATTATAATGTGACCGTTATTTGTTAGGAATTTTCCATTTTTTAAATTATCGGTCAGATAGTTCCACAGTGTTAGTTTAAAGTCTAATGGGGCTGCTTTCATAATGTCAGGGGGACAGGGATCCAGAATGCAATGTGATTTAGTATATTTGTTATATAGTTTGATGAAATTATTCCATTCTAGACCTGAAAGGAGTTCCAAATCATATCCGCTGGTATTTCATTTCCGTGTATGTTGGCTATTTGATGTTCACGTATGTTGTTTGTCGAACAATTGTTTCTTAGGTTTATAATTTTTGAATCAAAATGCTGTGCTAGATCGTTTGCTGACGGTAGCTTCGTATTGTGCATGGATTGATTGTGGCGTGTGGTGTCAAATAAATTTGTAACCAAGTTGAACAGTTCTTTAGTGTTGATTCCTTTCGAACTCGTATTGGATGTATTAATTTTGGATGAGTAGAGTGCTTTTTGTTTTTCTTTTATCAATTGTTTGTAGTTCTTTATGTTGGATCTCCAATTGTTCCGATCTGATATTTCTCCTGTTTTATTCCAGATCCTTTCTAGTCGTCTTACTAATTGTTTCATTTTTAATAGTTCAGAGTTGAACCATTTATTATATTTATTTGAGCAGTTTTTACTGTTTCGTTTAGGGGCAATTTTATCTAAAATGGATGTGCTTGTTTTTGTCCAATGATCCCAAAAATCATCCCCTTCTTCTGTTTCCTCACGTAATTCGTAATGTGCCCTGTATTCCTCTGGATTGATATGGCCCCTTGTGAGATGTTCTTTTTCATCTTTGGGTGAGTTTTTGCTTTTGGATGATTCCAGATAAGTTAAAATAGTAGGTGAAATGATCGGACCAGATATCATGACACCATATACCATCAGATAAAGAGATGGAAGGATCTAGGATTTTCTTTGTGGACATAGCTACCAAATCAAACTGATGGCCTTTTTTATGTGTTTGTGTGGGTAAAGGGAGATTGTAATTGAGCGAGGATAGGAAGTTTTTAAAATCTTTTGCGTCTGGATTGTCCTCGTTCTCTAAATGTTGGTTTATGTCTCCTGCTATAATATTATATGAAGGAGTAATTGAATTATGTAGAACAAATTCGTAGAAGTCCTCTCTGGCTTTTGACCAGCTTTTTTGGTAGGACATAAAATAGAATACAAGAGAGGGATTCTTCTAGATCCTTGTTACTAATTTTGCAGGCTAGTATTTCTAACTGGTTGGTTATTTTGGAATCTACTATGTCAAGTTCGAGTTCTTCCTTAAGGATAACTGCTAATCCCCCCCTCTTCTGTCCTCACGATTTAACATGTGAATTTTAAAGTTATCTAGTATAAGGTCATTTAATATTGGATTCTCTTCAGACAATAGCCATGTTTCTGTTAGAAAGAGACAGGCTATTTGCTTGCTGATGATCCAATCTTTGATTAAGAAAGCTTTGTTCCTTACCGATCTAGTGTTGAGGTAAGCGCAGGGAAAAGAAGTGGATGTGATGGGTCTGGTGAGTGTGGTGGTTTTGATAGGTTTTACTTCCAGAGCTTAACTATTCTGAGTGAAAAAAAAATTTCCTTCCTGTAACTTCATCTAGTATCCCCTAGTCTTTGTAATTTTGACAGAGTGAAAAATTGATCCACTTGTACCCGTTCTACTCCACTCAGGATTTTGTAGACTTCAATCATATCTCCCCTCAGCCGTCTCTTTTCTAAGCTGAAGAGCCCTAACCATTTTAGTCTTTCCTCATATGAGAGGAATTCCATCCCCTTTTCTAGCGCCACTATATCTTTCTTGAGAAAGGAGACCAGAATTGAATGCAATACTCCGGATGAGGTCACACTATGGAGCGATAAAGGGGGCATTATAACATTTTTAGTCTTGTTAACCATCCTTTTTTAAATAATTCCTAACATCCTTTTTGCTTTTTTGGCCACCGCCACACGTATTGTCTACGATGATACCCAGATACTTTTCTTGGGCGATAATCCCCAAGGTAGACCCTAGCATCTAGTAACTGTGATTTAGGTTATTCTTCCCAATGTGCATCACTTTGCATTTGTCCACATTAAATTTCATCTGCCATTTTGATGCCAAGTCTTCCAATTTCTTAAGGACCGCCTGCAATTCTTCACAATCCACATACGTTTTAACAACTTTGAACAATTTAGTCTCATCTGCAAATTTAATCACCTCACTCGTTGTTCCAATTTCCAGATCATTAATAAATAAGTTAAATAGCACTAGTCCTAGTACAAACTCCTGCGGAACTCTACTGTTTACTCTCCTCCATTGAGAAAAATGACCATTTAACCTTACCCTCTGTTTTCTATCCGATAACCAATTCCTAATCCAGAACTGAACTTTGTCACCTATCCCATGACACTTTAATTTTCTCAGGAACCTCTTGTGAGGAACTTTATCAAAAGCTTTCTGAAAATCTAGATACACTGTATCAGGGGTTTCAAAGTCCCTCCTCGAGGGCCGCAATCCAGTCGGGTTTTCAGGATTTCCCCAATGAATATGCATGTGATCTATGTGCATGGACTGCTTTCAATGCATATTCATTGGGGAAATCCTGAAAACTGAACTGGATTGCGGCTCTCAAGGAGGGACTTTGAGATCCCTGCACTATATCAACCAGCTCACCTTTATCCACATGTTTATTCACACCTTCTAAGAAGTCAAGCAAATTGGTGAGGCAAGATCTCCCTTGGCTGAACCTATGCTGACTCCGTCTCATTAAATCATGTTTGTCTAAGTGTTCCACAATTTTTTTTATAATCGTTTCTACCATTTTGCCCAGCACTGAAGTGAGGCTTACCGGTCTGTAATTTCCTGGATCTCCCTTGGAGCCCTTTTTAAAAATCAGCATAACATTAGCCACCCTATACTGGATGACCCTCGCAATAACCCTCCCATCCGTAGAGACTTGCATTCATGGGCAGAATCACCCAAGAGGAAATGCGGAGAGGCAAACCTTTGGACGACGACTCCAGCTGGAGCCACCACTGCAAACTTTGCTGTGACTACGCTGTTCAGGTCATCTGTATCTGAAGTGAATCCATCTGTGGAGACCAGTGGGACAACAGCAATTCCTGGAGGGGACATAGATGAGCCTTTATCCATGAAACTGCATCTATGCTCAAAATCATCGACCCAAGTACCTGGAGATAGTGCTAAACCTTAGGAGTGGGCATTGCTAGGATTTCCACATTTTGATGCCTTAGTTTCAGTTGGCATGGCTCTGGAAGAAAAACCTGGTCTTCTTTCATGCTGAAACAAATCTCCAAATACTCTAGGGGTTGTGTCAGCTCCAGATGGCTCTTCTGAAAATTAAAGATCCAGCCCAGGTTCACTGCTTTCTTGCCATCGGCCCTGATCAGCCAATTGTCCAAGTAAGGCTACACTTGGATCCCTGCTTTGTGCAGGTGTGCTGCAGTGACTACAATCAACTTGGTAAAGGTGCAAAGTGCCATTGCTAGCTCGAACAGAAGTGCTGCAAACTGGAAATGTCTCTCCAGCACATGGAACCTCAGGAATTTCTTGTGAGCCAGAAAGATGGGAAGATGTAGATAAGCCTCTGTCAAATTCAGTAAGGCTAAAAATTCCCCCAGCACCACTGAGGCTATGACCACACGGTCTACATTCTGAACATGGCTGTATTGACAGACTTCAGATCCATAATTAGTCTCCAGTCATCTGAGTCTTTCTTGGGTACTATAAAGTATACAGAGTACCTGGCTAAGGCTGACTCTTCGGGCGGTACTAGTTCTATGGCTTGAATATCCATGAGTTGCTTTCCTGTTACTCAGACTTTGACTGCTTCCTTTGGCCAGGAGTCCACAAACAAGTCCTGAAAGAGGACAAAAGAATTTGAACTCTTGAATAATGTTCATTACACCAGTGATCTGAGCAAATCTTCTCCCAAGCCTCCCAGTATGCTGAGAACCGTCCTCCTATTTGTGGGAGATCGGTGACTGGCCTGGTATCATTGTGATTTCTTGAAGGTTGCTGAGGATCGGGAACCTGAAGGCTGAACTCTCCTGGAGCTTCCAAAACCTCTAACGAATTCTATAGTACGATCTCTGAAAAGTAGACCCCGCTGAGGACCGACAAAACTGTTGAGAACCATGAAAATTACCTCTACTCATCCTCTCAGTGACCAATGGTCTATTGTCTGGTAAAGACTTAAGGTGATGATCCACCACACTGGCCATAAGATCATCCAGCCCCTTGCCAAAGAACATTTGGCCCTTAAATGGCAGCCTGCTCAAAGCTACTTTAGATGCTGAATCTCCTGCCCACTGCCTAATCCAAAACAATTTGCGAGTGGAGATGGAATAAGCAGACAGCTTACTTATAACCCTGAACATGTCATATAGGGCATCTGCTACATAATCTACCCCTGAAAGTAGGAGTGTTTTTCTGCTTTGCTGGAGCCTGATGCAATTTAGAATGGCAGACACATTCCATGAAAGAAGCTGATGCCGTTGCCTTCAACCCTAAAGATGCAGCCTCAGTCTTTTGAGGATTAAGGCCTAGATGCACAAAAGTTAGTCGGTATTACTGACTGGATCACTGTTGGCCAATTTGCAGGCCAATTCCCCAACAGCGATCAATGCACTAAGAAGTCTGCATGAAAATGATTTGCAGGGAGGTGCAAATCATTTGCATGCAAATGCGACTAATTCACATGCAAGCAGGACCGATTCAATCACTCAATGAGCAACTGACACATACACAAAGCCCTAACAGCAGTGACAGGGAAAGTTGCTTCCTGTCACTGCTGTTAAGGCTTCTGTGTTTTGTTTTCTTTTAATGACACAGATGTTGTGCATGTGTTAAACACAACCGGTCCCATTAAAAAAAAAAAAAAATGCCCCTTGGACCATGCCCTCACACTCTGTGCTGAGCCACCATCTACCCTCTCAACCCATGGCAAAATGGCAGGAAGGATGCCCACTCCCTCCTGCCACAAAAGAACTCCCCTGCTAAAAAAGGCAGGAGGGATGCCCACTCCCTCCCCCCCTCGAAAAAAAGGCAGGAGGGATGCCCACTTCCTCCTGCCACCAGAGACCTCCCTGCTCCTCCAGGCCTACTCCGTACCTCTTAAAAGTTGGGAGCAGGAGGTACTGAGGACACCTCTTGTTCCTCCTCCCACTGACTACAACACAGGGCCTTAGGCCTCTCCCCCAGTGCATTATGTGATGCATGGGGAGGGGCCTAAGGCTCTAATTGGCTCACTGCTGAAGAATAGCCCCGGCCATTCAAGGCCGCGCGCTCAAAAGCTATGTAGTAAGACCAAAGCAGTCTGGATCCTGCATCGCAATCAGACCCTGTGTGAGGAGGCAAGAATGACAAGGTAATTGGAGCCCCAGATCCTGCTGGAGCCAAATCAAGTTGGCATACCATGGCTGCCTCGGCCAATCGGTTGCCACCAGAATCACCGGACCCTCGTGGTCTTCTATCTGCCTCAACAGATGCCCTACTATGAGCCACGGAAGGAAGACATAAAGAAGACCCTCTCAAGGCCAGAGCTGAACCAGAGCATCAAGGCCTTTGCTGCCGGCCTCTCGATGATGACTGAAGAACTGATTGGCCTTCCTGTTGGCCGCAGTTGCCATGAGGTCAAATGTGGGGCACCCCCACTGATCTAATATGCAATCAAATGCTCTTTGAGTGACCATTTTCCAGGGTCCAGTGTCTGACGACAGAAAATCTGCTTGAACGTAGTCCACTCCTGCCACATGTGCCACAGGCAGTGCCACAAGGTGCCCCTCTACCCAAAAGAGCAGCTGAGCCTCCACGCTCCGAAAGGGATTATTTGTGTCCCCCTGACGATTGACGAAAGCCACCTCCATGGCAGTGTCTGAAAACACACGGATGGCTCAATCCTTGAAGTGGAGAAGATCTAGCCGAATCGCCCGCAGTTCCAGGTGACTGATCGACCATTTGTGCTCTGAGGGTGGCCACCAGCCCTGAACAGGGACAGTCTTGCACACTATGCCTCATCCTTTGAGACTCGTATCCATTGAGAGGATCACCCAATCCGAGATCTGGAGCAGAAGTCCCCTGGATAGCGAGAGAGGATGCAACCATCAGACTAGACTGTTCTGTGCCATCATCGTCCAGGGCAGGAGTGCATGTAACGGGTCCCAGTGTAGATTCCAGCGCGAAAGCAGAGCCTCCTGCAGTGGATGCATACAGGCTCTGGTCCATGGGACCACATGAATCGTTGCCACCATGGTCCCCAGAACCTGGAGATACTGCCAAGCCATCGATATCAGAGTGGCCAGAAGGACCCTGATAACGTGTTGTAGCTTCTCAAAACACACGGGTGGAAATGTTGCCCCAGAACACGGAATCGCAGGTACTTCCAGTGGTCCGGGAAAATGGGAATGTGGAGATGCCTCCATCAGATCCAGGGAGGCTAGAAATTCCCTTGGTGCCATCAAAGTGATCACTGAGTGCACCATCTCCATACGGAATCAAGGGACTTTCAGGGTTGCATTGACCGCCTTGAGGTCTAGAATTGGTCTCCAATCGTCGGCTCCTTTCTTTGGAATTATGAAGTATATCGAGTATCTCCCAGAGCCTGAGTCTTGCTCCAGCACGGGTTCGATTGCCACAATATCCAAAAGTCTGAGGACTGTAGCCTGCACCTGAAGCACCTTCTGACCACCTGAGACCCCAGACCCCTACAGTTTCTCATCATTATCTTGGGGGGGAGAGGAAGAATACAGCCTGCACCCATTACAGCCCTTAGGACCAAGCTCCGGAGCAGAAGTCCCCTGCATAGTGAGAGAGGACGCAACCATCAGACTAGATTGTTTTGAGCCATCATCGTCCAGGGCAGGAGTGCATGTAACGGGTTCCGGTGTAGATTCCAGCATGATAGCAGAGCCTCCTGCAGTGAACGCATACAGGCTCTGGCCCATGGGACCACATTGATCGTTGCCACCATGGTCCCCAGAACCTGGAGACACTGCCAAGCCGTTGTGATCGGAGTGGCCAGAAGGTCCCTGATAACGTGTTGTAGCTTCTCCTCATGACACACAGGTAGAAACATCCATGTGAAATCGAACTCTCAGGTACTTCAAATCCTGGGTGGGCTCGAGGTGACTCTTCTTGAAGTTGATCATCAAATCCAGACATTGCAGCAACTATACCACCTGCCAGACATCTTGTCACCACTCAGACAGAGAGGGAGCTCTGATCAATTAGTCATCCAGATACGGATGGACCAGGACACCCAGGGTGCAGAGATGGGCCACCACCACAATCACTTTGGTGAAGGTCCGGGGTGCCGTCGCCAATCCATAGGGCAGTACCGTAAACTGGAAATGTTGCCCCAGAAAATGGAATCACAGATTCAGGATTTCTCCAATGAATATGCATGAGATCTATTTGCATGCACTGCTTTCATTGTATGCTAATATATCTCATGCATTTTCATTGGGGAAATTCTGAAAACCCGACTGGATTGCGGCCCTCGAGGAGGGACTTTGACACTCCTGATCTAGCCCATGTCTTCAAGTTTCAAGTTTATTTAAAATTTCTTATACCGCCTAATCAAACCTTCTAGGCTGTGTATAAAATTGTTAAACATTTGTTACCTAAAATACAGTTTAAAAAGACAAAACATCACCAGGAATAATAACAACTTTCAGAGACATATAAAAACATTGACAAACGGGAACAAAAGGGAAAGAAGGGCTGGAACTACAATAAGCAAGGAGAAAGAGAACATGTAAGGAAAAAAAAACGATAGGGAGAACCCAATCCACAATGAGGGAGCCATGATCAGTAAGTCATTCAATTAAGGATGGACCTGCAAACCCATCTTGCGCAGGTAAGCTGCTGCCACCACCATCACTTTGGTGAAGGTGCAAGGAGCTATTGCCAGGCCAAAGGGAAGGGCTGAAAAATTGATTATGATTCTCCAGCACATGAAATCTGAGAAACTTTCTGTGACTTGGGTAGATGGGAATGTGCAAGTAGGCCTCTGTCAGATTCAGAGAGGCTAGAAATGCCCCTGGAGCAAACACCACTATGACAGATCGAACTGTTTCTATGTGGAAGCACGGCATTTTGAATGCTGTGTTCATGTGCATAAGGTTCAGGATGGGTCTCAAATTGTCTGAGCCTTTCTTTGGCACAATTAAGTATATGGAGTATTTGCCATAGCCCGAGCCTTCAGGCAGGACTGGCTCTATAGCCTGAATGTCCAACTGCACTGCGGTTTGCACCTTGACAGCCTTGTCTGGGCATCCCGCTGGAGAGTCCACAAATCAATCTGTCAGAGGTCGGGCAAATTCCAGCCGGTAACCAAACTGGGTTATATCCAAGACCCACTGGTCGGATGAAATTCGGACCCATGCTGGCAGGAAAGCGGAGAGTCTGCCCCCTATATGCATTGGGGGAGCCTCCAAACTGGCATCATTGTGACTTTTGGACTGAGGAAGCCAGTCGGGAAACAGAGGACTGGCTATGTCTGGGTCCCGAGAATCTCTGCCTATAGCCCCGGGAAGCTCTCTGTGAAGTGGAGCTAGAATACTGCCAATAACGCTTGGAGCCATGAAAATTAGACCTCCTGGAGCATCTAGAGGTCAGCTGTCAGGCAAGGTCTTGGGGCATCTGTCCACTAAAGAATTTATAAGATCATCCAGGCACTTGTCAAACAACTGCCATTTAAAGGGAAGTCTCACAAGAGTAGCTTTAGAGGTAGAATCACCAGCCCACTGTCTGATCCAGAGCATTCTGCGAGTAGATCGAGTAAGCAGATGTCTTGCCTAGGATCTGAAGAATGTCATACAGGGCGTCAGCCACATAATCCATTCTAACTAACAAAAGTTGGGGAGGAAGCTTGACCATCTCAGACTCCAAAGTGCGCAGTCCAGATAAGCAAGCATGAGTGACAAAGGACACTGCCAAGGCTGCCTTGACTCCCAGAGCCACTGCCTCAAAGTCTCTTGAGAACATCTAAGTGGCAGTTCTGCATATCCTTAAGCACCACGCCACCTTCACTCAGGGAGGTGCGTTTGGTCACTTGAGCCACCAGGGAATCCACCCTAGGCAGACTGAAAAGTTGCTGACACTCTTGTGCCATAGGATACAAATGGGACATGGCTCTTTCTACCTTGACAGCCCCCTCCAGAGCATCCCAGTGCTCTGAGATGAGAATATTAATATCTGGATACCAGGGAAACACGCCAGACTAAGCTCTCACTCCACACATGAAATAAGAGGAACAGATGGAGTTGGCTGCATGTCTAAATGTAACTCCTACAGTGACTGAGTTAAAATCTATCAAGGCCGCAGACTTAAATAAGCACAGAACCAAAGGATCATTCCCTAGTTCAGAAATCAGCGTAGGATGTTGAGAGCCAGCACACATGCCCGGGTCTCCATATAAGGGATCTGCAAAATGATGGTTATCATCATCAGTATCTGCAGGAGCAGGGTCTCACAAATCAAGAACAGCAGCTGACTGCGACGTAATGCACCCATTGAGGCAAGACCACCGGGAGACAAGCTCAAGGCACAGCTAGACTGCGCAGGCAAAGCACGGTGTTCATGATAGACAGTCCACAAAAAATTATGAAATCTGAAAAAGCATCTGAAGTATGGAGCCTAGAGTCCTTGCGCTTTCTGGGCTGCAGTGTCTGTATCCTTTTGCACAGGACTGTCAGCTTTACAAACCCCGAAAATATCCTCCTTTTTAGTCACCTGCTTAGTAGAGAGTTGCAAGGGGACAGAAATCCCACCCATCCCCGCCAAAATCCCACCAGCCCCGCGAAGAATCCCTCCTTCCCCGTCCGTCCCTGTGAGAATCCCCTCCGTCCCCACCCATCCCTGCGAGAACCCCCTGTTTCTCCACCCGCACCCCATAACAGTTACTTCAGAAAGTTTTGATTTTTTGAGTGAGCCATGGTTAAAGTCTGTGGTTAAAGGAATTATCCCTTGCCCCATGTTTCCCCTTTTCTCCTTCTCTATTCTCTTCACTCCCCTCTCTTCTCTTTGTAAGTCGCCTTGAGCCTGCTTAGGTATGTGCTATGCAGAAATAGAAGATTAGATTAGATTAGATTATCTTCCAAAAGAAAGTATATACACAATTTTTCTCCTTACAAAAAAATCATAAATATTCAAAAATGCATAAAGATAAGTTGACACCAAAGTCAGTACTATTGTGATATGTATTGTGAGTGTACTGCAACAGGTTCGGGTGCCTTTGATAAAAACTAAGGGCTCCTTTTACTAAAGTGTGCTAGCGGTTTTAGCTACAATACCGCACACGCTAAACGCTAACGCCTCCATAGAGCTTGCGTTAGTATTTTTCTTGTAAGGTTAAAAAAAAACCAAATTCCTTAAGGCTAGGTTCTCTGCTGAAAAGAATCACTGAGGGACAAAAGTTAACCATTACCAGCATATGTATCAATATTTCAACTGCAACAAGTTCGGGTGCCTTCGATAAAATTTAATGGAAAGCTGAGGAGTCGCCTTATGTCTAGCCTTATGTGTGCTGATGTGCCAGGATTTATTTCTCATGCCTGATCTATCACAACGCAGTGTAACATTTACTCCAGTCTCCTCCTCCTCTCTTAGTCTGGGCCTTTGGGGGTTCAGCTCAGATGACAGTCCTTCTCGGCTCGGGTCTCTAAAGGTTTCGGGCTTCATCTCCTCCTCGGGTCTTGTACAAGTTTTCTTATAGATTTGGCATCTTTAGTCAATATTTTTAACAAACCCATGGTGTAGCCATGGGGACAACCCCTACAGTAGCATTATTTGAGGAACAATATATCTTTATGATTCCCTCTATTATTAGAATTAAAAAATGGATTAGGTTTCTGGATGGTATCTTCCTTTTGTGAGAGGGGTCTCTAAGACAACTACATATATTTGTAAACTGGTTGAATTCCCTTTCAAATGCTTTAGAATTCACCAAGACCTGTCACAGAAATAATACAGATTTTTTAGTTTTCATGTATACAAGAAAGATCACACATTAAATACCACTATATGCTGGAAGGGAGTAACAAGAAACACTTTATTGCATTTCTCAAGTTTCTACCCATTAAATCTGAAAATGAGCCTACCCATAAGCCAGTTCTTGAGAGTAGGATGCATTTGGATCACTATGATTGAGTTTGAACAGCAGGCATTAGAAATGAAAAGGTGGTTTTCACAGAAGGGGTATCCAGCACATGTCACTGAAAAAGCTTATCTCCGGGCTAAATATGCCCAGTGGGATTTGTTTCTTCAATATAAAAACACAGAAATACAAAATAGAGTTGTGGCAGTAATACTTTTTTATGATGGGAAGCTCTGTGATTACTTCATTAATACATAAACTTGAAAATTTTGCACATTCATCAGTGTTTCACGGAGCATCATATCATAGCATACAAGCATGTGGTAAGACTACAGCAGAGATGCTGACTTTAAAATGTATGAATTACACTGATGCCTCAAATGTTAGGCCTGTTTCTTGGTATATTTGACCTGCTGATTCCAAAAATGGCACTAGTTTTCTCCTATCAGCTCCAGCTTTTGAGATACAGAACATGTGCCATATACATTCTACTAGCCCATTTAAAAATCAGGATATTTTAATATAGTGTTTAAATATATTTTAAGCATGAAGGAAACATATTAAAAATTAAAAGAAAAGTGTACAGCATGAAAATCTACAAAAGCACAAGTTTATGATAGAAACTTTCCAGTTATTCGACACACAAGCTCCTTTTGTAAGACTTCTGAGAGTGGGATCTGCCAGGACAATTCCGCATAAGATTCCAACAATAGTCTGCAATCATGTGTGCATCCCATCTTTTTTGGTATCTGGCTTCCATTGTTTTTATGTCTTGGTGAAATTTTTCACCTTGCTCTTCGCTTAAGTCACCAAGGTTCTCTGGAAAGTGATCCAAGTCAGTGCACACTGACATTAGTCTCAGATTTTTAGAGAATGACACGAGGACAAAGTTTGTCCTTGTTCCTGTCCCTGCGGGCTCTGTCCTTATCCTCACATCATTCTCTAATGTGTACAGATGGTTAAGGCTGAGGGGGAGGGAGCAGGCCAAGGTAGTGTGGGATGTTCAGAGAAGATTTTGCAAAAATTTTCAGAGCTAGAAGACTGATCCAGCACGCCAAGACTCCATCAGTGATATCACCTAGAACAGTGGTCTCAAACTCGCGGCCCGGGGGCCACATGCGGCCTACCAGGTACTATTTTGCGGCCCGCAGTCTGTATTAGTGCTGTCTGTACTAGTGCTGCCCACTCTTTGCAGCGTCCTCCGGCTTCCCCCCTGGCCTCCCGCTCTTACCTTCAGATAATTACCACAACCTGCAGAGAGATTTGTCGGTGCTGTAGCGATCCTTGCAGGCTGCTGTCGTTCTTAGCAGCATGTTCCCTCTGCCACAATCCTGACCCTGAAGTCAGAAGAGAGGCAGGACCGCGGCAGAGGGAATGTGCTGCGGAGGCCAATGGCAGCTTGCAAGGAACGTTACAGCACCGGCAATCTTCTCTGCAGGCTGCGGTAATTAGCTGAAACTAAGACTGGGAGGCCAGGGGGGAAGCTGGAGGACGCTGCAAAGAAAAGATGGGAGGAACATGCAGGCCTTTGGGGGGGGGAATATTTATAAACTATAAAGAGTTTTACCTCATGCAAAATTGTCATTTCTTTAATAAGACATTAACTATTTTTTCTGTGGCCCTCCAAGTACCTACAAATTTAAAATGTGGCCCTGCAAAGGGTTTGAGTTTGAGACCACTGACCTAGAATGTGTCTGCATACCCTTAGCTGCTCTAAGAACCATATAAACCAGTAGTAACTTCACAGTCAAAGCTGTAGGTGCCATACCTTCATGGTTATTCATGTGTCGCCTGTACTCCCGCAGCTGGGTGAATTTTCTTCCACAATGCTCACAGACACGTTCCAGATTCTGCTTTGCTCTCCCTTTCTTCCCATGAGTTGCTTTCTTTACATGCCTTCTGAACAAGGCCTTTTCAAAGAACTCTTTGTCACAGACAGTGCACCTGTAATGACTACTGTATTAGCATTTTAAAGCAAACAACCATACATAATAAAAACAAAAAATCCTAGACCCAGCCTCATCAAAAAAGGACATTTCCAGCAATCTTTAGTAAAGTGACTAATTAGAAAAAGATACAAGAGAAAAAAAAAGAAATATCGACTAGTTTAATCTGAACATATAAATCAAACTGAAGAGCAGTAACATTTATATGTGGAGAGGCATTTCTGAAAGGTTGTCTAAATCAGAACACAGACATCCAGTTCATAACATCCAAAATAGATGTCCATCTTGTAAGTATTTTCCAACAGGAAATACATCACTATTTGCTGTTCAAAAATATGTGAGACAGATGTCTATATACTGAGGATATCCAGCAATAAACAAAAGATTAGGTTTCTTACCTCTGCTAATCTTCTTTCTTGTAAATATCCTCTGGAGTCTATACATTAGGGATGTTAATCTCTTTCAGCCTTAAACTGTAGGGAACTTAAAACCAAATTCTAGCCCCTCCTCCATGGTCATCTCCTGTTACTCACCCCTGGAATTTCAGGTAGACCACAAGCCAGGTAGATCTATATAAAAAAAACAGGAAACAAAGAAAAGAGAGAGGGGGTGCGGGAATTCCCCATAACATATCAATTCTGCTCATGATAAGCAATTCTAATAACAATCAGAGGCCTAAGGCCAAACTTTGCATAAATATCAAATTTGAACAAGAAACAAATTGCAAACAGAATAAATTTGGCTAAAGGAGACACAGCTTGAGGGTTCAGAAGGGGACAACCACCCAGGAACCCCTAAAATCTTACCTAAGGGAATAAGAATGGAATTCTTAGTGAGGGCTGGTCAAAGACAACAATCCAGCTTACCAGTTACTGATCAGGGGACCTGCGAACTGGACAGACAAATCTAGGTGGGTGTATAGACTTCCAGAAGAAAGAAGTTTAGCATAGGTAAGAAACCTAATCTTTCATTCTTGTACAATTCCTCTGGAGTCTACACATTAGGGACGTATCAAAGCAGTCCCAGCACATCGGGGGGGGGGGGGGGGTAGGGGAGGGCCTGATGAGCTCACCACCAAGACAGAAGCCCCAAAAGCTACATCATGTTTTGCTGCCACATCAAATCGGTAGAACTTTGTAAAGGTATGTAGAGAGGCCCAAGTGGCTGCCCTGCAAATCTCCTCAGGAAAAACAGTTGTGGAGTCTGCCCAAGAGGAAGCCATCCCTCTGGCAGAGTGAGCCTTCACCCCAAGTGGAGGCTTCTTTCCCGCTGACACATAGGCAGTGGCAATCGCCACATGGATCCATCAAGAGGAGGCAGCCTTAGAAACAAGCCTGCCCCACCGGGCAGAACCCGCCAGCACAAACAGATGGTCCGAAAGACAGAAGTCATTCATGGCCTCCAGGTATCTCTGAAGAAGATTCCTCACATCCAGAGACTGCAAAATACGGTCCTTGGACTTGGAGCCCGAAGGAACAAAAGCGGGTAGCCTAACTTCCTGATTAACATGGAACATTAGAATCTATTAGCATCTCCGGTACAGTTCTGCAATGGATCTCTTCTTACTTCCAGGATCGAAATTACAAAGTTACCTTCAATGACTCTACTTCCTCCACCGTTTATCAAAGTTATGGAGTCCCCCAAGGCTCAATTCTCTCACCACTTCTCTTTAATATTTTCTTGACATCTCTACTTAACTCTAGCCCAATCTATAGGTTTCACTGTATTTACATATGCCAATGACATCTAACTGCTTCATCCCTAAATCCTACATCACCTGATGAAATAACTAAAATCAATCATAAACTCAAAATTAGCTCCTGGCTCCGGCATAACAAACTCACATGGAACATCCTTAAAACTACCGGTGTCCTTTTCTCGATCTCCTCAGATGAACATCTATGTTCACCCATTTGCATTGATTCCTCCCCTACTCAAATGGACAGTAAAGTCAAACTTTTTGGGGTCATCCTCAACCAGGACCTTACCTTCCATCAACAAATTAGTGCAGTTACGCAGGAATGTTTTCATAAGCTTAGGCTCATCCGCTCCATTTCCTCTTTCCTTGATCCTCCCTCAATCAACATCCTGAATCATTCACTCGTTATTTCGACTATAGACTACTGCAATGTCCTATATCAGGGTATAACCCAGAAAGAAATCCGTCACTTACAACTCCTACAAAATACTGCTGTTAATTTATCATGCAAAAAAATTTGACCATGTCACTCCTCTCCTGTTACCCATCACTCATCGCCTCACCTATATAATACTCCTCCTCACTTTCAAAACAAAAATCTCCAACCAACCAGAATTCATTGACAAACTACTGATCTCATATTCATCATCCAGGGCTCTCCAATCTTCCAATCAAAACTTATTTTCCATACCATCAATCCGTGAACTGTTCTAAGACACTACTTGCAAATCAATCTTCTCAGTTACCGCTCCCTCTCTGTGGAATGCCCTTCCATTAAATCTTCAATTAGAGACCTCTCTTGAAAAATTCAAAGCTAAACTTAAGACTTTTCTTTTTAAAGACGCCTATATTCTTTAGTCCCAGATCTTGCTTCTAATACCCTTATTTCTCATGAAGTCCCTTAGAAAACAATATGCTGAATTGCCCTGAAACACCAAAACACTTCTTTTTTAAAAAAAAATAAAAAAATTATTTATTCATTTTTAAAACTTACAATAAGTACAGTATTTTAAAAATGTGACAAAGAATTCCACCCAAAATTATAATTCAGATGGTCCCAATTTTTCCAATTCTTCATAATATACAGTATAGCAACCTCTGTCATAATGAGTAAAAGTTTATTATTATTAGAAGATATTTGGCTCTTAGCTCTCATTGATGTACAAAATAACAGTGTGTCATATGATAATGCCACCAAATTTTCCAATAAATTATTTATCCGACCTCAAATTGACTCCCAAAAGGCAAGTATTAATGGACAATAGAATAGTAAATGATCTAATGTCCCAGCTTCAAGATGACAGTGCCAGCATCTATTAGACTTAGAGCTGTCTAATTTCTGTAAACAAACTGGGGTCCAAAATGCTCTAGGTAACAAGAAAAAACAAGTTTGTCTCATAGATACCAACACTGTACATCTCATCCTCCAAGCCCAAATCCGTGGCCATTGAGAAGCAGTAATCTGATGCGTTATCTCAATGCTCCAAATGTCACGCAGACCAATCTTTGGTTTCTTATTCAAAAATCCAGATATTAATTTATACCACTGAGTGGCCTGGTGTTCCAGGAAGTCCACCTGAAAACATAAGACCTGCAAATTATGCTGATTATTAAGATTTTTCCATTCAGGGAACTCCTTCTGAATGGCTTGCTTCAACTGCAACCATCTATAATTTTGTGATTTATTAAGACCAAATTTGTGTTGCAATCGTGAAAAGTCAAGCAGATTACCATCTGATATAACATCATCCAAAGTACGTAAATCTGCCTTCATCCAATGTTTCCAGATGACCTTAAACCCACCAATTTGAATCTTGGAGTTCAGCCAAAGGGACTGCCAGGTGGATTTATGAATTGGAATAGGTTTTAAATTATTCACACATTTTAGTGTCTGCCAGGTATCTACTAAAATTCTATTGTCTTTATATAATCTAGGTAGCTTGATACTTAGGGGTCCTTTTATCAAGCTGCGGTAGGTGTTTAACACACGTAATACCGTGCGTTAAACTGCCTGCCGCGCTAGCCGCTAACGCCTGCATTGAGCAGGTATTAGTTTTTTAGCCGGCCGCAGGGGTTAGCACGTGATGAAATGTCCAACGTGCCAACCCCACTAGCGCAGCTTGATAAAAGGACCCCTTAGATCGTGACATAGTCTCAAAGGAGACATGAGTTGCCATTCCAGCCATAACAAAACGGGAAGATTTTCCATGAGCTCAGGGACCCAATACGTACCCTAATGCATAATATAGGATTGATGGTACCTATAAAAATTGGGAAAATTTATCCCACCTGTCGCAATTGGTTTTTGTAAAAATACTAAAGTACCTCCTCCTTTACCTCTACCAACTTTCCAACTGTATCCTGCAGTAATAATTTTATACTTACATAGAAACATAGAAATAGATGGCAGATAAGGGCCACGGCCCATCAAGTCTGCCCACTCTAATGACCCTCCCTATTTATCTTTGCGGATAGATCCCACATGTCTATCCCATCTGGCCTTAAAATCTGGCATGCTGCTGGCCTCAATAACCTGGAGTGGAAGACTATTCCAGCGATCAACTACCCTTTCAGTGTAGAAGAACTTCCTAGTGTCACCGTGCAGTTTCCCGCCCCTGATTTTCCACGGATGCCCCCTTGTTGTCGCGGGACCCTTGAAAAAGAAGATATCTTCCTCCACCTCGATGCGGCCCGTGAGATACTTGAATGTCTCGATCATATCTCCCCTCTCTCTACGTTCCTCGAGTGAGTAGAGCTGCAACTTCCCTAACCGCTCCTCGTATGGGAGCTCCTTGAGTCCCGAGACCATCCTGGTGGCCATTCTCTGGACCAATTCCAGTCTCAGCACATCCTTGCGGTAATGCGGCCTCCAGAATTGCACACAGTACTCCAGGTGCGGTCTCACCATGGATCTATACAGTGGCATAATGACTTCTGGTTTGCGGCTGACGAAACTCCTGCGTATGCAACCTATGATTTGCCTTGTTTTGGATGAAGCTTGCTCCACTTGATTTGCAGATTTCATGTCTTCCCTGACAATCACCCCTAAGTCTCTTTCCGCTTCAGTTCTTGTCAGGATCTCGCCATTTAGGGTGTAAACTTCTCAATTCTTCCATCATATCCATATTATCCAAACTATCAGCTGTTCCTTTAGGAAGTGGAGTCTTCGAAGGGGTCAGTTAGTCATGTTTTAATCTCTTTGCATTCCCTCCTGTTGCAAACGCTGTTTCCAACTTCGTTTGTCTCGTTGAAGCCATTACCAGACTTAATGAAAAAAAAATCTGTGGGAAGGAAAAAGTGCTGATTGCCAAAAAAAATAAGCCTTAATATGCCTGGGTTTGAGGAGCACTGTGATTACACGTCCATTACAGTGCGCTGCCAAGCCATGCCCCCACCAAAATGCTTCTCTTGAAGCGATCCCCTCCCTGCTGTGTCTCCATTCACTTCCCTTTTTTATTATTTTACTTTGATGTATTTAAAAACTTTCCCTCCCCTACTTTCCTCTCGTTCCATGTACGTCAGTGCTAACATTTGATAAGACATTTCTTTTAATTCACCCCTTTTTATTTCTGTTTAATCTCATTTTATTGTACACCATTTAGACACATGTTTGATAGACGGTATATCAAAAATAAAGACACTTGAAACTGAAAAACTGAGACCACTTTCGGAAGAAAAGAAGGTACTGTCCTCAAGAGACTGCAGAATTTGTGATGTGGAGAAAGTATCTCTGCACAAAAGTACTTGGAGCTCCGAAACTCTATGTACAGAAATGACTGCAACAAAGAAAACAGTCTTCAATGTGAGATCCTTCAGAGAGATCTGATCCAGGGGCTCATAGGGCAGAAGAGCCAGCCAGTAGAGAATCAGTTTCAAATTCCTTGTTGGACAAAGCAACCACAAAGGAAGCCACAGCCTCCCTGCAAGAAACGGGCAACGTCCAGGTGAGACGCCAGTGAACCCCTGAGAGTAGCAGGACCCAAGCAAAAGAGTCCTGCAATCTGAACATGGAGCGAAGACACCGCGAGTCCCATCCTGAGTCCAGCCTGCAGGAAGTCCAGGACTTGTGCTACTGAAGGAGCCGAGGATCCACCTGAACCCTCGCACACCAAGCCTTAAAGCACCTCCAGGTCTTCGCATAAGCTGATACAATGGATTTCCATGTACTCTGTATGAGTGTAGCGATGATCGCAGACGAATAGCCCCTAGCCGTCAAGGCCGCGCGCTCAAGAGCCAAGAACATAAGAAGTTGCCTCTGCTGAGGCAGACCAGAGGTCCATCTCGCCCAGTGGTCCGCTCCCGCGGCGGCCCATCAGGCCCATTGCCTGAGTAGTGGTCCCTGACTAGCTCTATAACCTGTCTCTACTCCTATTCCTATAACTTACCTCTGCTCCTATCCCTATAACCTACCTCTACATCTATCTATACCCCTCAATCCCTTTGTCCTCTAGTAACCTACCCAAACCTTCTTTGAAGCCCTGTAATGTGCTCCTGTCTACCACAGTCTCTGGAAGCACATTCCATGTATCCACCACCCTCTGGGTGAAAAAGAACTTCCTAGCATTTGTTCTAAACCTGTCCCCTTTCAATTTCTCCGAGTGCCCCCTTGTACTTGTGGTTCCCCTTAATTTGAAAAATCTGTCCCTGTCTACTTTCTCTATGCCTTTCAGGATCTTGAAGGTTTCTATCATGTCTCCCCTAAGTCTCCGCTTCTCCAGGGAGAACAGTCCTAACTGTTTCAATCTATCAAGCCGAAAGGCCAAAACAGTCCGGATCTTGGAGTGCTATGGGGCCCTGCGTGAGCAGTCACAGATGACTAGGAAGTTGCAGACTCCTCTCTATGCTCAACCACACCAGGTCTGCATACTACAGTTTTCTGGGCCAGTCCAGGGCCTCCAGTATCATCTGGCCCACGTGACAGGCCACTCGGCGCAGACCGTGCCCTATTATGGGTCACTGAGGAAAGACATACAGGAGCTCACCCTGGGGCCAAGGCTGTCCAACCCTTCCCTGCCAACCTCTCTGAAGAATTTTTCTGCCTTCTGGTTCCTGGATGATGCCATCAGATCGAAGGATGGATAGACCCACCGCCGGACTATATACTTGAACACTTGCCTCGACAGGGACCAATCCCCCAGGTCCAGAGTCTTAGAAAGACTGCCTGAACATTGTCGACGCTCGCCACGTGGGCCGCGGATAAGGCCACCAGATGCTTTTCTGCCCAGAAAAAGAGCATCCGAGCTTCCAGGCTCAGTAGGGGACTCTTTGTGCCTCCCAGGCGATTGACATGCACTACTGCCGTCGCATTGTCCAAGAACACTCGAACAGCTTGCTGATGGAGACACATCTGAAATCGCAACAAGGCCAGCCAGATCACTCACAACTCAAGGCAATTGATTGACCATCTGCTCTCCAAAGCAGATCACCGGCTTTGTGCCGGGACAGAGCTGCAAACAGTGACCCAACCGTTGCCAGAGTCACCCAGTCCAAGACTCTCAGAGGAAGCCCTCTGTCTATAGTCACCGGATTCAACCACCACAGTGTGCTGCCACGGGCCGCTGCCGTCCAATGAAGTGGCATACCCAGCGAATCTCGCTGGGAATTCCACCGAGTCAAAAGGGACTGCTGAAGAGGCCGGAGCTGTGCTCTGGCCCATGGAATCACATCTATGGTTGACACCATGAGACCCAGGACCTGCAAATACTGCCAGGCCAACGGAACCGGCACTGCCAACATGGCCTGAATGGAACTCCGCAACTTGAGCTTCCTGGGATCCGGGAGAAACACCTGGTTCCTGGCCATATGAAACCGGACTCCCAGGTACTCTAATTCCTGTATCAGTCAAGGTGGCTCTACTTCATGTTGATCACCCAGCCAAGATGCTCCAGCAGTTGCACCACCTGAACGATTGCCCTGCAACCCTCCGTCAGCGAGGGGGCTCTTATCAGCCAGTTGTCCAGCTATGGATGAACTAGAACATCCTGTGAGCATAGGTGAATAGCCACTACCACCATGATCGTGGTGAAATTTCTGGGCGCCGAAGCTAGGCCAAAAGGCAGAGCCGCAGACCCAGCACATGGAAACACAAGAATCTCCTGTGTTCCTGAAAGATTGGAATGTGGAGATATGCCTTTGTGAGATCAAAGGAAGCTAAGAACTCCCCAGGCGCCACTGCCGCTATAACCGAACTACCATTTCCATCCGGATAAGCAGAACTCGCTGGAAAGCAATCACTTCCTTGAGATCCAGAATAGGTCTCCAAAGAGCATTTCTTTGGCACAATGAAGTATATTGAGTATCTCTTGGAGCCCAAGTCGTCCTCTTGAACTGACTCTATTCCTGCCAGATCTAGCACCCTGCGAACAGTGGCCTGCACGTGTGGGGCTCTCACTGGATGTCCTGTGGGCGAATCCAGGAAGAAGTCTGATGGAGGTCAGTAAAACTCCAGTCTGAGACCCACTCTGAGCACTTTGAGGACCCACTGGTCTGAAGTCACCCTCTGCCACTCTGGTAGGTAGGCCGAAAGCCACCCCCCAACCCGAGGGATAGGCACCAGAGGCCTGGTGTCAGAACTGCTTCTTAAAGGGGGCAGGAGAACATTTGTTGGAGGACTGTTGTTGGGCTGGACCTCAATAGTGAGGTCTGAATGAGGCTCCAAATCATTGGCCTGCCGCCAAAGGTCCAGTGGGGGGCGTTGGGAGGGACAAAAATTCAGCCGTCCCGAACCCCGAGCTGGGCGAGGCTTAGACCCAAGCAGCACCTTTGGCTTACGGTCCTTAACACTAGCCATGAGGTCATCCAGACCCTGGCCAAACAAGAGCAAACCTGTAAAAGGCAATCTGCTCAGTGTGGCAGTGGAAGAAGAATCACCAGACCACTGATGAATCCAGAGCATTTCCTGTGCTGACAGTTAATAAGCTCCAAGCTTAACAAAGACCTCCATCATGTCATAGAAGGCATCTACCAAATAATTGACCCCGGAGACCAGGAAATCTAGGACAACCTCCTTGGGATCATGTCGTAGCTTGGAGTGACAAGCACAGGTGACAAAAGAGGTGGCCGCCGTAGCTCTCACTCCTGCTGCCACGGAATCGAAAAGATGCTTGAGGACAAAATCCACTTGCCTGTCCTGAACATCTTTCAGGACTACCCCTCCATTGGAGGGCAAGTAATTGCACTTAGTAACCTGCGCCACAGCCAAATCCACTTTTGGCGGGGCCAGGCCTAAAGTGAATTCTGGGGCCATGGGATATAAATGCGCCATAGCCTTAGCGCATTTAAGGGGACCCTCCGTGGACTCCCAGACCCCTGAGAGAATCCTAGCCAAGTCCGGATTGTCCGGAAAAGAAGCAGACAGCAGATGCTGATCACTCCTGATGGAACATTCTGCCAGTTCTGGATGGTCTTAATTCAGGTTCAGCTTCCTTAGAGACTCAGAAATAATATCAGTCAGGCAGTTAGACTTAAATAGCCGGCGCACTGCCGGGTCATTTCCAAGAACTGGGGACCCACTGGCATGAGGATCACTAAGATCCGCAAGATTAGCCACATTGGCTGACTCTGCCGATGAAACCTGCGATAGCAAAGGGACAGAGACCGAAGCAGAATCTATAGCGGGAACCGCCCATCTGCTCTCCAATGTCCCTGAAATAGAACAGAGACATGCCGGAATCCAGAGGAGAGACAGACCCCCCATCTGCTACATTGGATTCTGAGTGGAAGAAACAGGCATAGCCTTTTTAACCAGTCACAAATGGTCACAAATTCCGGGGGAAAGAAATCACCGGCAGCAAGGGCTGCTCTGCATGCATCGGTTTTAGAGTGCTGAGATGTTTTATGAGACTTTTCCCCGAAGTTGCGCTTGCATTTCGCTGAAGCGCCCTCTGCACCCTTTTTAGGTGCACTGGACTCTCCATTTGCTTCTCCGGGGAAAGTGGATATAAGCAAGGCTTCTCCAGAGGAGGGAATGCGGAATTTGCGAACGCTTCACCCCCCTCGCGGGCTGCGGCGCACATAATACACGTCTGCAAATCTGGCAGCCATCTGCCGCAATTAAGGCAAGAATCCATGCCATCCTGTTTTGAGGAGGCCATCTGTGAAATTTGGAGCAAAAACAAAGCTCCTAAGGTTAAAAAAAAAAAAAAAAAAAAAAAAAAAACCCCACACACACCACTTTTGAAAATTTTAAAAAAAATTCAAGATGGCCGCCGCGGGTGCCAATTTTGCCCTAAAACGGTCCAGGAAAATCACAGGGAACCTGGGAAAATGGCAATTTTGCGATTTTACGGGGGGGGGGGGGGGAAGGAGCTAGGGCATGCAGGGAAATCACCCAAAAACCACTTCTGAATCCCCCCCCCCCAAATCGCTAACCCAGCATGCACACAGATACTCACAGTGGCATGTGCTGCAATAGAAATCAATGGCAAGCAAGCTAAACACTAAGCATGCAAGGAGAGCAATACCTCAGGAGCTGAGAAAACTGGATTTCAGGTCTTCTGACCGCCTCACCTTCCCTGTCACCTCTGTCAGTGACTACCAGAACCTCTCAGGGCAATTAGGAAAGACACAAAGTCTGGTCCCTTCAAGGAACTGCGCAGCCTGCGCTCTATCCCTTAGTGGACGAACCTGGGGAGAGATGGCTCCCTATCCTGGAGACCTGATCTGACCTGCAGGCTGTCCAGGGGGTTTACTGCTGCGGCAGAGAACCCCCTGGATGCAGACAATTTTAGATAGAAGAGTCTGCAATCTCCCGCCGAAGGATGCCCCTAGCAGCACTAGGGCAATACCCGCACCAAATATTAAAGTAATTAACTAGAACTAAGAAAAATAAATAAATAAATAAAGCACGAGCAGAAAAGATAAGCGCCCTACAGCTAAGCTGTAGGAAACAAAACTGAAATTCCAGGGGTAACAGGAGATAACCACTGGAGGAGGGGCTAGAATTTGGTTTTAAGTTCCCTACAGTTTAAGGCTGGAAGAGATTAACAACCCTAATGTATAGACTCCAGAGGAATTGTACAAGATTAGCCATTGTATAAACTGGAATGTCCAACATATGAGTTGCAGAAAAGCAGAGACAAGGACACGTCAAACAGAATTCTTAAAAGAAAAGCCACACAGATGTCCCTGAATAGCAGAGGGGTAGCCTAGTAGTTACTACAGTGGACCCAGGTTCAAATCCCACTTTAAATTTATTTTAAGCAACAAAAAAAAAACAAAGGAACAAAAAAAAAAATCCCTAAGGAACAAAACCCCCCAAAACATACTGTACCTGAATGTATACCACTTTAATTGCTTTCACACTTGCAAGTGGTTTATATATTTAAGAACAATAGCTATTTTTCTGTTTTGGGAGGGCTCACAATAAAAAAGGAGGTTAAAGTGGGATTTGAGACTACAGGAACTCACAGCAGCCATTTCCTAATGGCGATCTGCACAGGGCAGGAGCGTGGGAAGATCGTTCCTGCCCCGAAAGCCCACTAGACCACCAGGTAAGGCCGGGAAGGCGGGAGGGAGGCGGGGGTGGGTCAGAGCCGGATATTCGCGGTTTTTCGCCATTCGCGGTCCGGCTCTGCCCCTATCCCCCGCGAATCCGGAGGGAGAAGTGTATAGTATTTCCTCAAGTTACTTCTGAATCTGACCCCTTTCATCTTCATCCTATCCCCCCTCATTCCAAAGCTTCTTTTCAATTGACTTGCGAATTGTGCATTTATGCCACTTAGGTTTTTAAAAGTCTCTATCATATCTCCCCACTCCTGTCTTCTTCTAGTCTGGCTCTTTCTGTCCCCTTTTTCATGACAGTTCTGTCTCATTAAGAAGGCTAATTCTATAACTGTGATGCTTCCATTTAGAGTTCAAACACAATCCAGTATCTGCATGCCTAACATCTAGGCTCCTGTACTTACACAAGCCATAGAGCCAATGTAAGGGCAAGCACTTAAATGTGGCAGCAATGCACATAATTTATAGTATAAATAGGAGCCTCGCCTAATCCCACTCATGTGTAAGCTCACTTGCAAATAACCACTTATCTTTCATTGTGTGTTTATACGAATTAGGTTTATATGCACGTATAAACTAGCATTCTAAAAGTTTATGTGCATAAAGCACAGTTACATTACATTACATTACATTAGTGATTTCTATTCCGCTTGTACCTTGCGGTTCAAAGCGGATTACATAAGAAGAAGCTGGACATTTCCAGGAGGGTACATGACATTTAGGTTAAGACATAGTTACAGAATGAGTATAGGCTTGGTAACATTGGATGAGAGCAGTTATATTACATTACATATCAAATCTTTTTCCAGGCGTTGGTAGGTAATATGAATCGGTAGGAAGAATTAGGTTGTTTTTTTTTTTTTTTTTTTTAATTTTTGGTCGGTTGAGGATTTGGTGTCAGGGAGTGGGTAACCTGGTCGGTGTATGTGGAAGAGGAGATTAGGTGTTATGAATATGCTTTTTGAAAAGTAGCGTTTTGAGTTCTTTGCGGAATGCTTTGAAGTCAGATGTTGAGGTTAATAATCTGGTTATGGAGGGTTCGAGTTTTGCTGCATGCGTTGCTATGAGGTTATCATAAAGCTTTTTACGATGAGTGCCGTTGAGTGGTGGGTATGAGAATGGTGTCAGTGTTCTTCTTATTCTGGGTGGAAGGTTCCGGTGTAGGCGATCGATTAGATAGGCAGGTGCTATACCGTTGAGTACTTTGAAGATTAGACAGTATAGTTTGAATTGGATTCTGGCTCTGATCGGTAGCCAATGTGAGTCTAGGTAGGCGTTAGTTATGTGGTCATATTTTCCGAGGGAATAGATTAATCTGAGAGCCGTGTTCTGAATGGTCTGAAGTTTTTTGATCATTTTTGTAGGACATGGTAGATATAGGATATTGCAGTAGTCCACAAGTCCTAGTACCAGGGATTGAACAATGATCCTGTAGTGTTCTTTGTCGAAGAATTTCCTTATTTTTCGTAAGTTGCTCATTGTGAAAAATGCTTTTTGGGTAGTTTTGTTGATTTGAGTCTGCATAGTGCAGCATCTATCTATCAGCACTCCCAGGATTTTGAGGGAGGTCTGGATTGGGTATTTGGTAGTTTTGATTTCCAGGTCTGTTATGGATGGGATTTTGTCCGTTTCAAGCATTAAGAATTTGGTTTTATCCGAGTTTAGTTTTAATTTGTGATTTGTCATCCATTTTTCTACTTCGTCCAGTATTGTTTCCAAGTGTCCGGTAGCGGAGTTGTCTTGGGTTTCGAAGGGGAGGAGGATAGTTATGTCATCTGCGTAACTGAAGGATGTTACATTTAGGTTGTCTAGAGTGGTACCAAGGGAAGAGATGTAGAGGTTGAATAGAATGGGTGAAAGTGGAGAGCCCTGAGGGACTCCACATGGATTAGACCATGTGTTGGATTTCGTGTCGTTTATCTTAACTCTGTAAGTTCTTGTTTTAAGGTATCCTTGGAACCAGTTGTACACCACCCCTGAGATTCCTATTGCATCAAGTATCTGGAGTAGTATGGTATGATCAACTAGATCAAAGGCTGCGGAAAGATCTAGTTGGATAATTAGGATCCTGTGACCTTTACTGAGGTGTTGTCGGGCTATGTCCAGTAGTATTGCTAGTAGAGTTTCCGTGCTGTGGTAAGATCTAAATCCTGATTGGGATGAGTGAAGTATATTGTGGTCTGCTAGGTAGTTAGAGAGGTATTGAGCCACAAGTCCTTCAATCAGTTTGACATAGAGTGGGATTGAAGCGATCGGTCTGTAGTTGGTAGGTGTGTCTACAGGACCTTTTTGGTCTTTCAGTATGGGTGTGATTATGATCTCTCCTAGATCTTGTGGGAATTGGCCTTCTATGAGAGTGCTTTGTATCCACTGCATGAGGCTGGTTTTGAATTTAGGGGAGGCATTTGTGAGTAGATACGATGGGCAGTTGTTCAAGTCGCATGAGGTGTGGCTGTATTTTTTATATAGTCGGTTCAGTTCAGGCCATTGTAGAGTTGGGATAACAAGTGTTATCCAGGACAGCAGGCAGCTATTCTCACATATGGGTGACATCATCTGACGGAGCCCCAATGTGGACACCTCACAAGCAGACTTGCTTGAAGAAACTAGAAGTTTCGAGTCGCCCGCACCGCGCATGCACGAGTGCCTTCCCGCCCAGTGCACAGGGCAGGTCTCCTCAGTTCAGATAGCTAGCAGAGAAGCCAACCAGGGGAGGTGGGTGGGTCGTGAGAATAGCTGTCTGCTGTCCCTGGATAACACCTGTTACGGTAAGTAACTGTGCTTTATCCCAGGACAAGCAGGCAGGTATTCTCACATATGGGTGACCTCCAAGCTAACCAGAATGGGATTGTGGGAGAGTTGACAATTTAGGAGAATAAATTTTGTAATACTGTTTGACCAAACTGTCCATCCCTTCTGGAGAAAACATCCAGACAATAGTGAGAAGTGAAGGTATGAACTGAGGACCAAGTAGCAGCCTTGCAAATCTCCTCAATTGGTGTCGATCTGAGGAAAGCTACAGAAGCTGCCATTGCTCTGACTTTATGGGCTGTGACTTTACTGTGAAGTGGTAATCCAGCCTAGGCATAGCAGAAAGAGATACAAGCCGCCATACAATTAGAGATGGTGCGTTTAGAAATTGAATGTCCCAACTTATTTGGATCAAAAGAGACAAAAAGTTGAGGAGCAGTGGTTTGGTGCATTCCAAGTAGAAGGCCAAAGCACATTTACAGTCCAGAGTATGAAGAGCTGATTCTCCAGGGTGAGAATGAGGCTTGGGAAAAAACACTGGAAGCATGATAGATTGGTTGAGATGAAATTCTGAGACCACTTTAGGTAGGAATTTCGGATGAGTACAAAGAACCACCTTGTCATGATGGAATACAGTGAATGGTGGATCAGTAACCAAAGCTTGTAGCTCACTGACTCATCGAGCAGAAGTGAGGGCAATGAGAAACACCACTTTCCAAGTGAGATACTTCAAACAAGCCTAATCAATTGGTTCAAATGGAGGCTTCATGAGTTGAGAAAGGACACCATTGAGGTCCCAAACCACAGAAGGCGGTTTGAGAGGAGGTTTGACATTGAAAAGTCCTTTCATGAATCTGGAAATCAACGGATGAGCAGAGAGGGATTTCCCTTGAATAGGCTGATGAAAAGCCGCAATTGCACTGAGATGAACTCGTATGGATGTAGACTTGAGGCCAGAATTGGATAAGTGCAAAAGATAGTCCAAAACAGAAGATAATGAGGAATGCTGAGGCTCCTTATGATAAGCAGAACACCATGTAGAAAATCTAGTCCATTTTTGGTGATAGCATTGTCTAGTGGTAAGCTTTCTAGAAGCTTCTAAAACGTCTCTTACAGATTGAGAAAACTGAAGAGGAGTTATGTTGAGAGGTACCAGTCTGTCAGGTGTAGAGACTGCAGGTTGGGATAAAGCAGAGATCCTTGACTCTGTGTAAGCAGAGAAGGAAAAACTGGTAGAAGATATGGCTCCCTGGTGCTGAGTTGAAGTAGAAGGAAGTACCATGGTTGTCTCGGCCACCGAGGAGCGATTAGAATCATGGTGGCATGATCGTTCTTCAATTTGACTAGAGTCTTGAGAATGAGAGGGAATGGAGGAAATGCATAGAGGAAAAGATTTGTCCATTCCAGAAGAAAAGCATCTGCCTCGAGGCGGTGAGGAGAGTATATCCTGGAGCAGAACTGAGGCAGTTTGTAGTTTTGGGGAACTGCAAAGAGGTCTATCTGAAGCGTTCCCCACTGTGAGAAAATATGATGAAGAGACGAGGAATGGAGAGTCTATTCGTGAGGTTGCAGAAGACTACTCAAGTTGTCCGCTAAGCAATTCTGAGCCCCTTGAATGTAGACAGCTTTGAGGAAGGTATTGTGATGGATTGCCCAGTCCCAAACTTCCAGAGCTTCTTGACAAAGGGAGGCAGACCCCATCCCTCCCTGTTTGTTGACATAATACATGGCGACTTGGTTGTCCATTCAGACAAGGACTACTGTGTCGTGAAGGAGATGTTGAAAAGCATGGAGAGCTTTGAGGATTGCTCTGAGTTCCAACTGATTGATATGACACTGACGATCCGTACTGGTCCAGAGGCCTTGAGTACGGAGACCATCGAGATGAGCGCCCCAAGCGTAGGTCGATGAGTCTGTCGTGAGGACCTTCTGATGAGGGGGCATTTGAAAAAGCAAGCCTCTGGAAAGATTGGAAGAGAGTATCCACCAACGGAGAAACTTCTTCAAAGAAGGAGTGACTGTGATGTGTCGAGAAAGAGGATTGGAAACCTGCGTCCATTGAGATGCCAGGGTCCACTGAGGAATTCTGAGGTGAAGTCTGGCGAAAGGAGTCACATGTACTGTGGAGGCCATGTGACCTGGAAGCATCATCATGTGTCTCGCAGAGATGGAAGAGTGAGAAGACACTGTGTGACAGAGGTGAAGCAGAGCTTCCAAACGTTGTTGTGGAATGAATGCTCTGAGTTGGACAGTGTCCAGAACAGCTACAATGAATTGTAGATTCTGAGAGGGTTGAAGTTGAGATTTGGGAAAGTTGAGGTTGAATCCCAAACTTTGTAGGAACCATGTAGTCCGTTGGGTCGCTACAATAACCCCTTGATGTGGAATCTTTGATGAGCCAGTCGTCGAGGTAGGGAAATACCTGAAGACCATGATTCCTTAGAGCTGCCGCTACCACAACCAGGCACTTGGTAAACACTCTGGGAGACGAGGCCAGGCTGAAGGGTAGTACTCTGTATTGAAAATGCAAATTCCCCACCCGAAATCTGAGGTATTGACGGGAGGCCGGATGAATGGGGATATGAGTATAGGCCTCCTTGAGATCCAGAGAACATAACCAGTCGTTCTGCTCGAAAAGGGGATAGAGAGATGCCAGGGACAACATTCAAAACTTTTCTTTGATCAAAAATATGTTGAGAGCCCTGAGATCCAAAATGGGTCACAGATCGCCCGTCTTCTTCGGAACAAGGAAGTAACGGGAGTAAAACCCCCTGCTCTGCTGTTCCAAGGAAACTGGTTCGATGGCATGGAGACGAAGCAGAGCTTGAGCTTCCTGAAGAAATAGGGCAGTCTGGGATGGATTGGAAGGATACTCTCTTGGAGGAAGCTCTGGTGGAACCTGAGTGAAATGAAGAGAATATTCTTCCCTTATGATGGTAAGTACCCAGAGGTCGGATGTAATGACTGTCCATCTGTTGTAAAAATGATGGAGACGACCTCCTATAGGTGGAAAAGGAGTCAGAGACAGAACGATGGAGGTTATGCTCTGTTGTAAACATTCAAAAAGGCTGAGAAGCCTTAGGTGCAGGAGGTTGAGGCTTCTGTGGTTTCTGAGGCGGCTATTTCTTCAAAGGAGGGCGAGTGTAAGGCGCTGGCTTTGGAGGAAAACGCCTCTGGTAGATAACAGGAGGGCGTGTAGGCCTAGAAGGAGCTGGCTTAGGTTTAGGTCTGACTATGGAGTCAAAGGATTTAGCATGGTCAAACAATTACTTGGTGGCTGCCTCGATGGATTCATCGAAAAGGTCATTGCCCTCACAAGGAATGTTCGCCAGGCAGTCCTGAAGATTAGAGTCCATGTTGATGGTGCGAAGCCAGGCTAGACGACGCATGGCCACAGAGCAAGCCGCTGCTCAGGCAGAGAGCTCAAAGACATCATAAGATGATTGCAGAAGATGGAGACGTAACTGAAAGAAAGAAGCAATGACTTCTTGAAACTCAAAATGCATGTTATCATCCAAGTAATTCAAAAATTTTGGCAAAAGAGACAAAAGAAATTCAAAATAAGTGATAAAATAAAAATTATAATTAAAGACCCTAGAAGACATCATAGCATTCTGGTAAATGCGACGTCCAAATTTATCCATGGTTTTTCCTTCCCTGCCAGGAGGAACTGTGGCATAAACCCTGGAAGGATGTGATCTCTTTAAAGAGGATTCTAAAAGGAGGGATTGATGAGACAACTGGGAGTTGTCAAAGCCTTTATGATGCATCGTTTTATATTTGGCATCCAACTTTCCTGGAACTGCTGGAATGGAAAAAGGAGTCTCCATGCATCTAGTAAAAGTCTGATCGAGAAGCTTATGTAGTGGAAGCTTAAGAGATTCAGCCGGAGGTTGAAGAAGATGTATGACCTCGAGGTATTCTTTAGAATATTTAGAGCCAGTGTCCAATGGAACGCTTAAGTCCACAGCCATCTGTCTCAAAAAAGAGGAGAAAGATAACTGATCTGCAGTTGCACGGCCTCGAGAAGGACTCGAGGACGTCGAGGCAGCTGAAGTCGAAGAAGAAGCCTTGGCAGGAAACCATGTTGCGAAGGAACCTGGAGACTTGGACGAGGCACTGGAAATCGGAATATCCTCGAGGGCCGGCATCGGAGACCTGGAACGAGGAGTTGGTGATCTTGTCGAGGCCGGAGGGGATCGAGGCTTCGAGGAATGATGTCTGGAAGAATGCCTCGAAGCAGGCCTTGAGTGGTGTCGAGAACTGTGTCTCAAACTGGATCTCGAGGACCGAGCAGAGGTCGCCTCGGAAGCAGAAGATCGAAGATCTATAGGCGTGGAGGAGTAGCCTCGAAGCACTTTCGAAGACTGGACAGCCTTTGTAGAGTGTGAGGTATCCTGTCGACACACTCGCAAAGAATCTACTCCATGCGTTTCGTGCTTGGAAACCACACCAGACACTCGCAGAGGCTCCGCTCCCTGCATCAAGTGTGGAGGATCAGACCGGGGCAAAGGTGGCTCGACCTCGCGGGAGACTTCTGCATGCCCAAGCTGGAGAAGAGTGAGCAGTGTGGGTCCCATGGTAGTAAGGACCTTAATAATCTGCTCCTCCAAAGAGGTCTGGGACGAAGCCGGCAAGGAGGGTACCGCGTCTGAAACTGGCCCACCTGCCTTGGCTGAAGGGTCCTGCACAGTGGTGTGAGAGTGTTTCGACTTGGGAGGCTTTGACACTTTAATCACCACTGGCGGAACTGAGTGCTGAGCTATCTGACCTGAGGAGACAGGAGAAGATATCGCAGCAGAGGGCATCGAAGCAAGAGCCGCTCCAAACGACGAAGGTCTGATGAAGCTCGTGGTGGAAGCAGTAGGCAGAGGCTTCGATGGGAGTCGAGGCCGAAGACACCTTCGATGTTGAGGGATTAGTAGACTCCATCTTGAAGAGGCTGTCCACTAGGATGCAGCGACGCTTAAAAGCACGAGGCTTAAGTGTTTGGCAAGGCAGCTACAAGGTAGGATGATGTTTCTGCCCAAGGCACTTGAGGCAGCGTCCGTGAGGGTCCGTGAGAGATATCGTGCACTTGCTCTTGCTACACCTTTTGAAACCTGTAACAGGCCGGGGCATAGACAAAAATAAAGCCGACGCAAAGTTGAAGCCCTCGGGCTGCGGCCGAGCGGCCTGTACCGGACGAACGAACGGAAGAAAATTTATTTATTTTTTTTAAGAAAGAAAAGTAAGAACACAGCGATTCGTGAGAAAAATAAAACACAAACCGCGGTGAGAGAGGGCACGAATGACGAAGTTACCGGAGAAAGCCAAAAAGACTGACTTCTCGGCTCCGCGGAAAACTAAGAACTGAGGAGACGCGCCCTGTGCATTGGGCGGGAAGGCACTCACGCATGCGTGGTGTGGGCGACTCAAAACTTCTAGTTTCTTCAAGCAAGTCTGCTTGTGAGGCGTCCGCATTGGGGCTCCGTCGGATGACGTCACCCATATGTGAGAATACTTGCCTGCTTGTCCTGGGATAATGTGTGTAAATGTTAGCACCTAGTTATAGTATTGTGCTTCACATTGTCTTCCAGATAAGACTATCTGAAAGCAAGCAGCAACATAAGAAAACAATAATTAAAGGCTAAAAATGTTAACCTTTTCAAAGCATGCATTTAGTCCATATTATTTAAAAAACACATATAGCCACTGACTAATTTATCTGCAAGTGACAGTCCCATAAAACAATCCCTTGAGATCCTTACTCTTGCAATCTGTTGCTAATAAATCCTTGCATACGCACTTGTATGGCTCTGTGACTGAATGGGACTTCACGTGGGAGTACCAGTCTTTTTTCCAGCTGTAGCACTTCCCACAGTACTGGCATTGGAATGGCTTCACGCCTAAGTGCTTATTCATGTGCTGCCGGAGATCCCGAGCTTCATAGAAACTCTTCTCACACCTGCCATGAGAAGCAAATGCATTCAGAACACATACATAAAAAGTATCCTAACTGAAAACTATGATTGTCAATTTTATAAATGATTCACTGCTTTCTCAAAAGCAGTAAAGAATAAAGAATATACTTGACATTCAGCAAATCTCCTTAAAAGCCACTTACCTCTCTGTAACAAAGCTTGGTTATAGCAAAACTCAATCATGACAACAGGCAAGGATGTTACCCTGTCTGCCCAATGTCATTCCTAGTGTAAGGCTATAAAACTCATAAACCTCGGTCAATCTTTGGCTTTCCTCTTGCTGTGCAAAAAATATCCTGTGTGCTGAAGAAGGGCCTCTCTGTCCCCATGAAGTAGAATTCTTATTAACTAACTGATATCAAGACTTTATGTGCAGGCTTGCCCTGCAGTTCATTTTCAATCTGCTTAAGTTTCATCTACCAAAAACAGGCAATGATCTTGCTGGAGCCCAAGGTACTGCTGGAACTTGGATCAAGTGATCATATGTCAGGTCTAAGGAATGTACTGAATATTTTACCTAGGACAGAGCCGACACTGAATAGCACAGAAAAACAGGTAGCCATGCTGTCAACAACTTGCCAAATAAGGAAGGACAGAACTATAGAAAAAACTATGGAATTGTGTAAGGAATGGCCATTTGTGGATAAGGAATCACAGGATATGATAGGACAGGGCAGATAATAGCATCTTTGCAATATGACAAGACAAATCTCGATTGACACAAGAATAAAAGAATAAAAGGTGCCACCATGAAAGAAGGTTATAAAAATTGATGCATGCCTTTGCGTAAGCTAGGGATAATTACTTACAACTAGATATTTTTTGCCTTGGCATCTACCTGTATTAATCCCTCAAATGTATTTCCACTGAGAGAATATATTTTGTTAACACGCTTTTGCTGTTGTTATTTTTATACTCTGCTCAAATAAAATATTGTCTGACTTTGGAATACACTGCATGTCTGTATGGTTTTTGGAGTCAGCCTGTGAAGGGCTTCAGCAGCCAGCTCTTCAGTGCTTATGCCAGCTTTTCTTGAATTGTGTGTCTTTGGTTTTGTTCCATTACCTCCAAACCATGTTTATTCCATGAAAAAAAACCAACAACTTTACATTCTCTTTGCTAAAGCAGTTAATTTATGTTAGAAAACAAACCCTTTTAGAACAAATATAGTTGATGGTCCACAGTCTTTGTGTTATAAAAAAAGAGATTAGGTTCTTACCTATATAATATCTTTTCCAGTAGATAGGGATGGTATGCTGAACCAAGAGTCTTGCATCCACTTCTGCGAGTCCATTGCAGGAGATACTGCTCACTATTTTCAGTACCTCTTCCTTCTTCCTGCTGCCCTCAGTCAGTTAGTTTCAAAACCGGCGACAGCCCTAGAGCAGAGAACAGGAGAATGGAGAGATTCTCCAACAAGATTTTGATTTGCTCATTAATAGAAACACATAACTTCCCCATAGGCGAATCCAGGAACCAGGCAGAGAGAGGACAAGCAAACTCCAACTTGTAGCCATCCATGATTTCCAGAACCCACTGGTCAGTTGTGATAGCTTCCCAAGCTGTCAGGAAGTCCTGAAACCTGCCTCCGATTTTCCCAGGCTTACAGCCTCCCCAAGCAAAATTGCAATTTCTTGGATTGACCCCCTGGACAGGAGGCAGAGCCCTGTGCTTTTCAATTTCTAGAGAATCTCTGCTGTGGCCTCTGAAAAAACCTCTAGGATGAGGCCACAGGGGAAAAAATGCAGGAATGGTTGGAGCCACAAAAGGACCTACAGGCTTCTCTATAGAGGTCCTATGCTTGCTGGGAATGACTTTGGGCAGCGATCTTGCACACTAGCCATGAGCTCATCCAATCCCTAGCCAAACAGCATATTGCCCCTGAAATGAAGCCTGCTGTGTGTCTTTGGAAGTAGATCCCCAGCTCAATCTCTGATCCACAGAATTCTGCGAGCAGATACAAAATAAGCTGAGACTTGTCCATTACCCAAAGCAGATCATACAAAGCATCAGCCACATAGTCCATTTCCACCAGCAACAGATGGTAAGAGGGATCCTAATGCGTACTGCTTGGGTCATACAATTTAGAATGGCATGCTTGAACCACAAAGGAGGCTGCCACAGCAGCCCGCACCGCCAGAGATAAGGCCTTAAACTGCCTTTTGATCAACTAAACTAAACTAAACTAAACCTTAGGTTTGTATACCGCGCCATCTCCACAAGTGTAGAGCTCGGCACGGTTTACAGAGTTAGGATAGAAAGGAACTCCAATGAAGGGTTATAGGAAAGGAACAAGAAGAAAGAGAGGGACAAGGGTCCCAGAGAGCAGGAGGTGTTAGATTTTTGAAAAGAGCCTAGTTTTCAGGTGTTTGCAGAAGAATTGGAGGGAGTGTGAATTTCTGAGCGGGGATGTGAGGTTGTTCCAGAGTTCTGTGGTTCTAAAGGGGAGGGATGTTCATAGTTTTCCTGCGCGGGATATACCTTTTGCAGAAGGGAATGATAGTTTCAGTTTTGGGGAAGATCTGGTGGAGTTAGGGTTAGAGGAGTTCCAAAGGAGTGGAATAATGGGAGGAAGGATAACCGTGTAGAAACTTGAAGGCTAAGCAGGCACATTTAAAGAGGACTCTGGAGTGTACTGGAAGCCAGTGGAGCTTGGACAGGAGTGGAGAGACGTGATCGAACTTGCCTTTTGCGAAAATAAGCTTAGCCGCGGCATTCTGAATTAGCTGAAGTCTATGGAGGTTTTTCTTAGTTAGGCTTATAAAGATGGAGTTACAATAATCCAGTCTAGAGAGGATGGTGGATTGAACAAGGACAGCGAAGTGAGAATGATGAAAGCAGGATCTCACTTTCCTCAGCATATGAAGGCTAAAGAAGCATTTTTTTACCAAGGAGTTGAGGTGGTCATTGAAGGAGAGAGAGGAGTCTATGATGATGCCCAGCACATTGCTTGAAAACTCGAGCTGAAGAGTGGGGCCGGAAGATAAAGGGATGGAGGTGGGTAAATGATCTAATATTGGGCCGAGCCAAAGTAATTTTGTTTTGGATTCATTCAGTTTCATTTGTACAGATTGGGCCCAGGATTGGAGGTTCATTATACATGCGGATATGTTCTCAGCGAGGTTAGTGAGGTTCGAGTCTGTCTCGAGGAGGATGAGGATGTCATCAGCATAGGTGTAGAGAGTTTCTAGGGGGGATAGGTGGAGGAGTTTCAGAGAGGACATGTAGATGTTGAAAAGGATAGGAGAGAGGGGTGAGCCTTGCGGGACTCCTCATATCGGCTTCCAGGGGGAGGATGAGGTACCGTTTATGTTAACGGTGTAGGAGCGGAAATGTAGGAATTTCGAGAACCAATCTAGGACTGTGGAGCTTATGCCTATTTCGGAGAGTTGGAAGGTTAGGATATCATGATGGACGATGTCAAAAGCTGCGGAGAGGTCGAATTGAAGAAGAACAGCGAATTTATTGCGGGAATGGAGTTGTTGCACCTTGGAGATTAGTGAGGCCAATAGGGATTCGGTGCTGAAGTTGGGTCTGAAGCCGAATTGGTGGGGTAGGAGAATAGAGAATCTTTCTAGGTAGGATGAGAGTTGAGTGGATATGATAGATTCTAACATCTTGGTTAGGAGAGGGATGTTTGCAATTAGGCGGTAATTGGATGGTATGGTGGGGTCAAGGTCGGTCTTTTTCAGTAGGGGGGGTCTGTGCAATATGTCCCATTTCGGAGGAGAAAAGGCCCCATGTTAGGGCAGAGTTTATAAGTTTGGTGAGTGAAGTGATGGCCTGTGTAGAGATATTCTCAAATAGGTAGGAGGGGAAAGGATCCAAGGTACACTTGCAAGTTTTTAGTTTGAGGCAGAGTTTGGAGACTTGCGATTCGGAAACAAGCTCAAAGACGGTCCAGGATCTGTCAGCTGGAATGGGATTGGAGACAGGTAGGGTAGGGTTGAGGTCAGTAGAGGTCAGGGAGTTGTAGGAGACTGTAGGAAGAAAGGAGCATCTTAGGGTGGTAAACTTTTCATTGAAGAATTTTGCTAGGGCATTGGCTGATAGCGACAAGGGGAGCATGGATGGGTCCTTTTTTGTAGTTAAGGAGCGCCAAATGTTAAACAACGTACTGATCTGGTTGTTGGATCTGGAGATCTTATCTCTGAAGAAGTTCTTCCTGGCTTTTTTTAGTGTTGAATTGTAGAGTTTGATATTGACCCTCCAGATCTGTCTATCTGAATGGGATTTAAATTTTTTCCATTTGCGCTCCAGAGCGTGACATTTCTGTTTCAGTTCTCTGTGAAGCGGTAGGTACCAGGGGGCTTTTCGGGGGTAGGAGATGGTTTTAGTGGATAGTGGAGCAAGGGAATGGTAGATGGATTTGGAGAGGGAGATCCAGTTGCGCCAGTAGGATTCGGAGTCTGTAGGCTTAGGATTGGAGGAGAGTTGTTGAGGAATTTGGACCAGAATAGATTGCTCAAAGTTTTTTTGCGGAAGGTTATGGAATGGGAGGAGCGGGATGGGGATTCAAGGTGTGACATGAAAATGGGGAGACAGGTAGCTCCTAAGAATTGGTCAGACCAAGGGACTTGTTCCCGAGTGTCATCGGTTGAAGTTTTGAAGGCGGTAAGATCGAGGAAAGTGGTGAAGTCGAGTGTGTGCCCCTTTTCGTGGGTTGGAGAAGAGGTAGGTGAGGGGAAACCTAGAGAGGTAAGGAAAGTGTTAAATTCAATCGTGTCCTTGCTGGAGGTATCGTCAAGGTGGAAATAATTAACACCCACAATCAATAGTCTTTGAAATTTAAGGAAGGCATTTGTTATGGCCTCAAAGACGAGATTGGAGGAGTTGATCCAAGGGGTAGGTGGGCGGTATAGTAACAATATGCCCAATGGGTGAGTGCGGAGTTCATCATTGACTGAGGCAAGCATATATTCTAGAGAGGCGTGAGTGCCCTTCTCGAGGAGCTGGACGTCGAAGAAAGATTTATAAAGGAGTGCCAGTCCTCCTCCTTTTCGATTGGATCTGGGAGAGAAGAGACCTTGATAACCGGTGGGGGGGGAGGAGTTCGTTTTGTGTGAATAGGTCGTCTTTGGCGATCCATGATTCCGTGATGCACAGGAATCCAGGGTCGAGCTCGTCTAGAAGGTCCTTCAAGATTTGGGTCTTGTTACATGCAGATCTGGCATTGCAAGATGTTGTGACTGGGGTGAGAGAGTCAGAGGCAGTGTTGGGAAGATTGGCAGGGGGCAAGGGGTTTAGTGAATCCTGGTTGACTTTTCGGGGGTTTTTCTTAAAAGGGGGATTTCTGGTGCGTATCAGTGTGGGGATTCTGAGGCCAGGGCAGATGTTATTGGTGTTTGCGGGGTCGAGTAGGTTGGGAGAGGGAGGTTTCAGACAGAGGGAAGTATAGAGAGGTGAGATGAGTAGGAGAAGGAACCAGAAGGATGGATTCATGTATAGCCTGTGATCTTGTTGATCCTTAAGCACTATGCCCCCCTCACTGGGAAGGGATGTGCACTTGGCCACCAGAGAGTCCACTTTAGGCATAGCAAACATTTGCTGGAACTCCTGATCCATAGGATATAGCTTGGACATTGCTTTTGCCAATTTAAGGAGACCTTCAGGTTCTCTCAGTGCTCAGAAATCAGAACTTTCATATTCAGGTGCCACAGAAAGGTGGTAGGCTGAGAGCAGACCCAAGTCAACAGGGTGAACAGTGGGAAGAAGACTGAGGAGGATCAATTTTGAGCTCCTTCAGAGACTCAATAAGAAGATCCGTCAGAGCAGCAGACTTGAACAGCCTGTGAACTGAGGGGTCCTCACTCTGTTTCACATCCACATCATTCAGACCCTGATCTACTTCGCCCAGTGTTGCATTGTTTTTGACCAAGGCTTCTCCCTGAGAGAGGGGATAAGCATCCAGTTCATCCTCTTCAGGAACCCAGTCTTACCAGCTGTCGGTGTTTGGGGGAGACTCAGCCTCCATGGAGAAGCAGATGCTGGAACACGCGGAGGCTGCACAGATGGTCACTCTCTAGCTGACCCAAAAGGTGCTGCCGACATAGGCTTGCCAGAGCAAGTTCACAAAGTCAGGTGTAAAGGGCATAGAGGATTGAGAACCCCCTTCAAGAAGAGGGTTAGAGTGCTTTCTTTTCGCTTTGGGACATTCAGAACCTTTATTAGGCACTGGCACTGCATTACAGGACCCCAAGGGGGTAACTTCATCCCCAATCTGTCCCAACAGTCATTTGACAGCATTAATAAGGTGGTTAGAGGCTAAACCCGAGGCTCCTGCCTCACCAGCATGTGTGGAACACACAGCACAAGGGTGCTCTTCGGGTACCCAATCGGCACAAACTTTGCATTAATTCAAGTCATTGAAGCATGAGGACTCTATCACTGATAGAATAAAAAATGAGGCTTTTTGAAGAAGTTTGAGAACTTAGACTTCAAATCAAGAAACATCCAAGATGGCCTCTGCCAGGATTTCCCGCTGAAAAAACAACTGAAACTCCACCAGAGGACCTAAAAACCCAGCAATTTTAAGATTTCTGGGGTGGACGAACTAGGCTACAACAAAATATAACCTCAAAAACCACAATTTCAGACCCCCACCCCGAACTGTCCTGTGGGCTGGGACAGCCCTATTCACAGACCAAATGTTTGGAAGATGTAACTTCATCTAAGTCTAACCAAGAAAAGTCTTCAAAGACTTCAGTGGATCCAGAACATTGCGGCTAGGTTGATTTTCACAAAAAGTAAATTTGATCATGTTTCCCCGCTTCTGTCAATACTTCACTGGCTTCCAGCAATTTCTAGGGTGCACTTTAAATGTGCCTGCCTACCCTTCAAAATCTACAAACAAATGATAAAAGACAAAAGTAAAGCATTCTACTCAATTAAAATCAACTCATCTTGTAATGGCTCACAAGGAATCAATACAAAAGAGCTTTTCAACCTGATCACAAATTTATTTGACACCGCTCACTACACCACATCCACACACAACACTAAGTTACCCTCTGCAAATGACTTAGCACTGTACTTCGATTCAAAAATTAAAAACCTTAGAATCCATTGTTCAACTAACGACCCTAGTGATCATCAAATAGCTCTCACCCAAGGAAATGATATACCGGCAGACATGATCTGGAGCTCCTTTCAAGATTTAGAGTGGAATAATTACACCCGACTATATAACAAATACTCTAAATCCTATTGCGTTCTGGATTCATGCCCCCCAGAAATAATGAAAGCGGCACCTTTAAAATTTAAACTATCGCTGATGCAATACTTGGCTCACAACCTAAAAACTGGGAAGTTTCTCTCTAATAATGGTCACATAATAATAACCCCAATTCTAAAAAATCGAAAAGAATCTTCAGCCCTAATATCCAACTACAGACCGGTAGCATCCATTCCGTTTATTGTAAAAATAATGGAAGGATTGGTACACATCCAACTGATGGATTATCTTGATCAGTTCTCTCTCCTACATGAAACTCAATCCGGTTTTAGACAGTTATTCAGTACTGAGACAGTAATTGCGGCTATCTTAGACAATCTGCACCTACTGTTTAGTAAGGGCCTTAATGCCCTGGTTATGCAATTCGATATGAGTTCTGTCTTTGATCTAGTAGACCACGAGAAACTGCTGCAATGCCTAGACGCCATTGGTATCAGGGATCAGGTGCTGAACTGGTTCCGTGGCTTCCTTATATCCCGCACTTATCAGGTACGTTTTAATTATGAGCTTTCAAACACCTGGAGCAATCCATCCGGTGTGCCACAAGGGTCTCCACTATCTCCATTGCTCTTCAACATCTATATGTCCTCACTGGGCACGCAGCTAACCCAGCTGGGAATAAAACTATTTAGTTATGCAGATCACTTTACGATTATCATCCCATTCGCTAATTCTGTCTCTGAAACTATTCCCAAAGCTTCAGAAGCCATAAACATGATGGAGCACTGGATGACAAACTTTAGGCTCAAACTTAATTCAGAAAAAACAACTTTCTTCGTTGCTTCGCCACATCCGCTTGACACCAAATCACCACTATGTATCAATAAACTTAGTTACCCTATCCAGCCCACCATTAAGATACTAGGTGTAACTTTGGATCAATGCCTAACCATGAAAGACCAGGTAGACTCCTTAATCAGAAAGGGATTCTTTACTCTCTGGAAACTCAGATCCATTAAAGCTTACTTCGATACATCGACATTCTGAACCCTAGTCCAATCCCTCGTACTAAGTCTACTTGACTACTGTAACATCGCTTATTTAGCAATTTCCCAAAAGAATATGCAAAGTTTACAATTGATGCAAAATGCGGCAGTCAAGCTGATCTTTGGGCTGAGGAAGTTTGACCACGTGACACCCTACTACCGGCAGCTGCATTGGCTGCCAATGGCAGCGCGCGTAAAGTTTAAATTTGCCTGCTTCTGCTTTAAAGCACTACACGGACTTGCCCCTAAATACATAACTGACCTTTTCTTCTTCTCGGCCAACAGACACAAGAGAAGTTCACATTCCAATTTTGTTTCCCCCCCAGTTCGAGGTTGTAAACTGAAAAAACACCATGAACACCTTCTCTCACACCAGGCAGCATCGTGGGGTAGAGACCTAGAACAATTGCTTTCGCCCACTACTTATGGGGAATTTAGGAAACGTCTAAAAACACACTTGTTCCTAAAGCATCTAGACAACTGATCCTCTCTTCTCTCTCCCCTCTATAGCAATTAACTTGTCCTTTTGATCACTCTCTCCTCAACAATGAATTTCCTGTCCTATTAATTCTCTTTCTTCCTCCCCTCTTAAAGTCAATTCAATGTGTTACCTTTGCTTAATCTTCTGTAAACCGCATAGAACTTCACGGTATTGCGGTATATAATCTGTTGTTATTATTATTCAAGATCCTACATGCAGTGGCGTACCTAGGGTATGTGGCACCCGGGGCCCATCATTTTTTGACACCCCCCCCATCTATATGAAAAATATGATTTTTAGTACCAATCTACATATCGCACCACAAGAGTGTACCTAGGAAAAGGCTGCATCTTAAACACTGCAGTGAGCACTAGAACACCAACACATACATTGTAAAACTAAACAAGCCAGATCCCGCACAGTCAATTGGTCCTGTAGTCAATGCCAACTGAAAACTATGTCTTTTTCATACACACAGAACAGAGATACACCCTCGCCCAAAATGGAATAATCACAAACTAAAAATAGAAATATGTAGACAAAAGTTAAACTGATCCGCCAAGAAACCAGACCCTGGATACAATGCAACACCACAAAAAACAGTAACACATGTCCTCTAATACAGTGCAAAATATAAAGACAGTAGATGTAAATTTGAAAAAACTGATACATAACAATCACCACTTTATAAATAAAACAAATAATGAGATATAAAAAAATACAATTTTATTGGACTAATCCCCGTAAGTTCGGTCCCCATCCCCGCAAACCACCTGATTCCATCCACACAAGCCTTGAATTGTTTATATTAAAGTATAAAAAGAAACAATATTCTGTACAATTGTCAATTTATAAATCAGCGTCTTCTCCCCACTCTCTTCCCCATTTCCCTTCAGCATCCTCAGCCCACTCTCTCTCCACTTCCTTCAGCGCACGCACATAAAAACAAGTAAGTAATTTTATATCATTTTCATTCTATTCATTCATAGAAATTAAAGTCTAGATAATGCCAGTCACATAACAAAACATGATTTTACAAAAATAATTCCCTGCAGTCAAGCCTTATTATTATTATTAGATGTCTTTCAGCAGTTTCCCCTCCCTCCCTCCCTCTTACCTTTGTGGCCAAGTCAAAATGATCTACCAACAATAAAATTTTAAAAACACAAAGCACGCTGTACGCAGAGAAAATGTTAATTATCATTTATATTCCGCGGGTTTTCAAAGAGGTCAAGGCAGATGACTTTATGCAATGTCACCTCAGTAACAACTATACAAAAATAGACAAATATTCCCCCTCCCTTTTTACTAAACTGCGATAGCGGTTTTTAGCGTAGGGAGCTGCGCTGAATGCCCCACGCTGCTCTCGACGCTCATAGGCTCCCTGCGCTAAAAAACTCTATTGCGGTTTAGTAAAAGGGGGCCATAGTGCAAAATATAGACAGCAGATATAAATTTTCAAAACGGACACATTTTGATCACTAAGTTGAAAATAAAATCATTTTTCCTACTTTTTTGTCTGGTGATTTCATGAGTCTCTGGTCCTTCTTCTGATCCTTCTTCTTTTTCTCTCCCCCTGGCTCCCCTCTTTATTTCTGCCTTTCTTTCTCTCTCTTCCTGGCCCCCCTCTTTCTTTCTGCCTTTCTTTCTCTCCCCCTTGACCCCCCTCTTTATTTCTGCCTTTCTTTCTCTCCCCTTGGTCCCCCTCTTTCTGCCTTTCTTTCTCTCTCCCCCTGGCCCTCCTCTTTCTTTCTGCCTTTCTTTCTCTCCCCCTTGACCCCTCTTTATTTCTGCCTTTCTTTCTCTCCCCTTGGTCCCCCTCTTTCTTTCTGCCTTTCTTTCTCTCTCCCCCTGACCCCTCTTTATTTCTGCCTTTCTTTCTCTCTCCCCCTGGCCCCCCCCTCTTTATTTTTTCCTTTCTTTCTCTCTCCCCCTAGCCTGCACAAAGCCATCGTGCCGATTTCTCCACTTCCACGATTCTTTCCCTACCCTCACCCCCAAGCCAGCAGCCGATTTCTCCCTGCTCTTTCCCCGATGTCCTGATGTCCTGAACTTCATCGGGCAGCAGCAGTATTCACAATTCACTGCTGTTGCCCGCTTCAGGCCTTCCTCTCTGTCGGGTCCTGTCTTCATGAAAACTGGAAGTAGGCAGGACCCGGCAGAGAACAAGGCCTGAAGCCGGCAACAGCAGCGAATTGTAAACGCTGCTGCTGCCCGAAGAAGGTAATGGAGCACCGAGGCAGTCCGCTTCTCCCCCCTCCCAGCCGAACCCACGCCGACCCTCCTATCTCCCCCCCCGTGAACCTTTCCGACCTTCCCAGCGAGAGCAGCAAACCTCCTTCGCGGCTTTCTCCTCCCTCTGCCGCGTTACTGATGACGTCATCAGTGATGCAGCAGAGGGAGGATAAAGCCGACGCTACTGGAGGGAGGTTTGCTGCTTTCGCTGGGAGGGTCGGAAAGGTTCACTTGGGGGGGGGAGAGATAGGATGGTCAGCGGGGTTTCGGCTGGGAGGGGGGAGAAGCGGTCTGCCTTGGTGCTCCAAGGCCTGGCGCCATTACCTTTTTCGATAATGGCGCCGATGCTGCTTTCGCTGGGAGGGTAGGAGCGCGATAGGGACCGGGCCAGCTGTGCACCCCCCCTAAGGCGGCACCCGGGATGGACCTCCCCCTCGCCCCTCTTGGTACGCTACTGCCCTGGGGAAACAGCCTGCAACAAGATCGCGCGATGCCAGAGATCTTTGCCTGCTTCGGCTGTTTCCTCCGCCGCGGTCCCGCCCCTCCTCTGACATCAGAGGAGGGGCAGGACCGTGGCGGAGGAAACAGTCGAAGCAGGCAAAGATCTCTGGCATCGCGATCTTGCTGCAGGCTGTTTCCAGACGCGACACCCGGCGCAGGGGGGGGGGAACTGGACCGGACCGGGAGCACCCCCTCAGGGCTTGGTACCCGGGGCGGACCGCCCCCCCCCCCCCCCCCCCTTGGTACGCCACTGCCTACATGGCACTCTTCCTTCCCTAATTCCACTATCCTGGAATTTTTCAAGACCTGACACTACCAGATCCACCCAAAAACTTGAAGTATCTTTCCCCTCGTTAAAAGACATCATCTATCCAGGAAAATTAAGAATAACCTTCCTGCCCTGCTGCAGAATCTGGGCTCCCTCCAATTATTCCAAAAGCATCTGAAAACTTGGCTATTCTCAAAAATGTAAGTCTCTCTACCCTCTTTATAATCACTAATTCTTATTATGTTATCCCTTCCTTATTTTAAAGTTCCTGTAAACCGTGCTGAGCTCTATCTCTATAGAGAGGATGCGGTATCTAAACTTAAGGTTTAGTTTAGTTTAATTGTTGTCTGCCATAGCTCCTCTCAGGGTAGCTGGAATAAGGTAAGGACCTCTGCCATCAGGAAAGCTTCCTGTTCTTGACAGACTGAGCTGGGACCAGGATCCAAACGTTGCAAAGAGGAGGGAGGAAAATGCAGCCGACACCATGTGCACTCTAAATAAATGCAATTGGTGCCCATACAGCCTGCGCTGCACTCCTGATCAAGTCAAGGAGTGAACAAATTACAAGGGAAATCCCTGAGTTCTATCAAACAAAATGCAGGAGAATAGGTTCTATTCGATGCACATAATAAATAGGTTCTATCTGATGCACATAATACATTTGAGGCTTTTTCCTCCTTGTTTTAAGATTGTCTAAGGTACAGAATTATTTTTCAAGTTTTCAAGAGAATAGAGTTGAAACCCCTGAGTTCCCCAATTCCAGTAGGCTGGCTGAACAGGTCCCCCCTGTCAGCTGCAGACCGAAGTCTACTCCTCTCACGCAGGCTAGGCAGTTACTGGAGCTGAACAGGAACACAAAATCTTACAAAAAAATGCAAACATTACATGAAAAACAAAAATAAGACCGAGCAGATCAAATTTACTCCTGCAGGCTCACTTGCATAAGAAATAACTGACTGGGGGCAGCAGAGAGCAGGAGAGGAGGAGGAAGTAAGACCCTTAGTTCAGCATGCCATCCTTATTGCACTGGAAAGAGAAAATATGGATCAGTTTCAAAACTGAATTGCTCAAATGGCCAAATGGAATATTAAATACAGAGATAAAATACTACATACTGTAACACCTGTAGAAACTGAATGTCAGACTTACTGGCTACATTGAAATCCTCGAACTTCAGGTTTTGGTTTATGTTTTTTTAAGTGCTTGCTGAGTCCAGAGGCTCTATGGAAAGAGCTTCCACAGATAGAGCAAAGGTACTTGGATTCTCCTGGGAAAAACATTGGTAAGCAATATTAAAAGAGGGTATACACTGGCAGTACTATATCTGTTCTGCTTAAGGCCCCCCCCCCCAACCCATCCATGGGGGAAAAATGGTACATATATACAGTCATGTGAATAAATTAGGACACCTCATGAAATATTCAGTTCTTTCTTAAGAAATGTTCACATATCGATGTCAAATCTTTTATTTATTTCTGGAAAAGAGTGATGTAATTGCAGGTAAACAATAAATTTTTCCTTGATTTACTTATGAAACAATAGATATCCACAAAAATGTGTATTCTAATTGAGGAATAAATTAGGACACCCTAATAGCTAGTGTTACCCCCCTTTGGCTGAAATAACTGCATTGAGATGCTTCTTGTAGCCATCTACCAGTCTCTGACATCGGTCTGAGGAAAGTTTGGCCCACTCCTCAATGCAGAATTCTTTCAATTGTGAGATGTTTGAAGGGTTTCTTGCATGTACAGCCCATTTCAAATCACTCCATAGCATCTCAATGGGATTAAGATCAGGGCTTCAACTTGGCCACTCCAGGACTCTCCATTTCTTAGTTTTCAGCCAATCCTTGGTGGATTTACTGGTATGTTTTGGGTCATTGTCGTGTTGCAGGGTCCAGTTCTGCTTCAACTTTAATTTTCTTACAGATGGTCTCACATGTTCCTCAAGCACCCTCTGATACATGGTAGAATTCATGGTGGATTCTATGATGGTGAACTGGCCTGGTCCCGCTGCAGCAAAGCATCCCCAAACCAGGACACTTCCACCGCCATGCTTCACATCTGTTATGAGTTTCTTTTTCTGGAATGCTGTATTTGGTGTACTCCAAAAACATGTCCTCTTTCTGGTGTCCAAATAATTCAATTTTAGCCTCATCTGTCCATAGAACACTATTCCAGAAGTCCTGGTGTTTGTCTATGTTCGCTCTGGCAAACTTCAGTCTGGCCTCGATGTTTCTCTTAGAGAGCAAAGGTTTCCTCCTTGCACACCTCCCATGCAAGTTAAATTTGTGCAGTCTCTTTCTGATTGTAGAAGCATACACTTTCACATCAACAGTAGCAAGAGTCTGATATAGGTCCCATGATGAGATTTTAGGGGTTTTAGAGACTTCTTTTAGCATCTTGCAGTCTATTCTGGGGGTCAACTTGTTTGGATGGCCAGATCTGGGCATGTTGGCAGTTGTTTGGAAAATTCTCCATTTGTACATTATTTTCCGGACTGTGGAATGGCTAATGTCAAATTCTTTTGAGATCTTTTTAAATCTCTTACCAGACTTATAAGCTGCTATAATCTTTTTTTCTGAAGGCCTCAGACAGCTCTTTTATCTCACCATAGTGTTCACTCTCACTGCAGCAGTCATGAGCACACCAAACTAAATGTCTGAGGTTTAAGTAGGGCAAACCTACTTCAAAATGCTACGTAACAATGTTCTAATCATGTGCACCTGATGTGATACACCTGTGTGTGATTTGAGCCACTTTAAGTGGGAGGATATGTGGGGTGTCCTAATTTATTCCTCAGTTAGAATACACATTTTTGTGGATATCTTTTGTTTCATGAGTAAATTAAGGAAAATTTTGTTATTTACCTGCAATTACATCACTTCCTTTTCCAGAGATAAATAAAAAAAAAGATTTGACATTGATATGTGAACATTTCTTAAGAAAGAACTGAATATTTCATGGGGTATCCTAATTTTTTCACATATATTTACCAGTTAATTTCCTCTCCTTGAACCCTGCTAGACCAATCCAAACAAATGAATTTATGCTTCCCTGCCATCAGATGGTGGAGCCAGAATGCTGCTTTGCAGGGATATCATTACTTCCTATAAGCAGCTGTATTACTAAGAAACTTGCTAGTATTTTATTTATTTATTGGGATTTATTAACTGCCTTTTCATCAAAAGATTCACCCAAAGCAGTTTACAATACATTGAGTAGACACCATTATCCATTGAAAGTACACTTATACATAGGGGGAGGGGGCGGGTATAAAGTTATATTAAGATTTGATCAATTGATAATATTTATGTGATATTTTTGATTAAAATATTTGTGGGAAGGGTGGGAGGGGAGGGTATAAATGTATGTTTTTAAGATGATGTTAAAAGAAGTACAAGTGATGTTTACAAGGTTTAAATGATGTAATATTGTGTTCTTGATGTAAGATGGAAAAATGAATAAAGAATAAAATTAAAAAAAAAAGTCAAGGAGCAGACTGGGATGGAGGTCTGATAAGTTCTGTTACAAGGCAAGGTCAGCACACTGATCTGAGGCCCTGTGAAAGAACTTAAGCCCTTATGAATGAATACTGAATCATTCCTCATTCCCTCTCTCCCCCTTACATGCCATGCAGCCATTCTTAAGCAAAGGAACATGCTTAGCACCTTGTGACAGAATGCTGAGGCATTCCCCCCTCCCTTTTTGTCACATATTAACCTGACACACATTTACCTTTATTTTATCCCTTATCTTGTTTAAAGTATTCCTTATATGGGCAGCAATCAGATTCTGCTTAAGTGCAAAAGCAGGCCCTGAGTTTAAGGCTAATCCCGAGGTGCTTAAGGAGCATGCATTATAACCTTTGGACTGTCACATGCTATAGTAAGATTTTAAAGAATAGAACCCAAAAAAAGTAAGGGAGGTAAAAAATCACAAGAAAAACAAAAACCTCCCAAACCCCAAGAATAAAAATGGATAAGAGTGAGAGACAAGAACAAGAAGGTAAATCTACCAACACTAGTAGTAATTTGTTGAATCGGGAGAGCCCTCAGTCACACAGCCACTCACTGGAGACTCCCAGAGGAAAGGCTGTCACTGGCTTACACCCAAAAGGGTGTTAACTGTGAAACATCCCCGGGCTCTCTCCGTGCTAATTAATAAATAAAGTGCACCCCAAAAGTGCTGAGTGTGAAAAAATGTGTATCATTTACTCATTTATAGTAAGATTTTAGACATATCAGAAGTGTACACATTGGGAATCACTTTATTGTAACTGTTATGATGTATTCAGATGTCAAGTGAGATAGTAACTTTGAGAACCACATTAAATATGTAAACAAGGAGTTACCTTGGTATCTGTATATGCATGATGAAACTGTATATGCATGATGAAACTGTAACCTTGTAAAGCATTAACTAAGTAATTAAGGGAGCTAAGATTTTCATAAAAGGGTGAGAGGCCATCCATTAGTGTCGCCTCATCCCACTCTGAGCCTTGTGTGAAGCTTTGTTCCTACAGGGATTGAACTTGTAACCTCTGGGTGCTGAGGCAGCAGCTCTATGTACTAGGCCACAGCCTCCTTTATAAAGCCAGAAACCAAAAACCAAGTATCAAACTGCAACAGAACACCTCTCTCCTGAAAATGGAGTGTCTACTACTAATAATTATCACTTATATAGTGCTGAAAGGTGTACGCAGCACTGTACATTTTGACATTTAATAGACGGTCCCTACTCAAAAGAGCTTAAAATCTAACTTGGACATGACAGATAGGATTAGGGTGCAGAATCCAAAATGAGAGGAGTTAGGAGTTGAAAGCACTCTTAAAGAGGTTGGCTTTTAACTTGGACTTGTACAGAGCCCACCATCCCGGGTTCTGGATTGGCCTAATACAATTCAAAGAAAGAAAATGAAAAGGAAAGGCTAAAAGTAACCTTCCTTATCCTGCTAGACCAGTCCAGAACAATGGGAATATCAAAGCTTTTTTAAAAATGAGGGCAGAAAAAGGTCAGAGCCATTTTGAGAACTTGTATTCCAAAGGTGGCTCTTTCTTAGCTCAAACTTCAAACCTCTATTGCTCAGCAAAAACTACAGATGATCATATCGACGCTTTGCAAATGTCTTCAGGCAAGACAACCCGAGCCTCTGTCCAAGTGATGCCTAGCTGAATGTCTCCTAAACCCAACCAGGACTGAATGCCCTTACAGCAATCAAGTGGATGGAGTGGCTAATGATGTTTTAGTAAATCCCCTTCAGATAGACAGACCTGGAGGGTCAATATTAAGCTTTACAATTCAACACTAAAAAAAAGCCAGGAAGAACTTCTTTGGTGATAAGATTTCCAGATCCAACAACCAGAACAGTGCGTTGTTTAACATTTGGCATTCCTTAACTACAAAAAAGGACCCCACCTTGCTCCCCTTGTCTCCATCAGCTGACGCTCTAGCCAAATTCTTCAATGAAAAGGTTACCATCCTAAGATGCTCCTTCCCGCTTACAGTCTCCTACAACTCCCTGGTTTCCACTGACTTCAACCCTACCCTACCTGTCTCCAATCCCATTCCAGCCGACAGGTCCTGGACTGTCTTTGAACTTGTTTCCAAATCGCAAGTCTCCAAACTCTGCCTCAAACTAAAAACTTGCAAGTGTACCTTGGATCCTTTCCCCTCCTACCTATTTGAGAAAATCCCTGCACAGGCCATTGCTCCCCTTGCCAAACTTATAAACTCTGCCCTAACATCGGGCCTTTTCTCCTCTGAAATGGGACACATTGCTCTGACCCCTCTACTGAAAAAGACTGACCTTGATCCCTCCATACCATCCAATTACCATCCAATAGCAAATATCCCTCTCCTAACCAAGATGTTATAATCTATTCACTCAACTTTCATCCTATTTAGAAAGATTCGCTATTCTCCTACCCTACCCCACCAATTCGGCTTCAGAGCCAACTTCAGCACCGAATTCCTATTGGCCTCACTAATCTCTAAGGTTCAACAACTCCATTCTCACAACAAATTCGCTGTTCTTCTACAATTCGACCTCTCCGCAGCTTTCGACGTCGTCCATCATGATATTCTAATTTTTCAACTCTACAAAATAGGCATAAGCTCCACAGTCCTAGATTGGTTCTCGAAATTCCTACGCTCACGCTCTTACACCATTAACATAAACGGTACCTCATCCTCCCTCTGGAAGCCGATATGTGGAGTCCCGCAAGACTCACCCCTCTCTCCTATTCTTTTCAATATCTACATGTCCTCTCTGAAACTCCTCCATCTATCCCCCCTAGAAACTCTCTACACCTATGCCGACGACATCCTTATCCTCCTCAAGGCCGACTCGAACCTCACTAACCTCGCTGAGAACATATCTGCATGTATAATGAACCTCCATTCCTGGGCCCACTCTACAAATGAAACTGAATGAGTCCAAAACAAAATTACTTTGGCTCGGCCCAATATTAGACCATTTACCCACCTCCATCCCATTGCCTTCCGGCCCCACTCTTCAGCTTGAGTTTTCAAGCAAAGTCCTGGGCATCATCATAGATTCTTCTCTTTCCTTCAATGACCACCTCAACTCCTTGGTAAAAAAAAATGCTTTTTTAGCCTTCATATGCTGAGGAAAGTGAGATCCTGCTTTCATCAATATCACTTTGCCATCCTTGTTCAATCCACCATCCTCTCCAGATTGGATTATTGCAACTCCATCTACTTAAGCCTAACTAAGAAAAACCTCCATAGACTTCAGCAGATTCAGAATGCCGCGGCTAAGCTTATTTTCGCAAAAAGCAAATTTGACCATATCTCACCACTCCTGTCCAAGCTTCACTGGCTTCCAGTACCCTCCAGGGTCCTCTTTAAATGTGCCTGCTTAGTCTTCAAGATCCTACACGGCATCCTTCCTCCCATTATTCCACTCTTTTGGAATTCCTCAAACCTAATTCCACCAGATCCTCCCAAAAATTAAAACTATCATTCCCTTCTACAAAAGGTATATCCTGTGCAGGAAAACTAGGAACATCCCTCCCCTTTAGAACCACAGAACTCTGGAACAACCTTATATCCCCGCTCAGAAATTCAAGCTCCCTCCAACTTTTCCACCTGAAAACTTGGTTCTTTTCAAAAATGTAACACGTACCCCCTCTCTGGTACCCTGGCCCCTCTATACCATCTTAGTTTCTATCCTATAACCCTTCATTGGAGTTCCTTTCTATCCTAACTCTGTAAACCGTGCTGAGCTCTACGCTTGCGGAGATGGTGCGGTATACAAACCTAAGGTTTAGTTTAGTAGAAAGGTAGCTTGGCCTTTGTAAGGGCCACTAAAGAGGTGATCATATTTCCTAAAATCATTGGTGACTTCGAGAATCCTGATCATGTGAAAATACACGACCAGACACTGACAGTGTTTTGGATTCTAGCCTGCATCAGGGGTCTTGCTGGTCCAGAAACAGACACACCTGTTGACTGATACCCAGAATACTCTTCTTGGGTTTGCTGCTGCTATATCATGTCTTCTCTGCTTAAGCTTTTCTTTTTTTTTGTTCTTTTTGTAACTTCTGCTTTTCTATTATTTCTTATTTCATAAAAACTGCTTTGTTGGATGGTTTTAAAAGTGATCTATCAAGTCTATTAAACTAAACTTACATCTTCAACCTGCTGGTTAGGCAGCCGAAAGTAAATTTGTGCAGACTCGGGGGTAAAGTAAGGAAATATTTCATTAGAGAGAATAGTGAATGTGTGGCAGGTTGAAGATGTAAGTTTAGTTTAACAGACTTCATAGATCACTTTTAGAATCATCCAACAAAGCAGTTTTCAAACTCGGAGAGAGCGGGAACTCAAAGGCCTTGAGCATATGCAGATGCTCAAGGCCCAGCAAAAAGGAAGGCAGAACTTCGGGCACCGGCATGTCCTGAGCGTTGCTGCCAGTGCTGGGTGCCAGATGGGGGTAAACGATGTGTTCAGGTGGGTGGATAGGTGCGTGGGGATGCCGGATCGCGGAGGCGGGGCGCAACGCGAGCGGGGGGGATGGTGGATCGCAGGGAGATGGCGGATCACGCTGGGGGGGGCCTTCGTGAGCACGCGGGGGGAGCAATGCCAGTTCTCAGGGGGATATAGCAGTGCTGCTGGCCTCGGGGGTGGGGGAGTGGGAACAAATCAAGCGAGTTTCCCTTACTTTCTATGGGGAAACTCGCTTTGATATATGAGCAATTTGGTTTACGAGCATGCTTCTGGAACGAATTATGCTTGTAAACCAAGGTTCCACTGTATATAAACAAGTAGGGAGAGACCTACAAGTGTGTTGGTGGTTCAGGAAGCAGACTTATTAATGCATCATGTATTGTCCAAAAGAACCCAGACTGCCTTGCCTCTAAGAAGAAGAAAATCCCTGAGCACCAACCTGATGGCTCGTTTCAAGCCAGTTGATGAACAATCTGGCCTCCCTAGGAAGCCACAGACTGAATCAACTGCCCCCAATCCCCTACAGTGGAATTCCTATCCTTGCAAGCTTGCATCAGTCATAAGAACCATCTACTGTGGCAGTTCCAGTTTTTGCCCTGCTCTCAATTCATGATAGAAAGCCATCACGCAAGGCTTGCCCTATGCTTGATCCATCAGTAGAAGATGAACCACAAAATCTTGGAACCAAAGAGGTCACCAAAACCTCAATGCTTGTTGCAGGGAATGCATGCAAGTCCTAGCCTAAAGGGTTCTGGCTGAAAAGTGTTTGTGTGTAAGGGAGGGGGTGAAATCACAGACTGAAGCTATGCAACCTTCAAATTGCCCTAGGTTCCTTTGCCAGAATACGCCCCATCCCAAGCCAAATCCTGGAGGAACAGCACATCACAAAACACCTGCTCAAAAAAAGGATAAGACCAATTTTATTACAGGAACTTGACCTGGGAAGACAGCACTTAGCTTGCTAATCCAAGAGACACAGCCCTTGCTCCATCAATGGAGCAAGTCTTAAAAATGGTGCCCTATGAGATCTTGACCAGAGGAGATGGACTGGGACTTGTAAGTGCAAAGAACCTCAATCCCGCTTCACTATCACAGCATGTGCCACAATTTACTTGAGACAGAGAATACTAGCAAATCTCCTAGTCAACAGAGTTACTGATTCCGTCATCTGCTGGCAGGAGAGCATAAACCCATTCCTCTGCACTGCGTCCAGTGGGATAAGGAAATACTGTATAGCTTTGTCCTATAACAAAAGCTCCTTGGGAAACACAAACTATACTAGCTACAGTATATAAAGCCTACAAACCTATTCCTTTCAGTTACCTGTGTGAATGCTCAGGTGTTCTTGAAGACTCCGTTTTGTAACAAAAGATTTTTCACATAAGTGACATTTGAACTGCTTCTGCGCTTCATGAAGCACCATATGCATTTTTAAGCCATGCAAATATGTAAATGTCTTCCTACAAATCTGCAAAAAAAAAATTGCCACACAAAAAGTGTAATTGAATAGTGCTGAAATGCTTCCAATGAAATTTACCACTAAAATACAGCATTATACACCATATAAAGATATATTTTAAATAAAAATCTTTTGCTTTGTGATTTGGGGACAGGGCTGAATATGGTGCTCCTTACTGTGTTCCAGTTTGTTGCTGGTGCCATTTAATGAAGGCTTTAACCGGCACAGCAAGAGTCCTGGGGAGGCTAAACAGATATTAAGCTATGTCTATGGAGAAATCTATGTTCTTATTGGAATTGTGATGTGTACAGAGCTTCTTATCAGAAGTATGCACCTTTGTGGAAGTGTTTCGCCCTGCTTACTACTTTCAACTTAACATTAAAGAACTCCGATCTCAAGAATGCTGATAACACTGTTAACAATGAAAGAAACTGAAAAGAAATGATAATTTCCATTATAGAATAAGTCATTTTCAAGCAACAACAAAGTCAAGAAATGCATAAAAAAGGACCAAAGATCATCATCTAAATTGACCTTTTACGTGATTCCCTCAACGTTAAGCCAGAAGGGCAGGAAATGCTGTTGTTTTACCTTGCACACATGTGGCTTTACTCCTGTGTGCTTAAGCAAGTGTAGTCGCAGAGAGTACAGCTTCGGGAGAATACTTCCACAAATATCACAAATAAACTGACGTTTTGTTCGACCTTTGATCTCTTCTACTCCTGCTTGTTGCATAGCTGTGGCAGCTGAAGGTGGTGCCTCATTTTTCCGAAAGTGTCTAATAAGATGGGCTCGTAAGGAAGTGGCATACTGGAACTCTTTCTTACATAGCTGCAAGAGAAAACCAGATGAAGCACAATCACTGGCATGATCTTGCCATTATAAGTGCTGCTTGAATAGAGGCAGATGCAAAAATCCAAAGGAGTTTTAGACTGCTATCTAACTGAAGTTGAAAACCCTGGTAAGCCTAGCCTGAGCTCAGCAAATCAGACACCCTTAACAGAGAAAAGCTGATTACTCTAAGTCAGAAAATCCTACACTGTAGATTTCTCTTTTCACAGGATTAGTGTTTCTGGTTATTTTATACAAGCACAATGAGTATGAAAGGTGTCCTGGCTCCACCCTTCATCTGGTTTCCAAGCTTGTATGCATTTGCTCCATTTCAAACCAACATTCTGCTAAAGCAGGGGTTCCCAACCTGGGGTGAGAGATAGAATTATAGTGGGTGTGACAGAGTGCCCTTAGTGACGAACTACGAGTAATCACTCAGTCAGCAGTCAGTGTGCCTTGAGCAGTGGTAGTAGGTGGTTGTGATATTACTTTTGTAGGGGATGTGAACATTAATCAAACATTTCCTAGGAATGGGGGTATAGAAAAGATTGGGAACCACTGTGGTAAAGCCACAATGTTGCTATAAGCACTGCTTCTTCTACTGTTGTTTTCAGTAATACTGGAACCAGTTCTAATTACATTGATTCTTGGCCTTCCTTCAGGGAGGAGCTGTACTGTTCTGGATCAGCTATTATCCCGTCTATGTAGGAAGGCCTTTCCCACAAAGTGATATGTCAAAAATGAGCAAACCTGGGACATCCATCTATCTGAAATAAGTTTAATTCTTTGGGAGAAGGTTCCAGCCTCAGACTACCACTGATCAGAAAGACAAAAATTCACCACAGTGTCCCATTTCACATCCTTATGTTTTCATATTAATAATAAAATACAAGCCACTTCATTCTGCTGGGTTGAGAATTTGGCAGTGAAATAAAGTGGGGCACAGATTGATTAATATTTTATAACTACTGTAATATCTTTTATTATAAATATAAAAGTTCAAAGACAAGTCTAGAATATAACAAAATAATATATCCAATAACAAATCAGATAAGAGCAATAGTTTCTTCAGTGCACCCATCCCTACTTACAACAAAACTACAGTTGTGGGGGATGTTGGGGGGAACCTCCCCTTACAGAGGAAACAGCCTTTTCCCCTATTTTTTTAGGGAAAAATTACAATTTCCTCTATAATGGGGGTTCCCCCCATCCCACCCCACCGGGAGCGCCAACAGTTCTAAGTACACCTCCCTCGGAGCACTTTAAAATACTGTTTTAATCCAGTGCGCCGACATCCTGCATGCGATTGTCTGCCTGGCATTGTTCGCGCATGATTGTCTCCTGCGGTTTTGACTCAACACTGAAAAAACTGACAAGATGAGAGGAGGGGGCTTGAGGAGTAGGGCATCCTGCACATACTCAGTAAGCTTAAAGCTTACTATAGCTAGGGGAAGGCACCGACACACAGGCTCAGTCAGAGGACTTCACCAACAAGTGTGCTTGAATATCCCCTGCTTGTCTCCAGAGAATGGTCTGTACTCACAGTTATGCTAGTGCAGTGCCTACTTCTTGCTTAAACAAGCAGCTGGAATGTGCAGAAGATTACTGCCTTAGACAAGCATGAAAGAAAGTCCAAAATGCTTGATTCTTCAGACTGCCAGACCATCAGATGGACTGAGATCTCAGACCCCCACACGTGTCGTCAGGGGTAGGAAAAAAGGCAGTTGGTACTTGATAAAACCCTCAGGACTGGCACAGGGTCACACAGTCTGTGCTCAAGCTCTGGTAGTAATCAGGAATAAACCAAGCTTCCAGAGGAACAGTCCCTGAGCCTTACAGAAGAATTAGTGCAGACTGGCCAGGCAGGTACTCTGTAAAAAGGTTGCACCCCAGCTACAGACTTCTGACAAGAGTCTGCGTCTTCTTCCAGGCAGAGCTGTCACAGTAAAATTGGGAACCTCTGAAGCACTGAGAAGCCTCAAAATTCATGACAAAAGACCAAAAATAATACATTGAGATCAAAGCAGATAAGACAGATACCTTCAATTCATGTGTAGAAGATAAATCGGAGGAGCTGCATCACAGCTCACTGATACAGGAGGCAGAACCGAAAAAGAATGTGACAGATGCCTTCTACAAAACTTAAGAGTAGAGGTGAATAACACATTGGTTGAAGAGTCTTATGTCTTTTGCACTAGAAATACTAATAAGACCATTTTGTACCTATAGGCTTCTTAGCGTTCAGCGCACACTAAATTTTAGTAAAAGGGCCCCTAAGAAGCATGACTTCAGATGTAGGAGGAGAGAGGGAGTTGATACTTATTTTTTTTTAGATTTTCCCTCATAACTAAGTAGCTCCCTTGTTGCCTCATAGCTTGTACCTCTGACTGCTGTCCTCATGTGAGACTGCACTTACCGGACATTTACAGGTTTTTGTTCTTTCATGTTTTAAGGCGTGCATTATAAGCGCATATCGTCTCTGGAAAATCATTTCACACTTGTTGCACTTATGTTCTGTCTCTGCTTCCACTTTCTCTCTTTTTGGCTGCTTCATCTTCTTGCCCCTTTGCACTAACTTCATAGCCACCTAATATTTGCAGAGTGGAAGAAAAAAAACAAAACATGCATCACAGCACTCTACATACAATATAGTAACATGGACTCATTTACAGAAAAAGCATCTACATTATCATATTTTCAAAATAATTCTAGCACCAAATTAAACAACTTCTGAAATGTTAAATTCATGAATTGTATGAAAACCATTAATAAGCTGTATTAGGCGCCAACACGTGCCTAATGCAGCAAAAATGGCCTACTGCAGGACATGCTAAAGTGTTATGCATTAGTTTTGACATCTGTACATGCTAAGTGTGCAGTATTTTTTTGGGGGTGGGTGGGTCAGAGAATGGGCATGGATGTGCTAATCAGTGCGCTGACATTACACTGCTGCACCACCTGGTTAGCGCTTCCATAACACTGGAAGTGGTAAATGCTTATGTGGTAATATTTTAAATTGCCACATTTTATGAGGTAGAGTCTTACCATCCTATCTCTTTAATAAACGTGGACCTGAAGATCTTAGCTCGCCTGCTGGCTAATCGATTAACTCCCCTTTTACTGCTTATAATAGCTTTGGAGCAGGTGGGCTTTATTGGCCATGGCTAGAGTGCAATCCACTCAAACCTTGGGCATTTTAGTGGGCTTGGATGCAGCCAAAGCTTTCGATCAAGTTAATTGGTATTACCTCTCTCACAAGTTGGAAAATGTGGGCCTTGGGGGTTGGTTTATGACTTCCTTGAGGGCTTTATACTCAGCCCCCACAGCTAGGGTCCTGGTGAATGGGATTCCAACTAGCTCTTTTGCGGTTGGCAGAGGGATGCGTCAGGGATGCCTGTTGTCCCCTTTACTCTTCTTACTGTATTTAGAACCCCTTATGTGTACTATCAAAAGAGATGAGTTGGTTGGTCTTCGAGGGATCCTCCCAGTTAGTGTTCGCTGATGATTTGCTACTTACGTTGGTGCAGCCGCAGCAATCTCTCACTAGGGTTCTAGAGATTCTAGAAGAGTTTAATTTATTTTCGGGATTAACGTTTAATAGGCAAAAATCCCTGGTGCTTCCGTTACAAGTGGAGGTTAAGGACTCTTGGACAGGGCCCTTCCCTTTGGAATGGGCCTCCTCTTTCCTACGATACTTGGGTGTTATGTTACCACAGGACCTGACCCAGCTTTATGCACTTAACGTGCATCCATTGCTGGCAAAAAAAGAGGCAAAAGCTGCAGACTTGGCAGGCTTACCCGCGGTCTCTCCTTGGAAAAATTGCGCTGTACAATATGATGGTGATGCCTCAGTGACTTTACCTCCTCCAGACCCTACCTTTGTTTCTACAGTTTCGTCACTTGACTTTTCTACATAGACTTTTGTCCAAGTACTTTGGGGGGGGGGGCAAACATCCTTGTATTTCTTTACACACGCTCTTCCTTCCTAAGGAACAAGGGGGACTTGGGTTATTACACTTGGGCAGATTTAATATGGCTGGCCAACTTAGACATGTGAAAGACTGGTTCTGTAGGACTGACTATTTTTCAGCCACAAAGGCTGAGTGTCTCGCCTTCTTACCTCATCATTTTAGCTACTTGCTCTATGCTAAGCGACTGCCGGAACGTGTCTGTCCCTATGGAGATTTGTTTTTATCTCCCACATGCAAAACCTGGAAACATTTATGTGCTCAGTTATCTGTTACACCGGATGTGACTCCCTGTTTGCCTATTGTGGGTAATGGGGATTTTGTTCCTGGGATAGGTCAGGGGTCCTTTTATATATGGTCTAAGAAAGGTTTAATTTACTTATCTCAAGTGTTACAATCTGATGGTACTATGCACTCTTTTCAGCTGTTGAAAGAGTCCTCTAAGTTGGAGTACAAGGGTTGGTATCCTTATAGACAATTGCAACACTATGTATATTCTCTCCCCAGAATTGCATTGTTGAAGGACATTCAAGAGAAATTATCTGAATTCCTTAGTTTAACTGCGCAGGTGCCGATTCCACTACATTTCCATCATCGCATTTTGCAGGAGTTGGCTGGCGATTTGGACTATGAGGCACTGGCAACTAGTTGGTCTCAAGATCTTCACTTTCTGATTTCAGCAGACTTGATCAAGCGGGGTGTCAAGTTGGGTGCTCGCTTGTTAGTTTCTGCAGTTGAAAAAGAACGATATTACAAATTTTTGGTTTGGGCTTACTTTGCCCGTCACAGAGCATACAGGACGCATATCAGTACAACAGATTGTTGTCCTAAGTGTGCGGCCTCCCGAGCTACCTTAGGACATATGTTTTGGTCTTGACCTGGTATCCAGGCTTATTGGAAAAGACTTTGTTCTCAGATAGCATCAATGTGGAATTGCCTGGGTGCCCACAGATAAATTTCTTTTTACTCTGAAACTTTCGATAGTCCCAGTGCGTCCAGGTTGTGCTGCTTTTGTTCAGAAAACTATTTTTATGGGACTGAAAACTATTCTTCAGTACTGGCTGTCTCCTCATACTCCTACGATAGTGCATTGGTGTACTCAAATGATTCAACTGGCAGGGTATGAGCGCCACGCAATCTCTGCAATGGAATCTAAACCTAGCACTTTGTTTCTTCGGTGCTGGTTTCCCTTTTGTTCTACTTTAACTCCAACTGCCAGAAGCAGACTTTTGAACTGATACATTCACCATGGTTCTGAACTACTTGAGCTGTTGTTCCTAAGGGGGGTGGGTGGGGGTGGGAGGGGTTGTATTTATGCTTTGAGACTGTGCATATGTTTTTTCTGTTTTGTATTTTGAAACTTTAATAAAAAGATTTAAACATAAATTGCCACACACTAATGCTAATATTAGTGCACAGTCGAAAAAGATAAAATAGAAAAAGGCCAAATTTATGGCAGCACTAGAAATAGGCTGAGCATGCAGGAAAAACCTGCGTAAGGATGTGCTAAACCCATTTCTAAGCATAGCTTTGTAAAAGGGCTCCCAAGTTTAGAGCATCTTCATTTGATTTTGCTAGCAAGCAAAGTAGAAATAACAGATAGCTCACACTGTTAAAACTTTTTGGGTGAACTATTTCAAAACAGTCAAGATAACAAAGTGGGGAAAAGAAGGGGAGGATTTCATGCCAAGATGGCCGCGAGTCGCTGAGGGTATGTGAGATGCTTACAGAAACTCGGCAAATAATTGCCTCTTAACCTTTTCTGATGCCGAAGAGAAGGAAAAGCGCCTCTGGAGCCTCAAGACGCCTGGAGACTCCTCTGAAGACGACCATGGAAGACTTTTTGACGCGCCTACGGCAAGAGTCAACGCCGCCGGGGAGTCGCCCACTGGAACCGCTAGCAATGAGTGAGGCTGCAGCGATTTTCCTTGGGCTAGAGTCGACGCTGAGCCCCGACGCCAGGACCCCGTCCCGTCAACCGCAGAGTGCTAGCTCTCCACGGGGAAGTAGTCAGTCCGAAGAGGCAAATTCCATTTCCCGGGAGGCTGAAGTGGGTGAAGCACCTGAGGAGAATATATCTGCGGTGGAAACAGCGAAGAAACATGGAGAGGAGCAAGGCTTTCAGGGGGAGAAGATCTCTAAACCTGTGGAAGCTGGAACAATATCTGCAAGTATATTTTCTGTTGGTAAATCTATTAATGTCACCCTAGACTCCATATTGGATTTAGTAGTTACTCTGGGACAGACATTGTCACCACAAATTAAGGACTTAGAAAAGAAATTCTTAGAACAAAGAGATGAATTAAATGGACTTAAACAGGACAATATTTTGGTAAAAACTAATGTGGAAAAAAAGATATCTGAAGTAAATCAAGTGCAAACTACTTTGATTAGAGACAACCTTAATTTAAGGAGAAAGGTGGAAATGATGGAAAATAATAATAATATCTAAATAATCTTAGATTCTTGAACTTCCCAAAAGTACCTTCACTATCCGCAAAAGAAGTCTTAAAAAAATATTTTCTTGAAGTTCTTAATGTTCCACATGATACTTTCCCCTCTTTCTCAAAAATATACTATTTACCAACAAAAAGATTGGAAGAACAATATCCTTCAGAACAACAAGAACAGGGTGAACAGATGGACTTAACAATGATGTTGGAATCTTCAATGAAGGAAGTAGCTAGTCCAGCTACCTTATTAGCTACGGTGGTTTTATCACCGGATAAGAACTGGGTATTAAAGTTGTACTTCAAGAATAGACAAAGAATTTCTTGGATTCAAAGTTCAGATATTCCCTAATGTGACAAAAGAAACTCAGAAATTAAGGAAATAATTCTTACGATACCCATGCAAATGTATTGTAAAGTATATAAGTCCTGTAATTACATTTTCTTCGAACCCTCATAATTAACGGGATTTCTCTCTAGGAAACGCCTTGAAGGGGAGATAGTTACAAAGTAATCTATTAGACACTCTTGTAACATTCTCAGCTATCCGCCTAATTGGTAATTAGACATTCTCTTTTCTCGTTATTTTGGGCTCCTTTTATCAAGCTGAGCTAGCGGTTTAACGCGTGCTAAACTGCCGGCCACGCTAGCTGCTACCGCCTCCTCTTGAGCAGGTGGTAGTTTTTGGCCAGCGCAGGGGTTAACGTGTGATGAAAAGTCGCACACGTTATCCCCGCTAATGCGGCTTGATAAAAGGAGCCCTTTGTTTTTTCACTTATGACTACATCTTGGATCTCCATATTTGGAACTTTAAATGATTAAGTGAATAACTTTGTATTTAATCATTATTTTTTCTTTGATTGATATTAATGATGTCTTAATCATATTCTGTACAAGAAGTTCATTCTTGATAATTCATTTAAATAAAAATAAATAATTAAAATTTTTAAAAAAACAAAAGAGGGGAAAAACTCACAGTAAAAGAAAAATGGTTTCAATCATCTTCATTTGTGAAATGGTCAATAAGAAAACACACCAAACCAAAATGAAAACTTGTTGCTTGACAGAAGAAGTTGAGTTGTCCTACCTGCTGTACTGCTGATTTGGGAGCTGCCATTCTATTTTGTAATTTTTTTTCCAGGCCCTTGTGCAGTCGGATGTATCCGCCTTCCAGAACAGTGCGCTGTCGAAGGCGGCTTTTGTACATGCTATCCACAGTGAAATCTTTGGGTTCTCGGACTATAGCCTCATCCAAGCTATGGCATTTGGCACCTCTACGCCGCTTTCGTTTGGTTGCTTCCTGAACAGCTTCAGCTGCTTTGGAGGTTGCATCACAACTCCTCTCATTTTCATTTTGAAAGTTAGTGGTGATGTCATTCACCATTTCAGATCTTGTATCCACTGGATTAACACAGACTTCTGTAGGTATGGTCTCAGTTCCATTTGACTCTGAACTGACAGGCAATGCTGACACTGAACAATTTGCAGTTACATTTAAGGTAGGCTCAGCTTGTGTTATTTCACTTGTAGTCTCTGTGCTTACAGCTGCTTCAGCTTCAGTACTGATCACACCTGAAAGGGAAGCATCTTTGTCACTGGTAGGTCCCATCTGCTCCCCATTTTCTTTCTGTACATTATTTGATGATTCAACAACTTGCACATTGCCCTTCTGATAGACTGTGAGTCGCTTTGCCTCCATCTGCTTGTGCACATGCTCACAGATTTCTAAGATCTCGGACATAAAGAGGTGACGAGCTAGCATGGCAACTTCTGCCATGCTGCGAAAGTCAAAACTTAGTACAGAGGTGTAAGCAAATTCAAGTAATGGAAGAAAACTGGCCTTGCAGAAACCTGAACAAAAGACACAGAAAAACAATGGAAGAAAAATTGTAAACTACTGATATTCTTTCTAAAATGTTATTCTGCACCCTACAGACTCCTTCATAATTTGATTATCAGGGCAAGTTATTGTGTTAGAAACATCCTGGTAATTTTATATTTGTAATTATTTTTATTCTTTACCTTCATTCTGCCTTAGGCATCAAACCTAGGGTTTTATTATTCCAGGAAGAACCAAAATATACCTATCATAGGGACCTATTAAAAAGTGTTTCTCTCTGCTGGTCAGAAACAGTCTGGACCATCTCCAAAAAGATGTCCACAGCAAACTCTATTCAGCTTTCTTCATATTTTTGAAACATGCCAAAAATAAAGGGTCATGGATTTGATATACCACCTATCTCTAGTGCAACCAAAGCAGTTCACATTTATTGCCTGCAGGTATTTTCTCTCTCCCTAATGGGTTCACAATCTATGGGGTTCTTTTATTAAGGCGCGCTAACAGATTTAGCACGCGCTAAATGCTAACGTGGCCATAGAATATAATGGGTGCGTTAGCATTTAGCTTGGGCTAAATCGGATAGCACGCCTTAGTAAAAGAGGGGGCAAGTTTTTGTACCTAAAGGTGCATGTGGATGTTTGCAGTAAAAATGTGATTAAAATATTAATGAACTTGTTTCAAAGTATTTTCTCCCAACCTGTCCCTAAAAGGGAAAACACCCATTTTGATCACAAAGAATTTTGCTTCTACAAACATTTAACAATTAATGTAAAATATTTATGAAACGTTTTTGTTTTTAATCTGTGTTAGCAAAAGCTAGATACACTTTGGACATTAATAGAAATGGCACAAACTAAGAAACTAACCTCCCCTTTTACAAAGCTATGCAGCCAAGTGCTGCGCAGCAAATCCTCCGATGTCCAGTCAATTCCTTTGGGCGTCAGAGTATTTACTGCGCCGGCCCGCACTGTCAACTTTAGTAAAAGGACCCATAAGAAAATAGTTGAAAAGGTAAGTAGAAATCAGAATTAAGGACTTTTTGTTTACAGGACACCTCATTTTATTACTGTGTTCAAGTAAAAGTGATAAGAACGTAAGACTGCGGTCTGCAGCAATACCACACTGGAGTTGATCTCAAAACATTTCCAAAGCTAATGGAAGATCAGGTTCTTACCTAAGCAAACTTCTTTCTGTTAGAAGACATAGGATTCTGTACTGAAGTTGTTATCCTTTTTTTTTTATTCGCTTAGTTCATCTGAGAGACAGAAAATTCTCCAGAGTCAGACTGATCTTAAGGTAGAAGGCAGGCAAAGCCTACTGACAGGGTGGGGCTTCAGGACCACTAGACAAATCTACAAGAAAGAAGATTGGGGTGGAAAGAGACGTACATATATGGATCAAAAATTGGTTGGCGGGTAGAAAACAAAGGGTGGGAGTGAAGTGCCACTACTCGGACTAGAGGAGGGTCACGAGTGATGTTCCGCAGGGGTTGGTACTCGGACTGCTACTGTTCAATGTATTTATAAATGATCTAGAAACAGTGACGAAGTGCGAAGTAATAAAATTTGCAGACGACACCAAACTATTTAGTGGAGTTGGGACTAAAGAGAACTGTGAGGCTTTACAAAGGGACCTGAACAAACTAGAAGAGTGGGCGAAAAGATGGCAGATGAAATTGAATGTAGAGAAATGTAAAGTCTTGAATGTAGGAAACAGGAACCCGATGTACAGCTATACGATGGGAGGGCTGGTAATGGGTGAAAGTAGCCTAGAAATGGACTTGGGGGTACTAGTGGACAAGACAATGAAGCCGTCGGCACAGTGCACAGCGATCTCTAAGAAGGCGAACAGAATGCTAGGTATTATCAAGAAAGGTATTACAACCAGAACAAAATAAATTATCCTGCCGTTGTAAAGGGTGATGGTGCGCCCACATCTGGAGTATTGTGTCCAATATTGGTCGCCGTACCTTAAGAAGGATATGGCGATACTCGAGAGGGTTCAGAAAAGAGTGACACGATTGATAAAAGGTATGGAAAACCTTTCATATGCTGAAAGATTAGAGAAACTGGGGCTCTTTTCGATGGAAAAGCAGAGACTTAGAGGGGACATGATAGAGACTTACAAGATCATGAAGGGCATGGAGAAAGTGAAGAGGGACAGATTCTTCAAACTTTCAAAAACTACAAGAACGAGATGGCATTCGGAAAAATTAAGAGGGGACAAATTCAGAACCAATGCTAAGAAGTTCTTCTTCACCCAAAGGGTGGTGGACACCTGGAATGCGCTTCTGGAGGGTGTGATAGGACAGAGTACGGTTCTGGGGTTCAAGAATAGATTAGATAATTTCCTGAGGGAAAAGGGGATAGAAGGGTATAGATAGAGGATTACTATACAGGTCCTGGTCCTGATGGGCCACCGTGTGAGCAGACTTTTGGGCGTGATGGACCTCTGGTCTGACCCAGCAGAGGCACTGCTTATGTTCTTATTATTGAGGTAAGAACCTAATCTTTCTTTCTAGTGCAATGTGTCTAGTGGTCCTAAAAGCTAGACACATACCAAAGCAGTCACTGGAGTTTAGGGTGGGCCCGCTGAGCCTGCCTTCAAAACGGAGGACCTGAAAGCAGCGTCCTTCCTGGTTGCTACATCCATACTATAGAACCTGGTAAAGGTAAGAAGGGTAGACCAAGTAGCTGCTCTACAGGATTCCTCAGGTGAAACTGCCAGTTTCCTCCAATGAGGCAATGATTCCTCCAGTGGAGTGCGCTTTCAATGCAATTGGCACCTGCTTACAGCAGCCCACATACGCGGACAAATGGCCATTTTAATAAATCTGGAAATTGAGGCTTTAAGACGCCAGCCTCCCTTTCTTGGCATGACTGGTCAAAACAAATCATTGGTAACCTTGAGGTATCGGAGAAGCACTCGTATGACATTCAGCAAATGCAACGCTTTATCCTTTTTGTTAGACCCCTTATGGTGAAAAGTGGGCAAACGGGATTCCTGATTGATATAAAAGGCCAAGACTACTTTCGGTAAGGACAGAACTGTGTGCAAGGAGAGCTCTGCTTCCATAAATTTAAGGAACAGTTTCCTGCAGGACAGAGCTTGTAACTCAGAAACTAGTCTCACTGATGTAAATCGCCACCAGAAACACCGTCTAGACTGGAATCAAATCCATCGCCGCCAGTACCTACAAATAATCTCCTCCGTCCCTGCCCATTCCCCCTAAACTTCAGAAGTAACTATTTCATTTAATTATGCTACTGAATTAAAGGTTTTGGTAGAGACCCATTTACAAATAAGCAAAGACACTAGGAAAACTAACTTCTCCGTTGTAGTTCCTACTCTATGGAATGCCATGCCACCTCGACAAATTCAGGATTAAACTAAAAACATTCTTATTCAAAGACGCATACCATAGCATTTTTTTTTTTAAATTCTTTATTCATTTTATATTTTACATCAAGTGCACAAAAAATATCAACAATTAAAATAACACATCACTTGAAATTCTACAACTTCTCTCGAAAATAAAATTTAACCCCATCCCCCACCAGATTAATATTAAATTATATATATAATATCATATATACCTTATAACATTCCCATCACAATCAATAATTAAATTTTAGAAACCCACCCCCCACCCCATATTCATATTTATGTTAAGTAGGGAATAGATATATTATTCATTACAGTATTTTATTAATCATTACAGTAATTTATTAATGACCCTCACACATCCTTGAATTTATTAAAATAACCTTTCTGAACTGCTAACGCCCTTTCCATTTTATACAAGTGGCACACTGAATTCCACCAAAAACTATAATTCAATCTTGTACAATCTTTCCAATTATATGTTATTTGTTGAATGGCAACTCCTGTCAAAATCATTAAAAGTTTGTTATTATTAGTAGATATTTGGCTCTTAGCTCTCACTGAAATGCCAAATAAAATTGTGTCATACGACAGTGCTACATAATTTTCTAACAAACAATTTATTTGATCCCAAATCGACTGCCAAAAAGCCTTAATAAATGGACAGTGAAACAATAAATGATCTAAAGTTCCAGCATCGAGATGACAATGCCAACATCTATTAAATTTAGAGCAATCCAATTTTTGTAAACGAATAGGGGTCCAGAGTGCTCTATGCAACAGGAAAAACCATGTTTGCCTCATAGATGCAGACATTGCATACTTCATCCTCCAGGACCAAATACGTGGCCATAGAGATGCATTAATTTGATGCTTAATCTCAATGCTCCAAATATTTCTAAGTCCAGATTTTGGTTTCTTATTCAAATATTCAGATAATAATTTGTACCACTGTGCGGCCTGGGGCCCCAGGAAGTCTGCCTGGAAACATAAGAATTCTAAACTAAATTGATTATTAAGAGATTTCCATTCAGGGAACCCTGCCTGAATAGCCTGCTTCAGTTGCAACCATTTATAATTTTGTTTTTTATCCAGGCCAAATTTATGTTGCAACTGTGAAAAATCAAGCAGTTTACCATTAGATATAACATCATCTAAGGCACAGTTCTTCAACCGCCGGTCCGCGGACCGGTGATGGTCTGCAAAAAAATCTTGCCGATCCGCGAAGTATACGGTCCACGCTGCAACGAAAGGCCGGCGTCAGCTGACTTGCAACTTCCTGTTGCAGTTGCGGTGCCGGGACTCCTGCCTTCCACCGCGTTTGCCTCCTGCCTTGTCTCCGCACCTTCAGACCAGCAGCGGCAGCTCTGTGTATTTTTAACTTCGGTACAGAGCTGCCCCTAATCAATAGTTTAGCGCGGTTTCATAAGGCAGCTTCGGGACCTTTGCTAGGCCGGCCCACATCGCATCATCGAAGCGGGCCAGCCTAGCAAAGGCCCCGAGGCTGCCTCATGAAACCGCGCTAAACTATTGATTAGGGGCAGCTCTGTGCCGAAGTTAAAAATACACAGAGCTGCCGCTGTTGGTCTGGATTCTTGGGCCACTGAAGGAGGGCAAAGAGCAGCTGTCCTGGAGGTTTCCCTTCCTCTCGCCTTTGCAGGTCCCTTTTTTCTACCTTTTTTTTCATCTTCAAACGGCAACGGGCCCCAGCATCGACATCAATCAAGTAAGTTCCACTGTTCCTTGCAAGCGGTTCTGCTCGGCCAAAGCTTCCCCTTTGATATGAGCCACCTCAGGGGAAAGAAAGTGACCCGCAAAGGTGAGGGGAAGGGGGGCAGATAATGGAAGTTGGAGGGGGGGGAGAGAGAAGGGGCAGATGATGGAATGGAGGAAATGAGAGAGAGAAGGGGACAGATGATGGAAGTGAGAAGAAGGGAGAGAGAGCAGAAGGCAGATGGATGTCAGTTGAGAGGGGAGAGCAGATGCTGAATGGAAGTGAGGAAAGAACACATACTGGATGGAAGGAGATAAATAAAGGGGGAAGAAAATAGTAAGATAATGGAGGGGTGAGGGAAAGGAGTGACAAGCTGTGGGTAGACACAGTGAAAAGAGTGAAAAAGGACTAAATAGTAAGAAAGAATTTAATTTAGATGGAGGCAGAAAATAGAGAAGGAAGACCAGAGAAGAAAAGGGAAGAGAGAGCAGAGAACGATATCAGATCTGAGTGGAGGAAATGAGAAGAGAGAGATGCTAAAAACCACAGGGGGGAGGGAAGGACAGAGATGCCAGACCTTGAGGGGAACAGAAGGAAGATGATGGATGCCAGACCAAATTGGGTGGGGGGGGGGCAGATGCTGGACTGAAGAGACAGAGAAGGTTATCATGCCGCTTTACCGGGCCATGGTACGCCCTCATCTGGAGTATTGTGTCCAGCACTGGTCACCGTACATGAAGAAGGACACGGTACTACTCGAAAGGGTCCAGAGAAGAGCAACTAAGATGGTTAAGGGGTTGGAGGAGCTGCCGTACAGCGAAAGATTAGAGAAACTGGGCCTCTTCTCCCTCGAACAGAGGAGATTAAGAGGGGACACGATCGAAACATTCAAGATACTGAAGGGAATAGACTTAGTAGAGAAAAACACTATTCACCCTCTCCAAGGTAGGGAGAACGAGAGGGCACTCTCTAAAGTTGAAAGGGGGTAGATTCCGTACAAACGTAAGGAAGTTCTTCTTCACCCAGAGAGTGGTAGAAAGCTGGAACGCTCTTCCAGAGGCTGTTATAGAGAAAAACACCCTCCAAGGATTCAAGACAAAGTTAGATAAGTTCCTGCTGAACAAGAATGTGCGCTGGTAGAGCTAGTCTCAGTTAGGGTGCTGGCCTTAGACCAGAGGGCCGCCGCGTGAGCAGACTGCTGAGCATGATGGACCATTGGTCTGACCCAGCAGTGGCAATTCTTATATTCTTAGGGCAGACGCTGGATGGAAGAGAGTGAAAAGGCAATGAAAGCAGAAACCAGAGATGACAAAAGGTAGAAAAAAATAATTTTATTTCTATCTTGTGATTCAAATATATCAGATTTGAAGTATGTATCTTATTAGACATAACTGGGGAGTGCAAAGCCCAGGCACTACTTCTTTAGCTTCCAGCTGGCTTAGGGCTCTCTCTGACCAGGGGGCAGTTGCCCTAGTTCTACTCCCCTAACATTCCTGTCATGTGTGACTGTGGTATTCTATTACATGATATTTGTGTAGCATTCAGTAATAATTTAGCTTATTCAGTTTTCTTGATAGTAGAGGGGATATATGTGAAGGGGAGGGGAGACAGGATTTTTGTTGATCTTTGCCATGTATTATTTGTATTTATAAAATGACAATTGTATAGAATATTGTTTCTTTTTATACTTTAATAAAATATGTTCAATATAAAATCATAACTATTTGAGGCTTGTGCAGATGGGATCAGATGGTTTGTGGGACCGAGCTCGCGGGGATGGGGCAGCGATGGTTTTTAAAAAAAATTTTAGTCTTAGTAGTTTGCCGGTCCACAAAATAATTATTTTATTTCTGCCGGTCCACAGGTGTAAAAAGGTTGAAGAACACTGATCTAAGGTACGTATTCCTGCTGAAATCCAATCCTTCCAGACAATCTTGAAACCGCTTATTTGAATCCTGGAGTTTAGCCATATAGTTTGATATGTAGATTTTTGAATTGGAATAGGTGTTAAATTATTAACATATCATACAGTTTTCCATGTGTCCATTAATATTCTGTTATTTTTACTTAAACTAGGCATTTTGATGCTAAGAAGATGACGAAGCCTAATAGGAAACATGAGCTGCCATTCCAACCATAACCAATCTGGAAGCTTATCCATGAGCTCTGGGAGGACCCAATACATACCCTGGCGCATAATATATGACTGATGATATCTATAGAAGTTGGGAAAATTTACCCCACCCTCCGCAATTGGCCTTTGTAAAGACACTAAGGCAACTCTTGCACTTTTACCCAGCCAAATAAATTTAGTAAGAATACTGTTTAACTTTTTATAAAAAGACCCCTGAAAAAAACTGGTATCATACCCATTTGATAACAAACAACAGGCAAAATCATCATCTTAATAGTTTGGACTCTTCCCTACCAAGATAGATATAAAGGATTCCATTGCTCACATTAACTCTGTTACCTTTTGTAATAAAGTTCTTTCATTCACTTTCATTGTCTCTTCGAGTGTATTTTTTATCCAAAGTCCTAAATATTTTATTCCTTCCTCTTTCCAAATAAAAGGGAATGAATCAAATAAACCTTTTGTACAATGTACATTTAGAGGAAGAACTTCTGACTTAGTCCAATTTATTTTATAACCTGAGAATTTGACAAAATTTTCAATCAATTCAAGTAAACATGGAATGGTTGTCTCAGGATTTCTCAAATGAAGCAATATATCATCTGCATAAGCCGATACCTTATATTCCTTTCTAGAATGCGGAATACCTTGTATTTCCTTTACTTGATGAACAGATAATAATAAGGGTTCAAGTACTATATCAAAAAGCAAAGGAGACAAGGGACAGCCTTGTCTAACCCCCCTTTGCAACTTGAAGCAATCTGAAAAATTATTGTTAATATATAATCTAGCAACAGGGGAGCTATACAATGTTTGAATCATTTGAATAAATCCTGAACCAATACCAAACCACACATAAGAACATAAGCAGTGCCTCCGCTGGGTCAAACCAGAGGTCCATCATGCTCAGCAGTCCGCACACGCAGAGGCCCATCAGGTCGAGGACCTGTGTAGTAATCCTCTATCCATACTCTTCTATCCCCTTTTCCTTCAGAAAATTGCCAAATCCCTTCTTGAACCCCAATACTGTACTAGAAATGCCTTCACCGGATCAGACCTTAGGTTCATCTATTCTGGCGACCCGCACACACAGAGGCCAAGCCAGGTGCTCCCAGATGGAGACCCTGATTACCCGTATCCCTCAATGTGATTTGCAAGGAGGTGTGCATCCAACTTACACTTGAAAACCAGAATGATACTTAAAGGTCCATTCTACGCGATCAAAGGCCTTCTCTGCATCCAAGGATACAGAGAAAGCCGGATCATTCATGTCTTTTGTTAGATATAACATATGAAAGGCCAGTCTGGTATTATTTGAAGAATGTCTCTGAGCAACAAAACCTGTTTGGTGCATACCAACTATATAAGGAAGAGCCTTAGCCAAACGCATGGCTAAAAGTTTAGCCAACAATTTACCATCTACATTGATTAAAGAAATAGGCCTGTAATTTGAAACCAACATAGGATCTTTATTTGGCTTCGGAAAACAATTGTTAATGATTCTGCCATAGTGCCTAAAATACAACCTTTATTTAGTTGAGTCTGATACAAATTTAATAAATAAGGTATTAGGGTAATTTGGAATGATTTATAGAACTCTACCGTAAAACCATCACCACGTGGAGCGGTCCCTACTCTAAGGAACTTCAATGCTGTTTGTAGTTCTTTTAGTGATATCGGCTCTTCTAGACTTCTTTTTATATGATCAGGAACTTTTGGACCTTCAATTAATTTCAAAAATTCTAAACCATCCTTTTCTCTATCTAAATAAGGCTCAGAAGAATAAAGGGCTTTATAAAAATTTAAAAATTGTTTTAATATAGGTCCAATTTGAGAGTATCACCTTTATCATCTTTAATTACACTTATTTTTGTCTTTCTTTTTTTTTTTTTTTAAGATAATTCGCCAATAATCTTCCCGCCTTATTTGAGCTTCCATAATACAAAGCTTGCTGAGAAAAAATATCTTTCCTTACTAATTTAGAAGAAATCTCATTATACTTACATTTAGCTTTTAAAAGAGCTTATAACGTAGAATGTTCCCACTTCTCAATCAATTTCGACTCTAAGACCTTCATTTCTTGTTCCAAAGTGGAAAAATGCTTTTTTAGTTGTTTCTTAGTATATGCTGAGAATGAAATAATTTGTCCTCTCATGGTTGCCTTAAAAGCGTCCCATAAGGTTTCTATAGAAATTCCTTCCGTGTTATTAATTTGAAAATATTCATTCATTCTTAACTGAAAATCCTCACAAAATTTTGGATCCACAAGCAATGCATTATCAAATCTCCAAACAGGTCTAGTATTATCTTGATCAATAAGATTTAATTCAATCCACACCCCACCATGATGTAATGTAATGTAATTTATTTCTTATATACCGCTAATTCCGTTAGGTTCTAAGTGGTTTACAGAAAATATACATTAGGGTGCATTAAAATTAGAAGTAAGATAGGTACTTAGAAATTCCCTTACTGTCCCGAAGGCTCACAATCTAACTAAAGTACCTGGAAAAATGACAATTAGAGTAATAAAGAAATGATCTGACAAAATTATTGGGTCTATGGAGGCTTGTGTAACCTGCTGTATTAATTGATCAGAAACAAAAAAATAATCAATTCTAGAAAAGGATTTATAAACATGTGAACAGAATGAAAATTCTCAATCATTAAAATGAATTATTCGCCAAATATCATTTAAATTACAAGATTGTACAAAATTATCTAAACCTAATGACTTTAAAATTTTACTAGGCTTTTTATCCATTAAAAGATCCATAAGAGCATTAAAATCCCCCGCCACTACTAAACTGGTAGCAGCCAGTGATAGAACTAATTGTTGCAGAGTCTTAAAGAACTCAATTTGATTTGAATTAGGGGCATACACATTAAACAGCGCCATGGTAGTATTACCCATACTTATGTCTACATGCAACCATCTACCCAAAGGATCTGCAGCCACCATATTGAATATTGCAGAAAATTTTTTATTAATTAGGATAGCTACTCCAGCCTTTTTCCCTGCCGCAGGTGCAAAAAAACAATACTTCACCCAATTACCCACTAATTTTTTAGAATCTACCCCAGACAGGTGAGTCTCTTGGATAAAGCAAACATCCGCATTCTGTTGTTTTAAGTACAATAATGTCTTTTTTCCTTTGATCGGACGGTTGAGGCCATTAACGTTTAATGAAATAATTTTAAAATCCATTATACCGATTAATTACAATATCTACATATATCCACAAAATAGTTATTATATAATCTTTTTCCCCAATCTGAAAATCTAAACTAATCCCCTCCCCTTCTCCCAAACTCCTCCCCCTATTCCCCCATCCCACCCCACCCAAATTAATAATGCAAACTTTGAAACACACATGCAAAATCAAGTAAATGAAAAACTCCCCTCAGGCCAAGACAATAAACAGTTCTAATAAATATACTAAGCTTCCCAATAATATAATACAAATCACATAAATTATATTCCCTCTTTTTTTTTTTTTAATTATGAAAAAATATTTACTAATACCCATACAGAAAAGAAAATAACAAAGAAATTAAATTATTTTTCTCTCCACCTTATTTCCATACCCTGACATAGGACTAAAACCAAAAGTCTCATACAAGGACTCTTTTGACAATTACAGTATTCAACAATTTTCCATCTTCTCGGTTTTCTTTGATGACAGTGCACAGATTTCCTCATGTTACTTGAATCATAACCCTGGAAACGCACTCAGAAGTCTACATCTGGACAGATTGCACAGCTCTTCTAATAAAATCCTTGTTAGGAGGCAGTTAGAACATTCAATTTCTGCTTTATTAAATCCATGCAGACCTGTGCAATCTCAAAGCTATTTTGATCTTTCAGCCCCATTGTATAACATATAGAATGTTGCGTTTTTTAACCAGAATACACCAATTTCTATGAGACTTCCAGGCTCATACCATCACAAAAGAATCATAGTATGGCTTAAAACAAAAAGTCCCAGTTTGCAAGCGACTTGAAATGTTGCCAATATAGTTTCCATTTTGCACAAATACAGCATCTGAATAAACTTATCCAAAGCGCTGCAAACAATGGCAAGTCATGACTTTCTATCCCATGAATTCACGATGCAGCAATTAGGCTGAATTTCTGAACCTGCCCTCAGATCAACTCAGTCTCAAGGTGTAATGTGTGCAGCCTTGTGATGCAACGTTTCCATACATCACCATCCATTGACCTTGACTGAGTACATAAATTATTTAGGTTTGGTGGGTAATAGATTAAAGGTAGGGTACAAGGCAAGGATCAAACCGTATCATACAGGCAGATCCTCCCACTCACAGTTCTGCATTGCATTAACAGTCAATAGTTTATCAATATTTTCTATATTGAATCCAACCTTCCATTTATATAGAACTTAATATCTCCTTAATAAATCAACAACACTTCAATCTCTTTTTATGTTTATGAGGATCTGTTCTAGCCAAAAAGAGAGGACTAGAACCAACATATATTCAAAGTCTGCATAAGTTGATTTCAAAAAGGATATCAGCCTCCAGAACTTTCTTAATTGGAATCCAAAATCCAACTCTGATCAATTGTATCATTACCATTTCAGCATATCACTGAATCGAAAATATCCATCAATATTTTCATTTTAATTCCCAATCATCTTTAAACTTATACTTATATGCACAAACATGAAGCAAGTATTTATTTCTCCTTATGAACCAACGTTCGAATATATCTCTGATCCATGTAACTGTTTCAGATGTTCACGTGCCATTAAAAGAACGTTGAGCCCTTTCAAATTTTAACTGTATCAATACCAAATTAAAGAACTTTGGCTTTGTGTATTAAAAATCTCTCATTAGCAATTCCTCAAAAGTACTAAAGTTAAAATAAATGAAGCAAAAATATCAATATATATATATATAAAAAATTACAGAAACCAGGATTTACCTTTAAGAAACCATAGGCATCTCACACTGATTTAAGAACTCCTTCAGTTTTATTGAATCCTCAAAATTCAAAGTTTTGTTCTCATAAGTAACCCTCATAATTGCCGGGTATATTAATCCATACCTAGCTCCTAATGATTTTAACTGCGGAAGTAACTCTAAAAGTTGTTTTCTTCTATACGCTGTCGCTTTTGCAAAATCTGGCACAATATAGATCTTTGAATCTTGGCACCTAAGGTTCTTGTTTTCTTTTGCTAGTTTAATAATCTCTGCAACCTGCTGATAACGAAGCAATTTAAAGATCAGTGGTCGTGGACCCTTCTGACTATTTGATCTTCTTATTGGGATCTGATGTGCCCTTTCTATCTCCAGCGGATATGTACTTTTAATCGGCAGGATTTTCGGCAAAAAATTAACAAGAAACGCTATTGGGTCATTCTTTTCAATCCCCTCTGGAATCCCAATCAGTCTTAAATTATTCCTTCTTTCTCGGTTAGACAAATCCTCCAGCTCTCTCCTTAATAAATCTATTTCTTTATGATCTTTCTTATAATTCACCATTTCTGCCTCTGATTTCTCGGCACGTTTCTCTAGCTGATCTATTTTTATATCAACTGACTGCATTCTTTTTGTAAGATTTGCCACCTCCTCCTTGACTTCCCGTATACTTTTTGCATTGTCCAGTACTATTTCTTTAATCAGCTACAATTTCTTCCGTTGGTAGTGGAACCGTTGATGTGGATGCCGAATCCAGCTTCGACCTCTTAACACTTCCCGATCCTGATCCTGCTGAACTATTTTTATTTTGCTTACCCGAAGCCATTACAATGACAAAATTAAGTACTCCGATGTGACTCTTAATAACTTTAAATAATTTATAATGCTATAATTAGCCTTTCTTCACAGAGCTAATCATTCACCCGACCATCCCGATACGCTTCAAAGCCACGCCCCATACCATAGCATTTAAATATATCCTCTCCAACAGCTAGCAAACTAAATACGAACTGCTCTTTAGAAGCGATCCCCTTTCCTAATGTTATATCTTCCCCCTCTCTTCCTCTCCTTTTAATTTGTTTTTTTAATGATGTAATTATTAAATTTCCCTTCTCCCTTTACCCCCAAGCTCATGTTCGGACTTGTAATTTGTCCATTTAACATTCACACTTCCCCTCCCTTCATAATAATTTAATTTTAACCTTTTAATTTTTTTAACATTGTAAACCGGCCAGGTGCTCTTCAATGGTCGATATATTAAAATTAATAAACTTGAAACCTGAACTTGATTAATTTGGAAATATTAATTGGGAAGAACACATACTTTGTAAATGAGTCTCTGCCAGAGCTTCTAATGTAAATATAAAATATATAAACTCCAGCTAATGAGGACCCTCAAGCTATGTCAGCAGAGGACTTCCTCTGAAGCTGGCCGGGGATACCTTTTGCCAAGCTTGGCAGGCAGCAGCAGGATTCCTGAGTCACAGATGATGGCATCTGTAGGAGGTTCGAAGTCTTTGTGGTTCTGGATGAAAGACTTGGCCCAAGGTCGTTTTGAACAAAACTCCCAGGGAGTATTTGCCCAAGCCCAATTCTTCGTCCAAAAAAAGCTCTATGTCAGGAAGATCCAATAGCCTTTGTACCATTGTCTGGACTCTGAGAGCTCTCTCCAGCTGGCTGGCTGGCCAAAGCATCTACAATCTGGAAGTTGGGCACAAAACTCGGTTTTGTAAACTTCTTGAACATCTTCTAAAACTCAATGGTCTATGTCTTTATCTGCCGTCATTTACTAAGTTACTAATGTCTAACTGAGCCCAGACTGACCAAAAGGTCGACAGTCTACCCCCTGTCTGGTGGGGATGGCCCCTGCCCTGGCATCATTGTGCTTTCTTGGAGGTTGTATAGGAATGAGAGCCAGAACTTTCCGTCTCTTACCCCCACTGAAAGGACATCTGTGTCACTTGGGATTCTGTATAAGGATGGAATCTTCGAGAGCTCTGAAAATTTCCACATTTTGGACCTCGAGTCACCTGGGGTCTGCTGTAGGACAAGGCCTTAGGGCAGGGGTGTCAAACTCAATCACATAAGGAGTCGAAATCTGAAAAAAAGGCTAAGTGGCGTGCCATATTTTTAATTAAGATACACAGAGGTCCTTTTATTAAGGTATGCTAACTGATTTAGCGCATGCTAAATGCGCACCTTAATAAATGGACCCTTAAGTGACTAAGGCTTAGTTTTAGTAGAAGTATAGGGTTACAATATCTCCAACCCCATACCAGCTCTGTGGTGTAAACAGAATAAATAAAAAAGACTTTTCCTCTCTCTGTTAGGTCCTAGTTCATGCTCGCTGTCTAACACCAGCTCTGGCAGGATACACATTTCAAATCTGACATATTGTAATCACAAAACAGAAAATAAAATTATTTTTTCTACCTTTTGTTGGTCCCAGGCTCTGGTTGTCTCCTGCCCATTTGTCATTTCCTTCTTTCTCCATGCTAACCATCCATCTTCCATCTCTGTCCTCTCCTTCCGTTTCCCTTCCCTCCCTCGGAGGTCTGGCATCTTTCCTTTTTTTGGTCTCCATGCTCCTTTATGGGTTATATAGGTGGTAGAACACACTTAGCAGGTTTTTATTTCTGGTCTGCAGTTTGCTGCTTACACAATCTGGGAAGGCACACAGCATTGGGATTTCTGTCGCTATGTCTCTTGGAGCAGGTTGACTTTCTCAAGTAGGCTGTCTTCTCAGAGCCACTGTCCTGCTGAACATTGAAGCTGCAATTTTTTTTTTTTTGGGGGGGGAGGGCTGGGGAAGAGAGAGAGAGGAGGGAGGAGTAGGATGCTGCTGCACCATAGGGGTGGAAGGAAAGAGAGAGGGGACAAGGAATTGCTGGACCATAATGGGGAAGGTTGGGAGAGAGGAAACTGGGAGCACGAGCAGCAGTAGAGAGCGTCGGGAGCATAGCATGGTGGCTGCGAGACTTGCCCACTGGAAGGTATCAGCTGTAGATTCATGTGCCTCAAACTTGGCGTGTGAATCTACAGCTGATGCCTTCCGGCGGGCAAGTCTCACGGCCACCACACTGTGCGATGCTGTGCTCCCGACGCTCTCTACTGCCGCTCGCGGTCGTCTGCACTCTCCCGGTTGCCGGTGCAGTTCGGGTCTGCCTACTCCTCCCGGCTGCCTCGTCCTCCTGGCGGGCCAGCTTAATTACAAATGGTTAATTGTCTGGCGGGCCAAATTATATGACACCGCGGGCCAGAGTTTGACACGTCTGCCTTAGGGTGATGGTCCATAATGCTGTCCATCGGGTCATCCAGACCCTTGCCAAATAGCATCTTCCCTTGAAAGGGAAGTCTGCTCAGAGTGGTTTTAGAGGCTGAATCTCCTGCCCACTGTTTAATCGAGAGCATCCACTGGGCAGAGATAGTATAGGCTGACACCTTGCTTATAACTCAGATATCATACAGAGTGTCCGCTATAAAATCCACCCCATTTAGGAGCAGTTGGGGATCTTCATCGCCCTCCGAGTCTGGGACTCAAGACAGACAGGTATGGCAGACACATGCCATAAAGGAAGGAGCTGCTGCTGCTGCTTTAATCCCTAGGTCTAAAGCTTCAAATTGCTGCTTGAGGACCATATCCACTTTATGGCCCTGAGTATCCTTTGACATCACATCTCCTTCATTAGGCAAGGAGGTTCATTTTGTGATCTGCGCCATCAGTGAATCCACCTTCACTGAACAGCTGCTGGAAATCCGGAGCTATCAGTTAAAGCTTGGCCATGTAGAAAAATGAGCCTGTTAGCCCGTAAATGTAACCTACAATATTGGATAGTCCAGGACCCCCCGGCATTCTGGCATTGGCAGAGTCAGTTGCATCAGTTGGCTACCTGGGAGGCAAGGGATGCCAAGAGGTCATGGAAGCGGAAGCTTTTGTTCATGCGCATCTGGGAACCCTATTTGCTGTCTTCCAAGGCCGTAGTGCACTACTTATGTGGCTATCCTAATTTAGGCTGTTCGCAGTTGACTAGGTGGAGAGTACCGGGGGTGAGTGGGTGGAGAATACCTGGGGAGGGGAGAATAGCTCTGGAAGATTATAGTTTGTTTGAACTTGGCCATGCGACAGCGCTCTTTGAGGAGGAGGTGTTTTCTGTTTCAGGGGGGTGGGGGGGGGTTGTATAAGAGTCCAGGGCCCTGGAAGGCTTTGTGGAATTTATGGACCTAGGTCTGTTAGTGGGGAATAGTTGGATAGGTGCTGTTTGATTTTATGTATAAAACTGATGATCACTGTTTCTCTTTGCTGTTGATAATGTTCCATTGTTTCTTACTCGACTTTGACATGTATAATCTTTTTAAGATTGTTTTACTAATTTCATCAATAAAATTGTTTACACTTAAAACTTGGCCATAGTCTTAGCCACCCACAGGGTACTTTCTGGTAATTCTGTTGTCTGTGACCAGTTTTGTGATGTCTGGATGTGAGGTAAAGAACGCTGTCAGAGCAATTGAGCCACTCATAATTGAGCACTGCAAGAAGAGGGTTGGAACTTCCAGCTTCAATTCTCATAATGAGGTAGAAATAATGCATGAGAACACAGAGGCTCTGAACAGCCAGCACACTGTGAGGTCTTTCCCCTGGTCTAGGGCCACTACTGCTTCTTCATCACTGCTCTCATTCAGAGGAACCAGAATCTGGCAGAGAAACTGCATCCTGGGACAACAGTAACACTGAATTGGACTTTCTATCCTCCTAATCTATGTTAGACTGAACCTCCTGGTCCAGCTCGTCTGGCTGGGGCACATGCTGAACGGATATCCCCTATGCCACTGCCTCCATTGCACTGAACGCAGACACCGAGGACTCTCAGCAGTTGAAATAGGCATTCCACATAAGGCTCACAAAACCCAGGGTGAAGCTTTGTACTGGGGGTCTCGAGGACCCTGGAAGAGACCCCCCTGCCAGTTCTCCTGGGCTCCATGGCCACCACACGTCTGCGCTTGGCCAACGCTTCTTCAGAGGGCTCTGGAAAGGGTTTCTCCCCTTGGGAACGTGCCTCCTGTGGATCCCCAGCCCTGGAGGACTTTAAGGAGGCTGAGCCCAAGGTTCCTGCCCTTAGGCTGTGTGCAGGATATGGACGCTCATCATCCGGCCATCCAGTGCAAACCTGGCATGATATACGGGTAGGAAGGCCTGAGGGATCATCCCTGTCAATTTTAAGTAAAATTGAGGGGGGTTGAGGCAGATGGAGGCTTTAGAAAAAAAGATTGTTTAAAATCCAAGCTGGCCACTGCCAGTAAAATTGCATCAAAAACAGATTGTGGGGACTTCCCTGAAGAACAAAAATTGCAGGGGAAGGGGATTTAGAGATGGGGGACCTTGGCTGTAAAAACCTTTAAAATTTCAATTTTGAAGACCCACCTGATTTTCCCCATAGGCTATAATAGCCTTACTCACTATGCCATGTGCCTGCCTGATTCAGTTTTGGGCTGCCAGTTGCACCAAGATTGGATTGAGCCTCAACTCCGGAAAATCTTGCGCCGCAAAGGGGGAGATGATCATACAGCTGGCCCACTATTAATCCCAGCCAAACCAGGAAGGAATCAAAACAACCTGCACTCTACCTCCTGATAAATCAGGGAATGTGAGCAGCTATGCAGGGGACAGCCCCTGTGCTCAAAAAAATACAAAAGCAGGCTGATTCTGCTAGCAGCAGACTTCCACAGTGCAAGTCTGCATCTTCTCCCAGGCAGAGGTCCCAACAAGTGGAAATCTCTGGGCACCAAGCCTCCAATAGAACACTTAGAAAAAATACCCCAAAATAATAAAACCACAGAGCAGAGCAGAAATATTTCTTAGCAACTTCCTTGCACACAAAAAAAAAAACTGATGGGGTAGGAGCAGCTCCCTGGGAAGGAGGCAGAGTTCAAAAGAAGATTGACAGCATTCTACAAGCAGCTTGTGGATTCAGCTGGACCATGAGACACATTGCACTAGAAATAGGTTGTTTCAATAATCATGTTGCAACAAAACATAAGCTTGAGTCAAAATTTAAAACTGATCCTGATGGAACCCGTGTCTAATCCTTTGAAGCTGTCTCATTCTCTAAAACAACTTTATAATTAAGATTTTGAGCTGAGTTTCCATAGAAAGAAGTGGATACAAATATACTCCTAATACCTTCAGGAAAGGCTCATGGAGAAGGCAAAGACCACCAATGCCTATTTCTTTACCTCTTTATTCTGAATAGTGTATATTCTGAATAGTGTTTTTCTAACCAAAGAATTTGTCTTTTCCTTGTTTAACTATATAAAGTAAAAAATGTAAAAAAAAAAAAAGTAACAATAATCTCCAAATAATTGCTAACAGTAAAGGCTTCTGGAATAGTGTGAAACCATCTGTATTATAATATATTCCCAAATCAGCTAGGGTTTTACCCAAAGATTGAATATAAATATTAAACAAAATTACATCACAGTCTATATGCCATGGGGTAAACAGAATATCATTCACTAACTCTATAAACTCTACCAGATAAACCCACCCAACTCATCCAACACCCTTAATAATAAATGATCGATATGGTAACATAATACAGATGGCATGGTTTATCTAGTGTGCCCACAAGATCAATCCCATCCACATCACGCTGCACCGATCGGTAAAACCCAGAACCACTACATACACTCTCCACACCACACAAGACCACCCGCACGCCCACTTGCCCAACAACCCCCCTCACCACTACAAACCGACCAAGCCCCACCCAAAAAAACTAAGAACCCTAAAAAAACTGGCGTACTCCCACTACTCCCCACCCAATCACACCAACCACCAGTCCCTGCAGGGCTTTTACCTGAATATCAGATCTATGAGAAATAAATCCACACTAATCAAAGACTGGCTAACTGAAAACAACCCCGACTTTGTCCTTCTCACAGAAACCTGGTTGCTTTCAGACAAAGACATCATTATTAAAGATTGTCTACCACCAAGATTCAAGATACTCTCCCTAGCCAGAACATGGGGAAGAGGAGGAGGACTAGCAATAATCTTCCGAGACCATCTCAATGCTTCCGTTCTTAACACAACCTCTTCACCTAATTCCGAAATTCTAACCATCGCCCTAGCATCAACATCTCTGCCCTCCTCACTAACCATCACTCTATTTTACATACCCCCCAAAAAATGGACCACGACCAAAGACGACTTCGCTGAATCACTTCTTACCAATTCTCTAACAAGCCCATACAACCTACTGTGTGGGGACATCAACATACACCTCGAGCAAACTGACCAACCTGAAACCGCGGACTTCTGGTCACTGCTCTCACAACTAGGCTTTGACAAACACCCCCCGATCAAAACCCACCAAAGAGGACATCAGTTAGACCTGGTAATTCTATCCTCCAAGGAACAGACCTATCCCACTTTTTATTGGAAACAAGGCAACTGGTCAGACTCCCTTTGGTCCGATCACCGCCTATGTAGCTTCACCATTGGATGCCAACTTAAACCTCCTAAAAGCGAAAAAACAAGAACCGTCAAAACCCACAATACCAGAGGAAAGATTGACCCAATGGAATTCTGGTCCCACTTCGAAATCAACACCAATCCAATAGAAGATACGGAACAAATCATGACCTCCTGGATACAAGATAGTACCAATATACTAAACGAGATTGCCCCCAAAAAAACCCGCAGAATAAGAACCCCCAACCAAGAGGGCTGGTTCGATTCTGAACTGCTGCAATGCAAGAAGGACCTCAGAAAAGCCGAAAGATCATGGCAAAAATCCGGAACGCTAGAACACAGACTGGCATGGAGACAAAAATTAAAACAGTACAAAACCCTCACTAGTGAAAAAAGAAAAAAATTCTACTCCCACAAAATCGGTAATCCTAAAACCAATAGCAATAACCTCTTCAGATTGGTCAACGATCTTTACAACATAGAAACCTACACAAACCTACACGAAGAAGCCACCTTAACCGCCAACACCCTTGCCGACTTCTTCAATACCAAGATCCAAAAAATAAGAACAACTCTACCAGCCAGCCCCAACCCCCTCGAGCTCTTCCCCATCCTCACAGACATGAATCCACCAAACCCAGACCCGGGAGCCAAAGTCGACCTTAGTTGGAAACAATTCGCAGTAACCGATTGGCAAACCTTCAATACTTACTACAACAAGTATACTCACTCCTACTGCCATCTGGACACATGCCCACCAAAAATCATGAGAACGGCCCCCCCCCCATTTTAAAGCAAAAATGATGACATGGGTTAATTACCTATTATCCAAAGGTAACTTCCCGTCGGAGCAGGGTCAAATAATGATCACCCCAATTTTAAAAAATGAGAAAGAACCACCAAACTCCCCATCTAATTATAGGCCGATCGCCAGCATCCCCCTATTTACCAAAATAGCGGAAGGATTGGTAAAAGCGGAACTTTCCGCATACCTTGAAAAATTCAACATTCTAAGTGACAACCAATCAGGATTTCGGGCGGACCACAGCACTGAAACCATCATAGCTTCCCTTCTCGACCACCTCCTCACACTCTTCAGTCAGGGCTCAAGTGCCCTGATCATACAACTCGACCTGAGCAGTGCTTTTGACCTGGTCGACCACACCATTCTCCTGGAATGCCTAGCGCACATAGGCATCTCAGACCAGGTCCTCAATTGGTTTCAGGGGTTCCTACAAAATAGATCATACAAGGTACTCAAGAATAACTCTTTCTCATACTGCTGGGACAACACCTGCGGGGTCCCACAGGGCTCCCCCCTATCCCCCATCCTATTCAACATATACCTAGCCTCACTAGGTAAACTCTTACACAACCTAAATCTCAAATTCTTCATTTACGCAGACGATATCACAATAACCATCCCATTAACCAACTTTTCACAAGAACTACTCGACCACATCTCAAACACTCTCAACCAGATAGAACTCTGGATGCTTTCATTCAGACTGAAATTAAACCCAGACAAAACAAAATTTTTCTTAGCCTCCCCCAAAGATAAAATTAAGGAAACCACAATTCAACTAAAAGGAAAGACCTTCCCCCTTGATCCGACCATAAAAATTCTGGGAGTCACGCTGAACAAAAACTTATCTCTAGATAACCATACCGACCTCATAATTAGGAAAAGCTTCTCGGTACTTTGGAAACTTCGCACCATAAAAAAACACTTCTATGACAATGCATTCCGCCTACTTGTACAATCCTCCATCCTCAGCATCCTCGACTACTGCAATATCATCTACCTTAACGCCACTAAGAAAACTACCAGGAGACTAAAAATAGTCCAAAATACCGCGGTGCGCCTCATCTTTGGCCTAAAGAAATGGGAACATGTCACCCCTTTCTATCACCAACTACACTGGCTACCATTTGAATCTAGAATTCTTTTTAAATTTGCATGCTTCTGCTACAAATCGGTTAACGGCTCCTCCCCAAGTTACATAAACACACACTTTAACCTTTACTGCAGCAACAGGACATCACGGAGAACTCAATTGTTCGCCTTCCCTTCGCCTAAACACTGTCCTCTCAAAAGATTCCTTGATAGAACTTTTGCCTTCCAAGCAGCCAAGTCGAACCCATGGCTAGCACAGATGATACTCGAGGCCCCCACTTACCTATCATTCAGAAAACTACTAAAAACGTACCTTTTCAGCAAACACGACCCTTAATAATCCATTCACCTCACATGACACTTACCCCACCCCTGCCCCCTTCCGCCTTCACCAGTCCCTCCCTCCCCCACTCTCTACCTCCCCTACCTAGCTAGATCAAACCTGCAATTTCTGTAATATTGTTGTAAACCTGCACTCTTTGCAGACAGTTAAGAATCGCTGTAATTTCACGGCTGACTGCGGCAAATCACTGTAATTTATCGTAATTCAGCCTGCAATTTGCTGTTAAAAATACTGTTAAAAATTACTTCTAATTATGCTGTAAATCTGCTTCTAATTTTGTAAACCTACTTCTAATTTTGTTGTAAATCTGCTATTCAATGCAGATCATTTGCTAATTGATGTAAACCGCCTAGAACTCTCTGGGTATGGCGGTATATAAGAATAAAGCATAATAATAATAATAATAAAAACTGATATTGCATCAAATTGTAAAAATATGACTTGATGACACTTTACCAAAATAGATCTTGCAGCTACTGTTAATAATGTGTAGCGTTTCAGTACTAGATTGGCTATGAAAACCAGATTGGAAAACAGTGCATCCAAAGTTTTATCCAATATGCCCCTCAGTTGATAATAAAAACAAATAACAGAATCCCTCTTTTTCTTCTCTCCCTATACTTACCTAAAAGGATAAAAATATTAGCTGCAACAATAGCAGTAATCAGCACAGAAACCTGCGCATCACTGTATACTCAAAGATCCCAGCACTCAGCATAGGTTTCCAGTTTAAAAGGAAGCCCACATGTGAGAAGGGAGCAGGACATATGAATGCTCAGACTCACAGACACCAAACTGAGTGCCACTACTAGGCACAGGTCAAAGAGGAGGTCTGTCTTCAAACGTGCCGTAATATACCACTCCTCAAAAAACCTTCACTGGACCCCACCTGCCATTCCATAGAAACATGGTGGTAGATAAAGGCCAAATGGCCCATTTAGTCTGCCCATCCACAGTAACCATTATCTCTTTCTCTCTCAGAGAGATTCCACGTGCCTATCCCAGGCCCTTTTGAATTCAGACTCTGTTTCTGTCTCCACCACCTCTTCTGGGAGACTGTTCCATGCATCTACCACTCTTTCTGTAAAAAAGTATTTCCTTAGATTACTCCTGAGCCTTTCATCTCTTAACTTCATCCTATGCCCTCTCATTGCAGAGTTTCCTTTCAAATGAAAGAGACTGGACTCATGTGCATTTGAATTACATAGGTATTTAAATGTCTCTATCATATCCCCTCTCCTGCCTTTTCTCCAAAGTACATAGATTGAGATCTTTAAGTCTGTCTCCATACGCCTTGTGATGAAGACCACACACCATTTTACTACCCTTCCTCTGGACTGACTCCATCCTTTTTATTTCTTTTTGAAGGTGCAGCCTCCAGAATTGTACACAATATTTTAAATGAGGTCTCACCTAGAGAATGACAAGGTGACTGTTACCCGCGGCTAGCCGAGGGTATCCCGCCGAAACGGGGACATTAAAATAATGGTCGCCACAGGTATGGGGACAAGGCCATTCACCACCCCGTGGAGCGGTGAATGGCCTTGTCCCTAAAGTTAACTGCATGCAAAATCTCAGATCACGCGGTCAGCAGCCCCCTTCCTTCCAATCACGGTCCTTTCATGTCCCACCCTCCCCTTACCTGGTTTATTTTAGTTTTCTTTTAAGCAACCGAAACCTTGAAGTCATGTGCTGCTGTCGGAAAGTCCTCCTCTGACGCAACTTCCTATTTCCGGTTGCATCAGAGGAGGACTTTCCGACAGCCGCACGCGACTTCAAGGCTCTGGCTATTTGTTAAGAGAAAATTAAAATAAGCCAACGGAGGTAAGGGAGGGGAAGGTGGGCGATGCTCAGACTGCGGCGAGCAGGAGGGAGAGAGCTGCTGGACCGCGCAAAGGGTGCTAAAGGGGGGGAGAGGAATAGATGTTGAAGGAAAATGGGAAGGACGGGAATGGGAAAGAGAAAGTGGCAAGAGGACGCTAAAGGGAAATGGGGAAAAAAGTGGAGAGTGGGGAAAAGACGCTGAAGGGAAATGGGGAAAAGAAGTGGAGAGTGGGGAAAAGACGCTGAAGGGAAATGGGGAAGAGAGAGTGGGGAGAAGACGCTGAAGGGAAATGGGGAAGAGAGAGTGGGTAGAATATGCTGAAGGAAAGTGGGTAGGAGAGAGTGGAACAAACACTGAAGGGAACTGAATGGAAGGAGGGGATAAAAAAAAAAAAAGCACATCCTGAATGCTGGATTGGGGAGACAAGATACCAGATCTGAGGGGAGGAAAGGAGGAGAGAGATGCTAAATATCAACTGGGGGAGGGAAGGAAAGATGGAAGGGAAGAAGACAGACATGCCAGACTATGGGGGGAGCGGAGGGAAGAAGATGGGTACCAGACCAACTGGGTGGGGTGATGTGGAGGAAGAGATGGAAGGGATAGGCACCGTAACAGCATATGGAAGAGGCAGAGAGAAGGTAGACAGTGGATGTAGGGAATTGAATGAGGAGAAGATGAGGAAAGCAGAAACCAGACAACAAAGGTAGAAAAAGCACAGTTACTTACCGTAACAGGTGTTATCCAGGGACAGCAGGCAGATATTCTTAACACATGGGTGACGTCACCGACGGAGCCCTCGGTACGGACCTTTTTAACTAGAAGTTTCTAGTTGGCCGCACCGCGCGTGCGCGAGTGCCTTCCCGCCCGACGGAGGAGTGCGTGGTCCCCAGTTAGGATAAGCCAACTAAGAAGCCAACCCGGGGAGGTGGGTGGGACGTAAGAATATCTGCCTGCTGTCCCTGGATAACACCTGTTACGGTAAGTAACTGTGCTTTATCCCAGGACAAGCAGGCAGCATATTCTTAACACATGGGTGACCTCCAAGCTAACAAAGAGGGAGGGGGGATGGTTGGCCATCATGAAAATAAATTCTGTAACACCGATTGGCCGAAGTGACCATCCCGTCTGGAAAAGGCATCCAGACAGTAGTGAGTAGTGAACGTGTGAACTGAGGACCAAGTGGCAGCCTTGCAGATTTCCTCGATGGGCGTGGAACGGAGGAAAGCTACAGAAGCAGCCATAGCTCGGACTCTGTGGGCCGTGACAGCACCTTCCAGTGAGAGACCGGCCCGAGCATAGCAGAATGCAATACAGGCAGCAAGCCAATTCGAAAGTGTCCGTTTGGAGACAGGGCGACCCAAACGGTTGGGATCGAAAGACAAAAACAGCTGAGGGGATGCACGGTGAGCTCTGGTACGATCAAGGTAGTAAGCAAGGGCACGCTTACAGTCCAGCGTGTGCAGCGCCTGTTCCCCAGGGTGCGAGTGAGGCTTAGGGAAGAAGACGGGCAGCACAATGGACTGGTTGAGGTGAAAAGCCGAGACCACCTTGGGAAGGAATTTAGGGTGGGTACGCAGAACAACCTTGTCATGGTGAAAAACAGTGAACGGTGGGTCAGCAACCAGTGCATGCAGTTCGCTAACTCTCCTGGCAGAGGTGATGGCAATTAGGAAAAGCACCTTCCAGGTAAGAAGCCTGAGCGAAGTTGTGGCAAGAGGCTCAAACGGAGGTTTCATGAGTGCTGAGAGAACCACATTCAGGTCCCAGACGACAGGAGGAGGCTTGAGAGGTGGCTTGATATTGAAGAGCCCTCTCATAAATCTGGAAACCAGAGGATGAGCCGTGAGGGGTTTTCCGAGGATAGGCTCATGAAACGCAGTGATGGCACTGAGGTGGACTCTGATGGAGGTAGTTTTGAGGCCAGCATTGGACAGCGAGAGCAAATATTCCAATACAGTTTCCACCGCTAAGGAGGTGGGTTCCTGATGATGCCGGAGACACCACGAGGAGAATCTGGTCCATTTCTGATGGTAACATTGGAGGGTGGCCGGTTTCCTGGAGGCGTCCAAGACGAGGCGGACCGGCTGAGATAGATTCTCTGGAGAGGTCAGCCCGAGAGAAACCAAGCTGTCAGGTGGAGTGAGGACAGATTGGGATGCAGCAGAGACTGATGCCGCTGCGTAAGTAGAGTAGGAAACACAGGAAGAGGAATGGGCTCCCTGGAGCTGAGTTGGAGCAGGAGGGAGAACCAGTGTTGGCGAGGCCACCGAGGGGCGATGAGAATCATGGTGGCGTTGTCCTTGCGGAGTTTGGACAAGGTCCGCAAATCTTACTTTACAGACCGCAGCTTCAAAGTTCAGGCAATGAACGAAACTTCAACTTCTTTAGTTCAAACCTATGGGGTTCCACAAGGTTCTATCCTATCACCTTTACTATTTAATATCTTTCTATCTCCACTTCTAACTATAGCTCAATCTATTGGATTTACTATTTTCGCCTATGCAGATGACATTCAACTCCTTCATCCAATTGACACTTCTAATACTTCTGACATTAAAAATATCAACAATAAACTGGATTCCATAAACGACTGGCTCTACACTAACAAACTTTCTCTTAATGTTAACAAATCTCGTGGACTTTTATTCTCAACTAAAAATTTTGAAACCTTACCTGAAAAAATAGCCATTAAATCAGTTCCAATCCAAATGGAAACAAAAATAAAACTTCTTGGGGTTATCATCGATAAAGATCTGTCATTTCACGATCACATCAGTTCTATAGTAAAAACTTGCTTCTACAAACTTCGTATCATCCGCTCTTTGACTTCAATCCTACCGACCGAATCTATTACAATTCTAGTCCATTCTTTAATCATTTCTCATCTTGACTACTGTAATTCCCTCTTCAACGGTCTTCCACAAAAAGAAATCCGACGTCTTCAATTGATTCAAAATACAGCAATAAAACTCATTTATAAATTAGGAAAATATGATCACGTTACCCCAATTCTGAAAGATGCCCACTGGCTTCCTGTGGCCCATCGAATTACTTACAAAATTATTCTCCTGACCTTTAAAATAAAATCCTCCCATCTGCCTTCATTTCTACATAAACTTCTCATCCCTCAATGTTCATCTCGTACCTTAAGATCCACAAATCAAAATCTTCTTCTGATCCCCTCCATCAAAAGTTTTTATTACACACGGAAAATAAATTTCTCTGTTACTGCCCCAATGCTATGGAATTCATTACCACAACTTCTTCGTGATGAACAACAATTAGATAAATTTAAAACAGGCTTAAAGACTTTCCTATTCCGTGATGCTTTTATTTCTGTTTAGTATCTAACTCTCAGTCATCTTCACTCGTTTAGCATCACAAATTTTATTCTAATGACTTTTCCCTTCCCAAATGTTGTTTTCCCATCCCCTCTTTCTCCCTTTTCTCTCTACATTGTAACTTTACCCTTCCATAAACCTCTTCCCTCACAATCAAGTTTGTCTAGTCTATGTCTTAATATACACTATTTGTACCTCTAAATGTAGAATATTTTAACTCCCCTTCCCTATTTAATTTATATTCTTTTTGTAATGTACACCGGCCAGATATTTATTTGATGGTCGGTATAGTAAAACCAAATAAACTTGAAACTTGATCAGAGGAAGTGGAGGGAAGGCATACAGGAACCGGTCCCTCCAATCGAGCAGGAATGCATCCGGGGCCAGACGGTGAGGAGAGAAGAGTCTGGAACAGAAGAGGGGCAGTTGATGATTGTGAGGTGCTGCAAAGAGGTCCACCTGCGGCGTGCCCCATCGAGCAAAGATGGAGAGCAGAGTCGGAGGGTCCAACGTCCACTCGTGAGGTTGAAGGATGCGGCTGAGATTGTCGGCCAGGGAGTTCTGTTCGCCCTGGATATATACCGCCCTGAGAAAGAGATTGCGGTCCGTGGCCCAGGTCCAGATGCGCAGAGCCTCCAAACAAAGGGGGCGAGATCCGGTGCCGCCTTGTTTGTTTATGTAGTACATGGCGACTTGATTGTCTGTGCACAGGAGGAGGACTTGAGGACAGAGGAGATGTTGGAAAGCCTTGAGGGCGTAGAACATGGCTCTGAGTTCCAGGAAATTGATGTGATGACGACGCTCCTGTGGGGTCCAAAGTCCCTGGGTGCGTAGATCTCCTAGGTGAGCTCCCCACGCATAGGGGGACGCATCCGTGGTGATGATCATAGAGTGAGGGGGTAGATGAAAAAGTAGACCCCTGGAAAGATTTGAGGAGTTCAACCACCATTGGAGAGATTGCTGAAGAGATGATGTCACAGAGATGGGATGAGAAAGAAGATCCGTAGTCTGTGACCATTGGTTGGCGAGAGTCCACTGAGGCGTGCAAAGGTGGAGACGTGCCAGAGGAAGGACATGCACCGTCGAGGCCATGTGACCCAGGAGGACCATCATCTGACGGGCAGGAATGGAGGGATGCATGAGCACCTGACGACAGAGGTGGAGCAGGGTCCGCTGACGATCGGAGGGGAGAAAAGCCCTCATTAGTGTGGTGTCCAGAACTGCTCCAATGAACTGAAGTCGCTGGGTGGGAAGCAGATGCGACTTGGGGTAGTTGATCTCGAACCCCAGGAGGTGGAGGAGAGAGATGGTGTGATGAGTAGCCTGTAGCACAAGTTGAGACGTAGGTGCTTTCACCAACCAATCGTCCAAATAGGGGAACACCTGGAGGTTGTGAGACCTGAGAAAGGCCGCTACCACTATAAGGCACTTGGTGAAGACCCTGGGTGAGGAAGCGAGGCCGAACGGTAGCACCTTGTACTGATAGTGGTGGTGCAGCACCTGGAACCGCAGGTAGCGGCGAGAATTCTGATTGATGGAGATGTGAGTGTAGGCCTCTTTGAGGTCCAGGGAACATAGCCAGTCGTGTTGAGAAAGAAGAGGGTAGAGCGTGGCAAGGGAGAGCATTCTGAACTTCTCCTTGACCAGACACTTGTTGAGGTCCCTGAGATTGAGAATGGGACGGAGGTCTCCTGTCTTTTTGGGAACCAGGAAGTAGCGGGAGTAGAATCCCTGACCCCTTTGATCTGGAGGTACTTCTTCGATGGCATTGAGAAGGAGGAGGGATTGAACCTCCCTCAGGAGGAGGGGGGTTTGAGATGAGTGTGAAGCAGACTCTACGGGAAGGTTGTCCGGTGGAAGAGTCTGGAAGTTGAGAGAGTAGCCGTGGCGGATGATGTTGAGGACCCACTGGTCCGATGTGATGACCTCCCAACGGCTGGAGAATATGGTGAGACGACCTCCGATTGGTTGTGGAAGAGGTAGCGAGGGTGGATGACTGGCTATGCCCTGGAGAGAAGAGTCAAAAGGGCTGGGATTGCTTAGCAGGCTGAAGGGGCTTGGAGGGTTGAGTGGCCTGAGAACGAGCCTGGGCATGGTGCTGCTGTTGACGGGGCCGCCGAGGTTGTTGAGGAGGCGGATTGAGTGGCCTGGCTGAGAACCTGCGCTGATAAGATGACTGAGGTCGATAAGGTCGGGCAGGCGGAGCCTTCTTTTTTGGTTTGATCAGGGTGTCCCACCTTGTTTCATGGGCGGAGAGTTTCTGGGTGGTGGAATCCAGTGACTCTCCAAAAAGTTCATCCCCGAGACAGGGGGCATTGGCTAGACGATCCTGGTGGTTGATGTCCAGGTCGGAGACTCTCAACCAGGCCAAGCGGCGCATGGCAACGGCCATGGCAGAGGCACGGGAGGTGAGCTCGAATGAGTCGTATATCGAGCGGACCATAAACTTGCGCAACTGAAGAAGGCCAGAGATGTGCTGCTGGAACAGTGGGACCTTGCGCTCCGGGAGGTACTTTTGAAGGGCAGACAGCTGTTGGACCAAATGTTTCATATAGAACGAAAAATGGAAGGAATAGTTGTTCGCCCTGTTGGCCAGCATGGCATTCTGGTAGAGCCTCTTGCCAAACTTGTCCATGGTCTTACCCTCTCTGCCAGGAGGGGTAGAGGCATAGACACTGGAGCCCTGAGTCTTTTTCAAGGTGGATTCAACAAGAAGGGACTCATGGGGCAATTGAGACTTGTCGAACCCTGGAATAGGGATGACTCGATAGAGGTTGTCCAGTTTACGTGGAGCCCCCGGTACCGTAAGGGGATTCTCCAAGTTTTTGTAAAAGGTCTCCCGTAGGATGTCATGCACGGGGAGCTTGAGGAACTCTTTAGGAGGTTGTTCGAAATCTAAAGCCTCCAGGAAGGCTTGAGACTTCTTTGAGTCAGATTCTAAAGGAAGGGACAGGGCTGCAGACATCTCCCTCAGAAATTTAGAAAATGAGGACTGCTCCGGTTTGGAGGTGGCATCGGGTGCCGACGGGTCCTCATCAGATGAGGAGGGATCCTCCTCGGTACCGAGAGGGGTTTCCTCCCATAAGTCAGGGTCCCGGACCTCTGGTGCATGTCGAGACACCGGGGTGGAAGGTGCGGTATGGCGGGTCTTGGATAAAGATTTCCCAGAACGCACCGAAACGGTACCAGGAGAGGAAGACCGGCGTCGATCCCAGTCCCGGGAAGAATGACGCACTGCTTGGTGCCGAGGAGGATCCGATGTGGTATGGGAGTGAACCACTGGATGGGCATGAAGCTGCTCAGCCGAAAGAATCGGCATGGAAGTGTTGATGGGTACCGAAGGGGTGGATACCGGGGGTTCGGTACGGGGCTCGGGCCGGTCTGGTACCGGAAGGAGCGGTGCCAGGATAGTGGGCAACAGGTGCTTGAGTTGCTGCTGTAACTGTTCCTGGAGTTGAACCTTTAAGATGGCCGAGATACGGTCATCTAGGGGTGGCATCGGAACCGCTTTCTTTTTCTTCGGTTCCTTAGATGCCGCTCCACGCCCCGGCGATGAGGAGGCCGATGACGAGGCACTCACCGAGATCGGGGCGGAGCGCTTGCGGGACCGGTGCGATGCCGGCAAGGTCGGCGTCGCCACCGTAGTTGGAGGGCGCTCGAGGGAAGAGGAAGGCTTCTTAGCCGGCTTACCTGGCGCCAGAGACGCCGATGTGGGGTCGGGCGGTGTCGAGGTAGACGGTGCCGATTTCTGTGGTACCGCTGTCGATGTCGAGGAGTCCATCGCCGACCCGGTGCCGAAGAGGAGAGTTTGTTGAATTCTTCGGTTTTTAAGGGTTCTCTTTTGAAGAGTGGCACAGCGGGTGCAGGAGTCCGCCCGATGCTCCGGACCCAAACACTGCAAACACCAATTGTGTGGGTCAGTGAGGGAGATCGGGCGTGCACACCGCTGGCACTTTTTAAAGCCGACCTGCGGGGGCATGAAGGGGAAAACGGCCTCCGCAAAATCGAACCCCGAGGCCTGTATAATGGCAACAGGCCCCGCCGGGGCAAAAACGAAAAAAGGGGAAAAAAAGCAAAGTTTTTTTTTTTTTTTTTTACAAAGCAAAGAAAAAAGAAACCCGAAGGCAAAGGAAGATAAAAAATGGAAAAAAGCGCGAGCGGGAAGGCAAAAAGTGGTTTCAACGGCCGTTGAAAAAACACACGCGTCTTCTTCGCTCCGCGGAAACGAAGAAACTGGGGACCACGCACTCCTCCGTCGGGCGGGAAGGCACTCGCGCACGCGCGGTGCGGCCAACTAGAAACTTCTAGTTAAAAAGGTCCGTACCGAGGGCTCCGTCGGTGACGTCACCCATGTGTTAAGAATATGCTGCCTGCTTGTCCTGGGATAAAAAGAAATTCTATTTATTTTCTTTTTTTTTTGCTTTAGGATAAAGTAGTAGATTAGTTGTGTTGATAAACATTTATAAGCAAAGCCCTGCCAGCTGAAGATCTCTTTCTCTAGTTCGGCAGCCAGAACTTTGATTTAAAAAAATGACAATTGTATGGAATGTTGTTTATTTTTATACTTTAATAAAATAAGTTCAGTATAAAACTATTAGAGCTTGTGTGGATGGGAGAAGATGGTTTGTGGGGGCGGAGAAGGGGACCAAGCTTGTGGGGATGAGACAGGGACATGGATAGAGCTCATGGGGATGGGGGGAGACAAGGACAAATTTTTTCCCAGTGTCATTCTCTAGTTTCAGCAAAGTCTTATACAGGGGCAATAATACCTCCTTTTTCCTACTTGCCATACCTCTCCCTATGCAACCTAGCATCCTTCTAGCTTTCGCTGTCACCTTTTCAACCTGTTTGCCAACCTTAATATCATCACATACAATCACACCCAAGTCCCGCTCTTCTGTCGTGCACATAAGTTCTTCACCCCATAAACTGTACTGTTCCCTCGGGTTTTTGTAGCCCAAATGCATGACCTTGCATTTCAGCTGCCAAATTTCAACCATTCTTCAAGCATCGTAGGTCTTTCTTCATGTTATTCACAACATCCGGCATGTCTACTCTATTGCAGATTTTGGTATCATCCACAAAGAGGCAAATTTTAAACAACCCTTCAGCAATATTGTTTATAAAAATGTTAAAAAGAACAGGCCCAAGAACAGAACCTCGAGGCACACTGCTAGTAACATCCCTTTCCTCAGAGCGTTCTCCATTGATCATTACCCTCTGTCACCTTCCACTCAACCAGTCTTGACTCAGGCCGGCACTTTGGGACCCATCCCGAGGGCACTCAGTTTACTTATTAGATGTCTGTGTCAAAGGCTTTGCTAAAATCTAAATACATCACATCTAGTACACTCCCTCTATCTAATTCTCTGGCCACCCAGTCAAAGAAATTGATCAGATTTGTCTGACAAGACTCTACCTCTAGTGAATCCATGTCGCCTTCCATCCTGTAATCCAAGGATTCCAGAAAATTGACCATTCTCTGTTTTAAAAGTGTTTCCATTAATCTGCTTACAACAGAAGTCAGACTTACCAGCCTGTAATTCCCTACTTCTTTACTTCCACTTTTGTGGAGAGGGACCACATCTGCCCTTCTCCAGTCCTCCTGACTCCAGAGACTTGTTGAAAAGGTCAGTCAACGGAGCTACCAGAACTTCCCTAAGTTCCTTCAGCACCCTAGGATGTACACCATCCGGACCCATCACTTTGTCTACCTTTATTTTAGCTAGCTCCTCACAAACACAACCCTCTGAAAATCGATCAGGATCTATTACTCCTCCATCCCTATTCAGGTTTGTCTTTTGTGGTCCAGCTCCTGGCGCTACAGCCGTGAACACAGAACAAAAATATTTAAGAACATAAGAAGTTGCCTCGGCTGAGGCAGACCAGAGGTCCATCTCGCCCAGTGGTACGCTCCCGCGGCGGCCCATCAGGCCCATTGCCTGAGCAGTGGTCCCTGACTAGCTCTATAACCTATCTCTACTCCTATAACTGTTAAGCAAGTCAGCAAGTCAGTCTTTTCTGTATCAGCTTCTACATATTCCGCCCCTTCACCTTTGAGTCTCACAATGCCACTTTTGCACTTCTTCCTATCACTAATGTATCTAAAAAAATGTCTTGTCTCCCCGTTTTACCATGTCAGCCTGAGTCAGTACATCAAGCTCTGTCCCTGGCAGTATTCAAATCCAGACTAAAAGTCCATCTTTTTGAAGCTGCTTTTAACTCCTCACCCCCACTCGCTTGTATATTACCCATGCCTGAGAATTTCCCTAACCCCCTACTTATCCTGTTTGACTAGATTGTAAGCTCTACTTAGCAGGAATTATCTCTTGAATGTTTTAATTTAAAGCACTGCATATGTCTAGCAGTGCTATAGAAATGATTAGTAGTAGGGGTGTTAGGACTAAATTTCTTATATATATATATATATCTTATCTTTATGAATTTTGGGATAACAGGGGATAGATAGATGTTAATTTTAAAATGGATAACAGGGGAAGTGTCTTTCTCTGAGATGGCTGACAGGCCTACATGGAAGCCCATTTGATTTTGTTTGTTTGTTTTTCAAGTCACACTATTTGACTTGGAGCCCCCTTTCAGAACAAGTTCAGGAAGAGGACCAGGCCCGGTTGACATGGACATATGCTGCAGGGAATTGTGATATTGGTCCCTGTATATAACCAGTATCTAAAGGTTATGAGGCTCAGAGTGACCCAGTTATGTTGATAACTTCTGGGAAGGGGCTGAGGTTTGTGCTGAGCTTGACCAATGAGGTACCGAGGACTAGGAGAGTGCAGGGGAAGAACTGGCCTAGGCTAATGGAAAAGGGCTAAGTATAAAGGCCCCCCCTCCCCTTCCAAAAGAAGACTATAACATCAACTGGTCTTAGAACACAAGAACATGAGAATTGGGGACTTTCCATTCAAATAGCTATGTGGTTAAAATATAAAAAGCCCTGTGTGGAGAGACAACATGGCATCGTGGTGGAAGGACGCTCAGAGTTCTTTTTTTGCCAGAAAAGTTTTTCTTCATATCACAGCTCTCGAGTGAATCTGTTATGTTTAAGAGATGAGGCAGGGTGGCTAATTCAACCCGACAGCTGAAACCTAACTTAACGAGGCAAGGACTATTCACGAGTTTCTTCACATCCTTGCCTCGGGGTGATCCTGCTGAGCCAGACACAAAGGAAGCATCGGCACTAGGAAGTGAGATCTCGCTTAGTCCCGCAAAACCTGCACCTCCCTTGCAGCCGTGAGAGAGGGGAATTTCGGCAGCAATGTCGGCAGTGGATTCTCCGCCGCCCCTGGAGCTATCGGGCTCGCCGGCTTCACCAGAACTCGTGACTGGAAGATCTTTAGACAACAGAGCTCCAGCAGAGAGAAGGTTATTACCAATATTACAGCCCCTTGTTAGACCCGCTGAGGTTACTTTGGACACTCTTTGGACTGCGTTAGACTGCGTTGGACTCTTTGGACCCCTTTACAAAGTATTTCTGGGAATCTTTCCTCTTGTCAAGGCTCAATCTTTAAAGTTAGAGAAATTTGAAGAGGATTTGAAGTCCCAGGGAGAAAAATTTAATTCCTTAGAACAGTCGGTGCAGGGAATAAAATCTACTACTGGAATTATTCTGCATGACAAACTTTTGATGTAAAAAAAAATAGAAAATCTAGAGAACTATACTAAAAAATTGAATTTAAGATTGTTAAACTTCCCTAAGACACTGACTATGACACCTAAAGAAACTTTTTATAAGTTTCTGAAAGAAGTTTTCAAATATCCCAATAATGGACTGCCTCCTCTACATAAAATTTATTTTTTGCCAGTTTCACAAAAAAAGCCTTCCTCTTCTGATCCTGAGGTTATTCCTCAGACAATGACAGCAGGTCCACTGGATATATCAAATATATTGGTGAATTCTCAAGAGGAAATCATTATACAACCTCCCAACCGACCCTAACAAGTAACCAAGCCTAAACTCTTCCTCCCTACTAGTATTCCTCAATTCTCCTCCCTTCCCCAACTTCTCTCCTCTGCCTCCTCTATTAAACCTTCTCTATACAGTAATCCCCCTGCATCTACTATGTAAACGTCCCCTAAATTATAATTCCTTGCATCTATTATGTAAGCATCCCCCAATTGTAACTTCCTAGAAAATCCCAGCTATCTTATACTATATCTCGCTTAGAACTGTAAGCATCCCCTAAATTGTAACTTTCTGGAAATGTCCAGCTGTCTTATACTGTAATCCGCTTAGAACTGCAAGGTAAAGGCGGAATATAAGTCACTAATGTAATGTGTTCAATGCTTCTTGTAACATTTGTATTTCATCAAGATAAAGAAGCACTTCTTCGCCTTTTATTTAGGCTGAAGGAAGTTTATTTACTGAATAGTAAAATTTCAATGTTTGCAGATGTATCAAGAATTACACAGACAAGAAGAAAAAGATTCTTGGAAATGAAAGATAGCATGAAAGCATTGGAGTGAAATTTCAATTACGATATCTATTTGGATCATAATTCCTATATATTTTATGAGCCCTCCCAGTTACAATTCGTTTTAGAGGGGAAAGGGGTAACCACAGATTTCCAAGAGCATGCCTTAGTATGCAAGTCCATATTATAAATGGGGATGTCACTACTTTTCTTAATAAAACTTTTTGCTCATAGTATCATTCCTTCTGATTATGAAATTGTCTCTCTCCATAATGAGGACTACACAAGAGTATTGATATAATGAAGGGAACTGTTGATTTATTTGTTTACTAGTCTTTAAGCCTGTGTCTGTCTTTCTTTCTGTCTCTCTCTTTCCTCGACTGTCCACCACCATCCCTTGCCTGCTCCCCCTGTTCAACAGCAGCCCTTCTCCCTTTTACCTGCCCCCTGTCCAGCAGCACCTCTTCCCTGTTCCCCCTGTCCGGATGAGGCACTGGAAGCTTGGAAGAGCGGCTACCGCTATTCCTCCTCGTCTGCCTTTGCGTCCCCTTACTGCTGGGCGGCGGCAACGTCCTGGACCTGCACTTTTCGGGCCTCGAGGCTGAAGTGGTGCTCAACCTCTCGCTGGGGGTGGACTGGACTTAATGAAATTCACGGTCGACCCGATCTCCTCATCCAGCACACCTGCGAGCCCCTCTGCCTCCCCGCAGGGGACGTGCTGCAGGACGCCATCGACCTGGTCACTGCCCTCTTGCTTTCGGGGGGCTGCCGCAAGCCGCTCCAAGATGGTGCACACGCCACAAACTGTGACCTTCCATGGCCGTATTCAATTTGCCAAATAGAATATGGCCACGGAAGGACACAGCATGCTGCAGGGATCACAAAACCCTAAGTGTGCATGCGCGCTTAGGGTTTTATTATAAAAGATAATTTCTTTTTATTTTAATGTGCAAGACTCTTGTATTTGTTCAATATGTATTTTATTGAAATATGATTTAAATGAAAAAAAAGCCCTGTGTGAAGGGAAAGGGGGGCTGCTGTTTTTCTCCTCCATCTTATGAGCAGGCTTCTGTGAATTTTGAGAGACAGTCAGGGTGAGAAACTTGGGTAATATATTTTCCTTTAAATTAAATTTAAAGGTTTATAGTTAGAGATTGGAATTGAGGAAATGGTGTACTTTTAAATTATGTGAACACACATTTAAGTAAGATAGAAGATCAAATGGGCTTAGGAAAGTTTAGATATGTGATCGGGTTTTGAAATATATGTTTGCCTCCAGTTATATATTAACCATTTGTACCAAATTATTTTTGTTCTGTAATTTTATTGAATTCTTACAATAAACCAATTTAATTATTCCAAGTTACACTTCTGTTTTCTTTGTCACCTCTGGGGGAACGTGGAGGGGCATAATCGAGAGGAATATCTAAGTCACAAGTTGTCCAAAGTAAAAAAACAGCTTAGGACACATTTTCAAAAAATACGTCCAAATTTTTTTTCGTTTCGAAAATCGTCTAACTATACGTCCTGCTGATTTAATCGTCCAAGCCTCTAAATCGTCCATCTTTATACCACATTTTCACCCAACTTTTCGTCCAAGTCAAAACCGCCTAGAATAAGCACTGTTGGACATGGGAGGGGTCTGCAAAGTGATGGACTGAACACCCAGACATGGCACCTAAATAGTGGGGTACCTTATAGGGCACTACTGTGAACTTCACAAAAAGGGTGCCATGTCATCATCTCACTACAGCTCCCTTTTACGTCACGGTGAGCCCCACAAACCACCTCCAGAATCACCTAGACCCACTTATCTACCACCCTAATAGCCCTTATGGCTGCAGGAGCCACTTATATGCCAGTACAAAAGAGTTTTGGGGGTGTATAGGGGAGTGCACATGTTTCAGTAACAATGCAGTGATTACAAGGGCTTACGGGCATGGGGCCTCCTCTCCATGGGTCCCTATCCCACCCCCAAGATGACTTAAGCCGCCTCTGAGCAGGACGACTAGGCTTTCCTATGCCAGGCTGCCAGGTGATGATGTTCTGGAGGCTGAATTTCAAAGGTGTGATTGCGATTTTTATGAGGTTGGGGGGGGGGGGGGTCGGTGATCACTGGGGTATTGTGTGGGGGTCGGTATTATGTGTTTGCAGTGCTTATCTGGTGACTTTAGGTGGGTTTTTGCGACTTAGACCATGTTTTAAATGGTCTAAGTCACAACGTCCAAGTTCCGTCAATCCTCTGCTGTATAACTTTCGGTTATACATGCAGTACGACTAAGTCTAAGCCTGCCCATGTCCCGCCCAAATCCCGCCCTCGACACTCCTCCTGACACACCCCGTTTAGCTATGGTCGTTCAGCGACACTATGAAGGTCTAGGTCGTTTAGAAATATGTCCAAAACCTGGTTTGATTATCGGCACTTAGGCCAGTTTTTGGACATTTTTCTTTCGATTATGAGTCCCATAGCTTACAAAAGGTGATTAATGAGATTTTGGGGACAGTTTTCCTAATAATAAAAACTAACAGGGGGATAGGGAACATCCTGTTTCTATGACACGATTTTGAGTTTCAAATGGAATCTCTGTACTAGATGATATAGAAAATGGCGATATATATATAGCCTTCTTTCCTTTTGAAATCATCATAATTTTTTTTGTGCTTTTCCATAGAGAGCTCAAAGTGTGCTACATGTAGTTATCAGAACAAAATACTAACAAATTGATGGAACAATGAATTCTAGTAAAAATGATTGGGCATAAAAATTCTTAAGTAAAATAGTACCCTTCAATAATCAACGGCTGTTTGCATACAGGAGGAAAAGGACCTCGGAAGCTTATTGTCATTGAAAATCCATGACTGGAGCCTTGCAACATATTAATCACTGATCAAAAAGCCTCATGAAATTGTGCACAGCAGTAATAATAGTAAAAATGTTGCCTTTGTGACTTTTGAAAAACAATAAGATATCTTATATTTTGCAAGCATAGAAAAACCTATCTTTTAAAGCCTAATATAGCTGTCTCTTTCACTGTAGTGGTTTCTCCAGGAACAACTACATTTAGTTCAATAAATACCGTATTTGCCGGCGTATAAGACGACTTTTCAGTACCTTAAAATCCTCCCCAAAGTCGGGGGTCGTCTTATACGCCGGGTACTGTTTACATCACAGTTCTTCAACCGCCGGTCCGCGGTGCCGGTCCGCACAGGACCGGCGAGATGGACCCGTTAAATTTTCTGCCCCGATGGTGTTTGCAGAAATCTTCTGTTCCTCCCAGCCTCGGGCGATCAAGACAGGCGGTCATTCCCTCTATGAGTCTCGCCTATGCGGAAACAGGAAGTTGAAACAAAATAGGCGGGACTCAGAGAGGGAAGGTCCCGACGTTTGCAGCCTGTCTTGATCGCTGCCCCTGCTGAGTCGCCGAAGAGGGCCGCGGGGAAAGTGCAGGCAGAGAGAAGATGGTCAGCGTGCGCGGGGAGGTCAGCGTGTCGATTGGGGCCATCAGCAGCGTTTGTGCTGAGTCTGCCCACGTGCAGGATGCGGCGGGTAGGGGCCTCCGACTCGTCTTGGGCGGCTGGGCCTGCAGTGCAAAGCTGTTTTTGCCGGCTTGGGGGGGGGGTCGCGAATCGGAAGAAGGGGTAGTCTTATACGGCGAGTATATAACAAACTCTATATTTTAACTGTAAAAGTTGGGGGGGGGGTCGTCTTATACGCCGGCAAATACGGTACTTGCTAACTCGATTCGTCAACAATAGATAATAAATTTCTTGTACTGCAAGCAGTTATGCTATATAGGTAGTTTAGCATTTTTAGGTGGCACTATACAACTAAGGGTGTCACCTTCAGAAGAAATTTCAAAAGTATCTCCACATATGCAATAAGGCTACACTACACTGTGAACCGAAGAAAAGCCACACCAAAATGTTTTTTTGTAGTATCTTCCATAGAACTCGGCCAATTGTTCTGTGCAGTTTGAGATTTTTGTACTCTTTCCACTTTCAATAAAACATATGTTTAATAAAAAATAAATAAATAAATAAATTAGTGTGTTGTGTCCTGAATGAAGTTGATATAAATGATGTAAATATTTCCCACTGCATCACAACACTATCTTGTGAAAATGAATTGTTGCTATGGGATACATGCAGAAGCAGACGATAGTTTGTAAACAGTTTCTGTATCAAAATGGTTTTCACTGCAGAAGACCAAATTCTGATAAAGGTTATAGCAGTCAACGATTGTTGAAAGAATTCTGACAGAAGGGTTGGAACAAAAACAGCCTTGATGTGTGGCTACGCAAGATCCAAGCAATGAGCACTGTGGATCATAAGTCAGGAAGTGGATGACCGCGCTTGATTCGCACAGAAGAGCACATTGACATTTTATGCGGTCTTGTACTAAGCCAGGAGGATGCGCCACAAACACACCAAACAACTCACCAAATAACAAGAGAAGCAGGAATAAGTCAGACAATTGTGGCTAGGATAATTCATGACTATCTGAAATTAAAATGTCTTAAAAAGCTTCATGCCCGAGAGTTAACTTTACACAAAGTCACATGCCTGAAAAGATGCAAGCACCTTTTGACCAAGTACCCGGAGCATCGGAATGATTGCCTGTACGTGCCTTCAGCAACACTGAAGCGTGAAATTAATGTCAAATGTCTACTATGGACCTGGCCAACCTTCAGCCAGTCAGTCATGGTCTCAGTCACAATCTTGAAACTTGGATTCACAGATCTGTTCTTTATCGATTATTTCAGTATATACTACCAGGATGTCCTCGTGACACAAGCTGTTCCCAGTGATTCATCGCATGTCGGGAGACTACTTTATCTTCCAAAAGGACAATTTCCCAGCACATCGGGTAAAGGACACCATAGAATTGCTACATCTGGAGACCCCAGACTTCATTGTTCCAGACCTCTGGCCTGCATATTCACCAGACCTAAACCCAGTTGACTACTGAATCTGGGGGCTGATACAGAAATGCATCTACCAGACAGCGATACCTGATGTCAAAGACTTTAAACAGCACCTCATCTCTGTTTGGGCTGAGATGAAGCAGAGCACCACTGACAAGTCCGTAGATCAGTGGCAGCCAAAGCTTAGGACATGCCTTTGTGCAAAGAGAAGGGCACTCTGAATATCTGCTTAATTGAAAACATTATTTTTTAACATTACATTTTTCTGCAAGATATGCCATAAAACCTTTTGATGTGTTCTTATTCAGTTCACAATTCATTTTCACAAGGTAGTGTTTGTGGTGCGGTGGAAAATATTTATAATAGTTTTCATCAACTTCATTCAGGACAAGACATACTAAATTTCATAAGAATTGGCTGAGTTCTGTAGAAGATATGACAAAAAAACATATTGGTGGGTTTTTTTTGGTTCATAGTGTAGATCTGGTTCATTCTGTCCCTTTTGACATGGAATTCTCAAAGTCTCTAGTCATTCTCAAAGTACAAACTTTCTTTGGTTGAATTACCTGAAAGATCCACAACAGCTTCATGACTAGATACAGCTCCCTTTTCAATGAATAGCTCCCTGAAGTACTCGCTATTGGCTGCAAGGACCGCTTTATGTGCTTTGAATTCTTCTCCCTCTATCAGCAGAGTCACATCGCAGAACTGACTTGAAAGCCTCTGTAGATTCAGATGGTTCAGGACTGCCTGGGCATGCTTTGTGGAAGATTGCTTCACAATGCCTTTGCTATCAACCTGGGTTAAAAAATATAATAGCACAAAGCATTATTTTGCTTGCATGTATGAATTTGCTTCCCTTTAGACCCTCTATAACAGCACTGATGGGTATTATGCACTCCTACCAGAAGATGGAGACTGAGACCCACTGAGCTTCAACTTAACCTAGAAATGGGATGTGCAGGAAGCCAGTCAATGAATAGCCAAGCAGATGCTGCTGCCTGACCTGGCCAATTCCAGAATAGTCTGGACAATCCTTCAAAGGGAATCCCTGACTACATAAGAGATCACTTGATGTGCTCTGTACAGAAGCAAAGTAGGAGAGTAGCATTGTAACTCACATGGCCAAATTATCATTCAACCTGTTTGTTTTAAACTCTGGCCTACCAACTAACCCCTCATAGTTCAGATCAAACCGAGGTACAGACGAGAAAAATAAACAGGAGATTCAAGAACAGGGTGGCCTCTGTGCTGGTCTAGAGGGTCTAAAGGAAAGAAAATTAGAAGGTATAACCTAATTTCTCCTTCCATAGTGTCCCTCTAGACCAGCAGTACTAAAGTAGTGCCCATCAAGGGCATGACTCTGCAAAGTACAAACCTGCCTCCAAAACCAGGGGCATAAACATTCAGCCTGTAATGATGAGAAAAAGGAATAAAGTGAAGACCAAACTGCTGCAGTACAGATGTTCCAAGGCAAAACTAAATGGTGCTCGGCCCAAGAAGCTACCTGAGCTCTGGTAGAATGAGCCCTTAAAAATGGCAGAACTGCCTTGCCCCGTACCATATAAGCTGATGCCATCATCTCCTTAATCCACCGAGCAATAGTAGCCTTGGATGCTGGCTTGCCTTTACAAAGACTCCTTATTAAAACAAACAGGTGGTTTGTATGCTGAAATTCTGGGTCTAGGCCAAGTAGTGGCGGAGGATTCTCTGGACATTCAAGCAATGTAAATGCTTCTGCTCCTCTGACCCCAACCGATCAGCGAGGACTGAAAGAGAAAAAGCCAGATTCACATGGAAAGTTGACACCATCTTGGGGAGAAAGGAAGGAACCATCCAAAGTGTCACCTTTTCCTTAAAGTACATCAAGAAAGTTTCCCAACAAAAAAGTGCCTGCAATTCTGAGATGCAACAATGAGATAGACCATCTGTAAGGTGATATCCTTCAATGAACCACCGGGTAAAGGTTCGAAAGGGGCTACATTCAACACTGATAAGACCACATTGAGGTCCCAAGGTAGATGGAGGGCTTGGCCAGGGAACAAATAAGGTAGACCCCCACAAAGGAAACAAACATTCATAGGGGAAACTAGTGGGCAACCGTGGAGAAACACCCAAAACCAGGACAAGATTGCTAACTGTACCTTCAGAGAAGACAGGGACAAGCCCTTGTCTAAACCACTCTGCATAAAATACAAACCATTCAGCAATGAAGCCTTTTAGGGGAGCAAGGCGACGGTCAGCACACCAGCTCTTAAAAATATGCCAAACTCACACATAAATTAGTAAAGTTGACCTCTTCTTAAAAAAGAAAGAGTAGAAACAACCCTTTTTTAATCAGCTGTGTCCTTTCAAGAGCCAAGGCAGAAGCAAAAATCATGCCAGTTCCTCCCATCCACACTGGACCTTGAGTTAACAGATCTCCACAAACAGGCAGGGGATCCTCCACTAGTAGTCACATGAGATTTCTATACCATAATTCGAATGGCCAATCTGGAGACACCAACACCACAAGACCGGCATGCCACTCGATCCGCTGGATGACTGCCTAGTTGGGGCCATGGAAACCCACACAGGAGCCCCCATGAAGACCAAAGCTGAAACAACGCATCCAGTCCTACTGCCCGACAGTCTTTCTGTCTGCTAAAGAACAGACCCAAGGCCATATATTATGCTAGCACTCCAGCAACTGCATTACACAGAGAAGTGAAGAGACTTGGCTCCACTGAAACTGTGAAATTGAGTTCCACAAAGCCCACAACAGAAACCCTTCTTACCATATGTCAATAAGGTATACCTCGCAATCCTCAAACACCTACTACTACTACTACTTATCACTTATATAGTGCTGAAAGGCGTACGCAGCACTGTACATTTTGACATTTATAGACAGTTCTTGCTCAGAAGAGCTTACAATCTAACTTGAACAGACAAACATGGCATAGGGTTGGGGATGCAGAACCCAAGATAAAAGGAGTTAGGAGTTGAAAGCACTCTCAAAGAGGTGGGCTTTTAACTGGGCCTTGAGCACTGCCAGAGACGGAGCCCACCGTAGGGATTCAGGTAACTTTTCATTTAAAGCAATACTTTATTTTCTTATTCCTTTGCCCTTGATGCAATATCAATATGAGGCATTCAATATAACTACTTTTCTTGAAACAGATTTTAAATTGCTTGTTTCATTCTTTTTTCTAATTGGATCTTCAGATGGCTGACAGGGTGTATGACTTCTGTTCTTCCAGCCTTTATCTACATTGATCCATTTATTTTATTTTCTTATCATCTGCCAACATTTACTTTCTCTTTGACCATAAATTAGTTTACTTATTGAAGTGACTTATCTTTAAAGCAGTGCTTCACCCCTCCAACATTTATCCACGTTTTGATTCTTCTTCAGGGTCGAGATGATTTCCTTAGAAATTCATTGTTACCAGTGTCTCGTGTCTCATGCCTCACCGTGATTTCTTAGAGGCTGAGGAGTGATAGCCCGAGGTTTGCTGTCTCATGCCTCTGCTGGACCTCTAATGTAATCTCTTAAAAGGACCTCTGCATTGCTTGGTCTGTTGCATAAGGACAGATTATTTGAAAGCCTCAAAACCTGCTATGTTCCAGACTCCGAATCATCCGGGGTCTGCTGTTGATAAGGCCCTGGGAGGATGGTCCGCAACACTTGCCATTATGTCATCCAGATCCTTGCCAAGAAGCATTTGCCCTTGAAAAAGGAGCCTGCTCAGCGTGGCTTTAGAGGACAAATCTCCTGCCCACTGTCTGATCCAGAGCATCCGTCAAGCAGATATCCCATAGGCTGACACCTTGCTCATAACTTAATGGTGCAGTGGTTAAAGCTACAGGATCAGCACCCTGGGGTTGTGAGTTCAAGCCCATGCTGCTTCTTGTGACTCTGGGCATGTCACTGAATCCCCCCATTGCCCCAGGCACATTAGAGAGATTGTGAGCCCAACGGGACAGACAGAGAAAAATGCTTGAGTACCTGAACAAATTCATGTAAATCGTTCTGAGCTCTTCTGGGAAAACGGTATAGAAAATTGAATAAATAAATATTATACAAAATGTCCAATATATAATTCATGCCAGATAGGAGCATTTGTGGATCCTCATCGGCCTCTGGGTCTGAGGCTCGAGTCAGTTGGGTGTGGCAAGCACATGCTACAAAAGAAGTTGCGGCTGCTGCCTCAATCCCTAGGGCCAAGGCTTCAAATTGCCTCTTAAGGAGCAAGTCCACTTTACGGTCCTCAGAATCCTTTAACATCAAGCCTTCTTCACTGGGCAGGGATGTGTTACCAGCGAATCCAGCTTTAGCTGAACAAACAGCTCCTGGAAATCCAGAGCCATTGGGTAAAGCTTGGCTATAGCCTCAGCCACACACAGGGACCCCTCTGGAGACTCTAAGTGGTTCGTTACCAGCTTTGTGATGCCCAGATGAGAGGGAAAGCATGCGGTCAGAGCAACAGAACTCTCATAACTGAGCACTGAGATGAGGGAACTGGAGTAACTTCCAGCTTCAGTTTTCTCAGCGAGGTGGAAATAATGGTCAAGAGCACAGAGGCTTTGAAAAAAAGGCACAACATGGGGTGTTCCCCCTGGTCCAGGACCACTGCCTCTTTCTGATCGCCGCTCTCATGCAGAGAACCAGACGCTGCCAGCAAAACATCATCCTGGGACAACTGCAGCATCTTTCCATCTTCCTCCTGGTCCAAGCCTGTGTCTTCATCAGACTGGGTAGCATGCTGAGGAGAGCTCCCTTGCACCACCACCTCTGGTGCACTGCAAGCAGATGCTGAGAACCCTCAGCAGTTCAAGTAAGCATTCCATACTAGGCTCACAAAATTAGGGGTGAAGCCTTGTCCTGGGGGCCTCAAGGACTCTGGCAGGGACCTCCTGCTGGCTCTTCTAGGCTCTGTAGCCCCCACGCATCTGTGTTTGGAGAGGGCTCTGGAAATGTTTTTTTCCCCTGGGAGTGCACCTTCTGGAGATCCCCAAGCCTCTTGCCACCCCCACCCCCATGTGCACTCTGCTTCAGTGGGACATGGGACGCTCCTTGGCTGGCCATCCAGTCATCCCTGTTGGTTTTAAGTAAAATCAAGGAGACGAAGGCATTAGAAAAAAAGATTGTTTAAAATTCAAGATGGCCATCGCCAGCAAAATCACACCAAAAATGGCCCATGGAGACTCCTCTGTAGGACAAAATAGCCCTAGGCTCTGGATGTAGAAACCTTAGGGTAATAGCCTTAGGGTAATTCCATGTCAAAAGGTCCAATTTCAAAGAGAGTCCATGCTTGACATCTTCCGCGGATACAAAAAAGGAAGCCCAAGTGAAGAGGCCCCTAACTCTGGACCTGGTTGAGATCATGCCCCAAACCTTTGAATACCTTCATTAGAGGTCCCAACGTATCCCTGAAAATATTTCAGCAATTTCGGAGATGGTCGAGTGGGGAGTTCTGGACCACTTGACATGGAATGACCCCTTACTCATTGTGCCATGTGATGCCTGCCTGCTTCAGCACAGGAATTCAGCTGGAACAAATGGAGAAAAAATCTGCTTCACAGATTCACTGGATGAACTTGGTCTTTAAGCTGCCAATTGGACTGAGGTTGGACTAAACCTCATCATGAAGGGGTGGAAGAATCACACAGCCAGCCCACTATTAAGCTGATAAGGGCCAAACAGCCTGCGCTGAAGCTCCTGAATAAATCAGGGATGCGAGCAGCTATGAAGGGATGGTCCCTGAGCTTCAAAAATACAAAAGAAGGCTGGCTATCTAGGGGTCTCCGAGAGCTGATTCTGCTAGCAGCAAACTTCTGTGAGTCTGCATCTTCTCCCAGGTAGAGGTCCCAACAAGTGGAAACTTCTGGGCACCGCACCTCCAATTGAACACTTGGAAAAATACCTGAAAATAATAAAACTGCAGAGCAGAACACTTCTGAGCAATTTGCTTGCAGAAAACGAATGGGGGTGGGGGTGGGGAGCAGGAGCAGCTCACTGGGAAGGAGGTGGAGTTGAAAAGATGATTGACAGTTTTCTGCAAGCAATTTGCAGGTTCAGATGCAAAACACTTTGGTTAAGGACCACTAGATACATTGCACTAGAAATCAGAGTTGGTGTCCATATTTTGTACCCTCCTTATTCCTACCCAAAACACACTCCCTTATATATGGACATATTGTGGTTTTAGCTTTATAAAAGCACGATATGAACATTGGTATTTGAATGTCTAAATGTCAGTAGAGCTTCTAAAATAAGGGCCACTGTAACATAGTAAATAAAATGGCTTATCCAGTCTGCCCATAAAGGTAGTTAAGTTTGTACCTGCTCCGCTGTGCAAAGTGAAAACAAAAACATACTACGTCGCTCCTCACTTTATGATTCACAGAGCACAAATACACACACACACACACATATATACACACAAAAGCAGCTGGTACTTTACTAAGCAGGAAACATGCAAGTTTTGTTCATCTATACCATACAATCTTTTATTAGGTTTGGCAAACTTATAAAAGACAAAATCAAACACACAAGTCAATTGAAACAGCATATGTAGACTGAACTTACATATATGATTTCATGTTTTGCTACAGGCTGGATCTTGATAGGTGGTTTAGGAAATGGTGTGGGAAGAGATCCAGGGTTGCTAGATTCCTCACAAGTTTCATTACTATCATCAAGTGATCTGGTTTCTAGTCCAAGCTCTTCCAACATATCATCAGGAACAGTCAAAGAGCGTGCGCGATCAAGCTTCTCTTGACATTTGTTGCACTCTTTAATGTAATTTTTCACTTGTTTTAAAATGCCTAATAAAAAGCAACAAAAGCAAAGTTTGCTTATCTGGTTTTAACCAAGATGTTAATTTAGGACTGAATTCTATATATTGCACTGAAAAAAAATGCCTAAAAACTATTCTATAAATGGCACCTAAAGTTAGGTGTTTGTAGAATAGTGTTTATGTCCAGGAGCAGTGCCTAGCTTTAGGTGTGACCAACAAAATCATGGTGCATAATCACATGACTAAAGTTAGGCACAGATGCCCTTTATTCTATAATTATGCACGTAACTTTGAGGAACAGCCCAATCCACCCATGACCTTCCCATTTCTGTGTCCCCTTTTTGATGCCATGTGTGAATGTCCACATTTTAACGTAAATACAATTAACGCTAAATGCTTAAGCCAATTATCAGAATTAATTGGCTTTTATTCAATTGTGTGTACAAATTGGGAGGATGCTCAAATCTGCACATGCAATTCAAACCACCATTTATAAAATTTGGGGATTAATGCATAAGTCTGACAGAAAAAAAAAATCACTTAGAACAGTCCCAGCTTTTTAAAAGATATCAAACTAACTTAATTTTGTTTCTGGGTTTTTAAAAATTCTTAATATGCCGCTTTTCAGTTGTACAACCAAAGTAGTATATATATTACATAAAGCTACTCTATTATAGTTGTTAAGTTCTTAATAAGGCTTTACATTTTCAGTGCTAACAGTGAGTGCTATTGTGCTGACATTTTCTGATACAATAATCACCACCGAGTATAAAGCAGATGACGTTATGTAAAAATAATTTATAATAAATGCTAGTTAAAAGTGGTGTTCATTGTCAAACTAAAATGTCAGAACTCGCTAGCATCTTTTTTTCTAAACCAACAGAGAAATTACTAATGGATTCTGTAAGAAGTTTCTTCAAGAGTATACACTCCCAATTGCTTTTCTGTTTTTATGAGTAACGTATATCAAACATGCTGCCTGACAACTTTTATTTTCTAAGCAGCACAAAAACCTCCTTCAACTTTTGCTAACCTAACTTCCAAGGCAGTGAACTTACCCCCACTCCTCTTTACAAAGCCATACTAGTGGCTACCACACAGCAAAAGCCCTTTAAATCTCTATGGGTTTCAGTGAAGATACAGCAGCAGCAGCTTTGAAAAAGGGAGGGGGAGGGGGTTAATCAGAGAAAATCAAGATGTGACCAGATCCCCTTCATGCACTACAGAAATACCTTTAATATAGTATACTTGCTTTCTCCTGGGGAAATAAAGTGGTACTCTCCAGATCCTGCTATTTCACTGTATCGCAAACTGTGTGCCTCCTGAAATTTCAGGTGTGCTGCGAGATGCTGGGGAGAGGCGCCGGCTGATTGCATAGAAGACATACCTCTCATGACAAGAGGCACATTCCCTAGGCAATCAGCTGGTGCCAGTGCATCTTCAATGCCAGCACCCCCCACTGGCGGATCAAAGCCTGTCTGGAGGGCCTTTGCACATGTGTGTGATGTCATCGCATCAACTTCCGTGCACTTCCGGATGCCTCGAGCCGTGGCCATTACGTTTAGTGTGCTGCAGCTCGACAAAGTTTGCAAGACATTGTGCTATGTACTTACTCCCAGAACATGAAGTAACTGAATGAGGGGGCGTTCAATAAAGCACAGTTACTTACCGTAACAGGTGTTATCCAGGGACAGCAGGCAGATATTCTTGACTGATGGGTGACGGCACTGACGGACAATTTTAGAGTGATTGCACTCTAAGAACTTGGAAAGTTCTAGTAGGCCGCACCGCGCTCGCGCAAGTGCCTTCCCGCCCGACAGAGGCGCGAGGTCCCCAGTTAGGATAAGCCAGCTAAGAAGCCAACCCGGGGAGGTGGGTGGGACACAAGAATATCTGCCTGCTATCCCTGGATAACACCTGTTAGGGTAAGTAATTGTGCTTTATCCCAGGACAAGCAGGCAGCATATTCTTGACTGATGGGTGATCTCCAAGCTAACAAAAAGAGGGATGGAGGGAAGGTTGGCCATTAGGAAAACAAATTTTGCAAAACAGATTGGCCGAAGTGTCCATCCCGTCTGGAGAATGCATCCAGACAATAGTGAGATGTAAAAGTATGAACTGAGGACCAAGTAGCAGCCTTGCAGATTTCCTCAATAGGAGTGGAACGGAGGAAAGCTACAGATGCTGCCATAGCTCGAACTCTGTGGGCCGTGACAGAACCTTCCAGTGTCAGCCCGGTCTGAGCATAACAGAATGAAATGCACGCTGCAAGCCAATTAGACAACGTACGTTTAGAAACAGGACGTCCCAATTTATTTGGATCAAAGGACAGAAAAAGTTGGGGAGATGATCTGTGGGGCTTAGTACGGTCTAAATAGTAAGCTAGAGCCCGCTTACAGTCCAAAGTATGCAGAGCCTGTTCTCCAGAATGAGAGTGAGGTTTTGGAAAGAAGACAGGCAGAACAATGGATTGGTTGAGATGGAATTCAGAGACAACCTTAGGGAGAAACTTTGGATGTGTACGCAGAACCACCTTGTCATGATGAAAGACAGTAAAAGGTGGATCTGCAACTAGTGCATGTAGCTCACTGACCCTCCTGGCAGAGGTAAGAGCAATAAGGAAAAGTACTTTCCAAGTGAGAAACTTGAAAGGAGCGGTAGCCAAAGGTTCAAATGGAGGCTTCATTAAGGCGGAAAGAACCACATTGAGATCCCAGATTACAGGAGGGGCTTTAAGAGGTGGTTTCACATTGAAAAGACCCCGCATGAATCTGGACACCAAGGGATGAGCTGAGAGGAGTTTTCCATGAACTGGCTCATGAAAAGCAGCAATAGCACTGAGGTGGACTCTGATGGAAGTAGACTTGAGGCCAGAGTCAGACAAAGAAAGGAGATAATCCAACAACGTCTCCACTGCGAGGGAAGTGGGATCAAAATGATGAAGAAGACACCAGGAAGAAAATCGAGTCCACTTCTGATGGTAACATTGCAGAGTGGCCGGTTTCCTGGATGCGTCCAGAATGGAGCGAACGGGCTGAGACAAAAGAGTATCATGAGAAGTCAGCCCGAGAGATACCAAGCTGTCAGGTGCAGAGACTGGAGGTTGGGATGTAGAAGGGTCTCCTGATGTTGCGTAAGCAGAGAAGGAAACAGTGGAAGAAGAAAGGGTTCCCTGGAACTGAGTTGAAGTAGAAGGGAGAACCAATGTTGCCTGGGCCATTGTGGAGCAATCAGAATCATGGTGGCTCGTTCCCTCTTGAGCTTGAACAAGGTTCTTAACATGAGAGGCAGAGGAGGGAAAGCGTACAGGAACAGATTGGACCAATCGAGGAGAAATGCATCCGCTGCCAGACGGTGAGGAGAGGAGAGTCTGGAGCAGAATAGGGGCAGCTGGTGATTGTGAGGAGCTGCAAAGAGGTCTATCTGAGGAGTGCCCCACTGAGCGAAGATGGACTGCAGAGTTAAAGGATAGAGTGTCCACTCGTGAGGCTGGAGAATTCTGCTGAGTTTGTCCGCTAAGGAATTCTGTTCTCCCTGAATGTAGATAGCTTTCAGGAATAGATGGTGATCTGTGGCCCAAGTCCAGATCTTCTGGGCTTCCTGGCACAAGAGGCGAGAGCCTGTCCCACCCTGTTTGTTGATGTAGTACATCGCAACTTGATTGTCTGTGCACAGCAGGAGGACTTGAGGAAAGAGAAGATGTTGGAAGGCCTTGAGGGCATAAAACATCGCTCTGAGTTCCAGGAAATTGATGTGATGCTTCATTTCCTGAGCTGTCCAAAGTCCTTGAGTTTGGAACTCGTTCAAATGAGCTCCCCAGGCGTAAGGGGAGGCATCGGTGGTGATGATAAGTTGATGAGGAGGTAGATGGAAGAGAAGACCTCTGGAAAGATTTGAGGATATCAACCACCATTGTAGAGACTGACGAAGAGATGATGTCACAGATATGTGACGTGAGCAAGGATCCATCGCTTGGGACCACTGGGTAGCTAGGGTCCATTGAGGAGTGCGCAGGTGAAGACGTGCGAAGGGTGTGACATGAACTGTGGAGGCCATGTGACCCAAGAGTATCATCATTTGCTTGGCAGATATGGAACGTTGTGGAAGCACCTGCTGACATAGAGATTGAAGCGTTTGAAGACGGTTGGATGGCAGGAACGCTCTAATGAGGACTGTGTCCAAGACGGCTCCGATGAATTGAAGTCTCTGAGTGGGGATGAGATGAGATTTGGGTAGATTGATCTCGAACCCCAGAAGTTGAAGAAACAGGATGGTTTGGTTGGTGGCCAGGAGAACAGTCTGAGATGAATTGGCCTTGATTAACCAGTCGTCCAGGTAAGGAAAGACCTGAAGGTGGTGAGAGCGTAGAAAGGCAGCCACCACAATCAGACATTTGGTGAACACTCTTGGAGAGGAGGCAAGACCGAAGGGTAGCACCTTGTATTGGTAATGACAACGATTGATCATGAAGCGTAGGTACTGTCTGGAGGCCAGATTGACCGGTATATGAGTGTATGCTTCTTTGAGATCGAGGGAACATAGCCAGTCACCTTGATTGAGAAGAGGGTAAAGAGTGGCCAGAGAAAGCATTCTGAATTTCTCTTTGACCAAGCATTTGTTGAGATCGCGAAGATCTAGGATGGGTCTGAGATCTCCTGTCTTTTTGGGAACTAGAAAATAACGGGAGTAGAATCCTTGCCCCTTTTGATCTAGAGGAACTTCCTCTATGGCGTTCAGAAGGAGGAGGGATTGAACCTCTTGAAGAAGGAGGGAAGACTGAGGAGTGTTCAAAGCAGACTCTTTTGGTAGACCTTGGGCAGGAAGAGTCTGAAAGTTGAGAGAGTAGCCGTGGCGGATGATGTTGAGGACCCACTGGTCCGAGGTGATGGTTTCCCAACGACTTATGAAATGAGTAAGGCGTCCTCCTATAGGCAGCGGAAGATGGGCAGATGGAGGGATACTGGCTATGTCCTGGAGAACCAAGTCAAAAGGGTTGTGAAGGTTTTTGTGGAGGAGGAGGCTTCACCTGTTGTTGCTGCTGTGCAGGTCTAGTGTTTTGCCTTTGTTGTTGCCTCTGACGCCTGGGTTGTTGAGCTGCCGGTGGCAAGGGACAAGCCACAAATCGACGCTGGTAGGCCGATTGCTGACGAAAAGGCCTGGTAGGTGGGGTCTTCTTTTTTGTTTTGAGGAGAGTATCCCACCTAGTTTCATGAGCCGAAAGCTTTTGAGTAGTGGAGTCCATGGATTCTCCAAACAGCTCATCCCCCAGGCAAGGTGCATTAGCCAGTCGATCCTGATGATTGACATCAAGTTCTGACATTCTGAGCCATGCCAGTCGGCGCATGGCCACCGACATAGCTGTGGCCCGAGAGGTCAGCTCAAAGGTGTCATAGATCGACCTGACCATGAACTTTCGAAGTTGTAAGAGCGATGAAGAAGTTTGGCGAAAGGCAGATTTTTTACGGTCAGGGAGGTACTTCTCAAAAGCAGTCAGATTTTGTATGAGATGCTTGAGATAGAATGAGAAGTGGAAAGCGTAATTCCCTGACCTGTTGGCTAACATCGCATTCTGGTACAACCTCTTGCCAAATTTGTCCATGGCTTTACCTTCTCTGCCAGGAGGGACTGAGGCGTATACACTAGCTCCCGTGGATTTCTTTAGAGTGGATTCCACTAATAGAGACTCATATGGGAGCTGTGGTTTGTCAAACCCAGGAATCGGGATGACTTTATATAAGGAGTCTAACTTGCGGGGGGCTCCAGGGATGGTCAAAGGTGTCTCTAAATTCTTGTAAAATGTCTCTCTCAAGATGTCATGGAGAGGTAATTTGAGATATTCCCTTGGAGGTTGGTCAAAATCCAGTGCATCAAGAAAAGCTTTGGATTTCTTTGACTCAGCCTCCAAGGGAATAGAGAGAGTCACACATCTCTTTTAAAAAAGATGAGAAAGAGGTTACATCTGGTTTAGAGGATGTGTCTAAAGCAGAAGGATCCTCATCACCAGATGAACATTCCCCTTCAGAGAGAAGAGGGTCCTCTGAGTCACCCCACAGATCAGGATCCCGAACCTGAAAACTGCGGTCTCGAGATTCCGGTGTGGAGGGTTCCAAGTGTCGGGATTTGCGTGCCGACTTACCTGACCTCATAGACACGGTACCGGGAGACGTTAAGGGCTGCATCGGTGCCGAAGTCTGAACAGCCTGGTGTTGAGCTCTCGGTTCCGGTGCGAGGACTGGCATGGAGACCGAGGAAGCAGAATGTACCGGTACCGACAAAGTGGATGCCGAAAGAAGGGGCTGCTCCACTGTTGGTACCGGTGGCTCAGACCGGACCGGGACCGGAAGGCTCGGTGCCAAAAGTGCAGGAAGGAGTTGTTGCAACTGTTCCTTAAGCTGCACCTGCAGGACAGCGGCGATCCGCTCGTCTAGCGAAGGCACCGGTACCGCCTTTTTCTTCTGCGGTACCTGCGGTGCCGCTCTAAACCCCGAGGATGAGGAACCCGAGGTCGAGGGGCTCACCTCTATTGGGGCGGAGCACTTCCGTGGGCGCCTCGAGGTCGGCAGGACTGGGCTCGCTGCTACTGAGACCGGAGGACGCTCCAACGGGGAAGGCTTCTTAGCCGGCTTACCTGAGGGATGCGACGCCGGCGCGGTGTCGACGAGCTGGGTGCCGACTGAGACGGGGCCGATGTCGGTGCCGGTGCCGCAGAGTCAGACATCTCGGCACCAAACAATAATTGCTGCTGGATCTGCCGATTTTTCAGAGTTCTCTTTTTTAAAGTCGCACAGCGGGTACAGGTAGACGCTCGATGGTCAGGACCAAGACACTGTAGACACCAGTTGTGCGGGTCAGTGAGTGAAATTGGTCGTGCACACCGCTGGCACTTCTTAAACCCGGGTTGAGGGGGCATGAAGGTAAAAACGGCTTCTGCCAAATCGAAGGCCGAGGCCTCGATGGTGGCAACAGGCCCCGCTGGGGCGAAATTGAAAGAAGTGAAAAAAAAAAAAACCCCAAAGTTGTTTTTTTTTTTAAAGAAAAGAAAATAAAAGAAAATGAAGGAAACAATATTTCCTTAAGGGTTTACGCGAGCGGGAAGGCGATATGAAAAAAGTCTTCAACAGCCGTTGAAAGAAACGCGTCTTCTTAGCTCCGCGGAAACTAAGAAACTGGGGACCGCGCGCCTCTGTCGGGCGGGAAGGCACTCGCGCGTGCGTGGTGCGGCCTACTAGAACTTTCCAAGTTCTTAGAGTGCAATCACTCTAAAATTGCCCGTACCGGGGCTCCGTCGGTGCCGTCACCCATCAGTCAAGAATATGCTGCCTGCTTGTCCTGGGATAATTTATCTACCCAAGTATGAAAGAAAATAGAAAGCATGTTGAAACAAGTCAGTGTATGTTGTGACATATCTCAAGGTTACTCTTGTACAGTTGTGGCTCAGTGTGAGTCTAATATTCCAAAAGACTAGATGTCAGGAGAGTCCTCTTGTGAATCAAGTAAGAAACTGCTCGATTTGGAGCACTGTTTAGAGATAAAATTTCTCACAAAAGAAAGGAAAGAGCCAAAGGACATCCATGAACATATGACTGCAGTTTATGGTGAGTCTGTCCCATTATCCTACAAAGTAAAATTTTGGAGTAAGCAGTTTAAGTGGGGTAGTCTATTGAAGATAGAAACATAGAAAGTGACGGCAGATAAGGGCCAAGGCCCATCAAGTCTGCCCACACCAATGACCCTCCCCTACCTCCCTTTGCGAAGAGATCCCACCTTTAGCTTTAAAATCAGGCACACTGCTGGCCTCAATCACCTGTATTGGAAGACCATTCCATCGATCCACCACCCTCTCGGTGAAGAAGTATTTCCTGGTGTCGCCATGCAATGTCCCTCCCCTGATTTTCCATGGATGCCCTCGTGTTGACGTGGGTTCCTTGAAGAAGAAGATATCCTCCCCCACCTCGATACGGCGCGTGAGGTATTTGAATGTTTCGATCATGTCCCCCCTCTCCCTGCATTCCTCTAGGGAGTAGAGCTGCAATTTATTCAGCCGTTCCTCATACGGGAGATACCTGAGCCCCGTGACCATCCGTGTGGCCATTCGCTGGACCGATTCAAGTCTCAGCACATCTTTGCGGTAATGTGGTCTCCAGAATTGTACACAGTATTCCAGATGGGGTCTCACCATGGACCTATATAATGGCATTATGACTTCGGGCTTACGGCTAACGAAACTCCTGCGTATGCAACCCATGATTTGTCTGGCTTTAGATGAAGCTTTCTCCACCTGAGTCACAGTCTTCATGTCCTCACCGATGATTACCCCCAAGTCTCGTTCCGCTACAGTTCTCTCTAGGATCTCACCATTAAGAGTGTAAGTCTTACATGGATTTTTGTTGCCAAGGTGCATGACCTTGCATTTAACCAATTCTCCAGTAGGAGGAGGTCGTATGCCATACTATCGGTCTTGGATTTGTTGTCAGGTCCTGTTGTGTTCTTGTCCACTATATTGCATAATTTGGCGTCATCGGCGAATAACGTTAATTAACCCTGAAGCCCCTCAGCCAAGTCCCTTATGAAGATGTTGAATAAGATTGGGCCCAAGACCGAGCCCTGCGGTACTCCACTTATCACCTCTGTCGTTTCGGAGGGGGAGCCATTCACCACCACCCTCTGAAGTCTACCTCCTAGCCAGTCCCCCACCCATGTAGTCAAGGTATCACCCAAACCTATAGAGCTCATCTTGCTCAACAACCTGCGGTGTGGTACGCTATCGAATGCTTTGCTGAAATCTAAGTACACGACGTCCAGGGACTCCCCAATATCCAGCTTCCTCGTCACCCAGTCAAAGAAGCTGATCAGGTTGGATTGACAAGACCTCCCCTTTGTGAACCCATGTTGACAGGGATCTCGCAGATTCCCCTCGTTCAGGACCATATCCAATTGGTGTTCGATTAGAGTTTCCATTAGTTTGTTCACTATTGATGTGAGACTCACTGGTCTGTAGTTCGTAGCTTCCGTCCTGCTTCCTTTTTTGTGGAGTGGAATGACATTAGCCGTTTTCCAGTCTAGCGGGACTTTTCCTTTGCAAAGGGAGAGATGAAGAGTGTTGATAGTGGTTTCGCCAAGGTGTCTCTTAACTCCCTGAGTACTCTGGGGTATATGTTGTCTGGCCCCATAGCTTTGTGAACCTTGAGTTTGGATAGTTCACTGTAGACACTACTGGGCGTAAACTCGAAGCTGCAAAACGGGTCTGTCGAGCTATCCCCTGTTGACCCTCACACTAGACTAGATGGTCTGTGAAAGCAACTTCTACATAAATATACAAGAAGGTTGAGGATTTAATTTTGTCAGACAGATGAATTAAGGTTTTCCGAATAGCTGAAGAAATTGGCATCTCAGCAAGTACAGTTTGGAAAATAATTCATGAAAAGTTGGGCATGTCCAAAGTTAGTGCAAGTTGGGTTCCAAGAATGCCGACACCATGTCAGAAGGCCATGAGGCTCCAATGCTGTCAGGAGAACTTGGGAGATGCTCCATGAAGACCAAGTGAATATTTTTCATCATTTGATGACTGGAGATGAACTTGGGTCTATCACAGAGATCCAGAGTCCAAAATGGAGTCAATGCAATGGAAGCAAAGTCATTCCCCACCCCAAAAATATTCAAAACAGAAAAATCTGCAGGAACAGCCATGGCAACTATCTTCTGGGATGATGAAGAACTTTTGCTTCTGGAGTTCATGCAACACAAGACAACCATAACCAGGCAGAGTTAACGCCAACACAATGATTGCTTTGCGGGAGTCAATCAAGGAGAAAAGATGTGGAACACTCACAGTAGGTGTTTTGCTTCTTCACAACAATGCGCCGGTGCACATGTCATGACAATCATAGGCTGCCATCCAAGAATGTGGGTTTCAGCAGCTGACAGTCCTGACCTGGCTCACTTGGATTATTTCCTGTTCCAATTTTTGAAGAAATCTCTCCATAGACAGTAGTTTTCAAGTGATGAAGATGTCAAGGAAGTTGTAACTTCCTGGTTTGAAGTTCAAACAAAATTATTTTCAAAGGGGTTAAAGCCATTGCAGGAAACGTGGATGAATGAATTGTATGGAGCTATCAGAGGATTATATTGAAAAATAAAACAATTAACCCCCCCCCCACACACACACACACTTTTCTTTCCTATTGAGATAGATAAAATATTGAACGCCCCTCATAACCGCTTTGAGTGTGGCTGTATAACAACAAAAAGGCAGTATGTATACAAGTTCTAATTCCTTAATTTTCCCCCATTTGATATTAGAGGTTCTCAGCACCTACAGAGCTGGCTCCAATAGTAGCAGCACAGTTCTGATTTTTCTAAGAAAAACTGAAATAAAAGTGTCCGCATACCAGGACCGGATCAACCTGTGCAGTAGGATTTACCTTTCATTGGTCGCAAATTCCCCCGGTCATTAAACGGGGGAGAAAATTTGTATTTTATTGTGATTGACACCCTCAATCATTTTAAAATGTTAACACCTGTAACTGCCAGGAACAAAAGAGAAACCTAATCAAGATTTCACTACCCAGCACAAACAGAAGCCAACTAATAACTCTGCAGGGAATGTAAAAAAATTGTGTATTAAAAAAATAAAAAAATCAACACAAGCGTATCAACTGATTCCCTTTCTTTTAGAGAGCAGAATAATGCAGACCCTATTTATGCCTTTAATTAGAAAGCAGCTCTTTATAGACGTCCAAGAGCTGGCAGACAGCCTGGACTAAAATCAGCCTTTCTTAATTAAGCCAGCTCACAGCGGACCGAATGTAAACGGTATTCTTCTAGATATGAGAATGCAAGCATGTAAAAAGACAGAGCAGACACGTAGTTGAGTGCGCCCTCTGCCGGCTACTGGCCTTTTCCGTGTCCCTCCCTCTGTGCCCGGTCAGATTCTGTCCCTCCGGGCACACTGAGGAACACAGCAGCAGAGGAAGCAGCACAGACATGAACCGGGGTCGCCCTCTGTCACCCACCTCTCCACCAGTACTTCTGCGAGAGCTGGTGCCAGGTCTGATGGCGGGTTTGGTGGGTGCCATCGGGCCCGACGTGCGCCGCCTCGATAAGCCCCCGCCGGCGAGCGTTTTGCAGCACTACCTCTAACTCGGCGAAGCGGTTGCCATCGCGCTGACGGCGCTGATAATAGAGGATGCCGTTGCGCACCACGTAGCACGCGGCAGCTTTGCGGATCTTGCGCTTGGCGTTGCCTTCCGTGCCAGGCGCGTAAGGTTCGCGCTCGTTGGTAAGGTAGCGCAGGATGGCGCGGTAGCTCTCTTCGCTCGACATGTCCCAAAATGAGGAAGGAAGCTACCGCTACCACCCTAAGGTTAAGTGCTCAAGAGAACTCGGGCGGTTTTAGCGAATGCAATTCTGCGTGGCCCGAGTAGGAGGGGGAACTGCTCTTCCTCAGCGAGCGGGCCCGACTTGCAGGAAGACAAAATGGCTGCTGCACAGTCGGAAGTGGCGTTATCGCGCTGCGACGGGGCTTCCGCTATTTCTTCAGCGATGTGTCGTTTGGGATTGTCTTAGGTCTGAAAGAGAGAAGTTTCACGCTATCTTTTTTCGTTCTACCGTGTATTTTGTACCTTGAAGCAGGTCGTTGTCTACCAAATTGCATTCGGGCTGGGCTGTGATCTGCGCTGCAGACTTTATAGTTTAAGTAAAGTTTTTTTTTTCTAGATTCAGTGACCCGCTCTTGATTATTGATAGTGGGTTTGTGTGAAGAACAGTACAGTATTTATTTTGAACCTTGTTTCTACTCATGGGTTTACTCCTTTCACTTCTTTTTAAATGAATTTGAAAACTGTTTATGCGAAAAATAAGTAATAGATTCAGAGAAAATATACCAAACACAAGTCCTGTGATAAATAGCGCATTTGTTGTTAATAGGTTGATACGACTTAAAGAAGAATGACGGCCCACGTTAAAGATAAAGACGCTTTTCAGAGACTCAACTTTCTATACCAGGTATTTTCTGTACTATTTAAGAAACGGTAAGCTTTTGGGGTTTTTTTTCTGATAAGTAAAAGTTAGTATAAATTTGTTTGTAGATCATTATATGTGAGATAGTGCAGAGACTTTTAAGTGGTTACTACCTTATCTTCAAGTCTAATTGTACAGGTATTTTAATCCGTTTGTGCTTGCTATGATATTTGAATTATAAGTAGACAATGGAAGCGAAAGACCAATTGGCTTATCCATCTGTTTTTAGGATAATAGGCCCATTTAGTCCATCCCACCTTATTGCTTGAAGAACATCACAGACCTTAGCTGGTTCTCTGCTTTCCTTTCACCAACTGCTCACTAGGGATTTCCTGTGTTTATTCCTGCTTTTTTGAGTTCTCTTATGGTTTTGTATCTGTTTCAGATATATTTAAATTAGAGACAGAAAGGGCATTGGGAAGAAAGGGATTGAGAGAATGGTTAATATCAGGAGGGGTACAAGGAAGCTGGGAAATCTAGGGGTCCTTTTTCTAAAATCATGACAAATGTGGCCTTGGTGTGCTACTTAAGTATGTTTTTCCCACGTGCTAAGGCTAGTTGTGGCCCGCAGCTGGAAAATGGCTGATTTTCTCATTTTCTGAATTAATGGTCAGCCCAAAAAAATTTGGTCAGGTCTTCTCTACTTTTAGATCTTTGGCATTACATGACATTAAAGAAATTGAACAATAGAGATATTCTCATTGATTTAATTTAACTAAAGGAGAAAGAGAAGCTCTGGAGTAATTACGAGCTGATGCTTCAATTGTGATTCGGCATGCTGATAAGGGTGGAGCTGTGGTTGTTTGGAATAAAAAGGATTATCTACAAAAACCTTATAGGCAACTTCAGGATGTTAACAGTTAAGTGGAGCTTGATAGTGATCCTTCTGATCAAATTGCTCAACTTATTTTGTATGTTACAAGTCAGGGAAGATCTGTTGACTTTTTGACTGATAGAAATTTAAGTTCTTGAATTATTATAGTTAAATGCCATTGACTTGTGTTCAAGTTCTAGCGACTTGAATTACAGATCTAAAAAGAGATTGGTTTTGTGCTAGTCTGGTAAGGTCCTCCAGCATCATCCCCATGGTTAAGTTGCCAGGTTCCTTTGGTCTTAGTAGAAGATAGGCAGAAAGCAAAACTGGGACCTAGATAATGGAAAAATAAAATGACCAGACAAAAGGTAGAAAAAATAATTTTATTTTCTATTTTGTGATTATAATATGTCAGATTTGAAATGTGTATCCTGTCGAAGCTGGTGTTAGACAGCAAGTGTGAACTAGGACCTAAAAGCGAGAGGAAAAGTTGTTTTTAAAAAATTATTTTGTTTATACCATAGAGCCGGCGTGGAGTTGGGTAGGTTGTAACCCTATACTTCCTTTTATTAAGGTGCGCTAAACGATTTAGCGCGTGCTAAAGATTAGTGTATGCTAAATGCGAATGCATCCATTATATTCCTATGTGCATCTTAGCATTTTGCGCACCTTAATAAAAGAACCCCTAAGTATCTTTGTTAAAAATTTGGCCCGCGACTTAGCCTGTGGTTTAGATTTAGGCCCCTTATGTGATTAAGTTTGACATCCCTGCTTTATACAACATGTCCCAAAAAGAGGCATTTCTCATTTTTTTAGTTCAGCTACCAGGTCCTCAGCAGTTTTTTCCTGAGTTTTTATGTCAATTGCTTGACATTATTTCATTTTTGCTGGTAAGTTTTTCCAGCAGCGATCTGGGATTGCTATGGGAGCTTCCTTTGCTCCCACTATAGCAACTCTTTGGCAGCATTTGAAGAGAAATGAGTTTACTCTTCTGGGTTAGTTTGTGGGTTTTTTTTTTTTTTTTTTTAAATCCTTGGGATGCTGGCTGTGTTTCATTGATGACATCTTCTGTAGCTGGAAAGGAACAAAGGACTCATGCAGTTTTTGCTTTATTTAATTGATTGTCATCCAGCAATTACATTTGAGATGAAGAGTGATGCTACAGAGGTAACATTTTTGGATGTGCAAGTAGAACTGGTTAAAGTAGTATTCTTAAACTCAAACCCTTTGCTGGGCCACATTTTGGATTTGTAGGTACTTGGAGGGCCGCAGAAAAAATAGCTAATGTCTTATTAAAGAAATGACAACTTTGCATGAGGTAAGTACCTACAAATCCAAAATGTGGATTATCTGAAATTATCAGAAGCTTCTGATAATTTCAGTTATACACACCTGAAAGCAGTGCAACATGCAGAAAGTGAAAAACTATCAAAGTATCAACTGCAAGAGAAGATTTTGGACCAACTATATTGAGACCCTCGGTATTATAAAGAATGATTCTTTATGGGAAAACTTGTGCCTTAAGTGTCCGGTGGTCACGTCCACAACCGCCTTCAGCTGTCACCTCCTCCAGCACAGGACACACGCACAAGCTGCACTGCCTCCAGTGGTTACCTTACGTTCTTGAACGTTGCCTGCCTCATTGCTATAACTTCACGCAAGCGCTTTCCTGCGCCTATACTTGATTATAAAGTGGAGTGGAGAGGACAATCGCGTACAGATGCAGGAAAGCGCTTGCATGAGGTTACAGCAGTGAGGTGGGCAACGTTCCAGAATACAACCGCCGGACACTTAAGACACAAGTTTTTCATAAAGACTCATTCTTTATAATACTGAGGGCCTCAAAATAGTACCTGGCAGGCTGCATGTAGCCCCCGGGCCGCGAGTTTGAGACTACTGGGTTAAAGGAAAATTTTTTTTACAACTTTTTTTTCAAAGCAAACTGATCGAAATTAGTTATTACATTTTTCTAGCATGTGGAGTATTCTTTTTGCTCAATTCTTGTTCTTTAAATGCTTGTAAAATGGAAGCTCTGCAAGTAGCATGTTGCAAGCAGATTTTACACACGTTTGAGAATTTACGTTGTGCTTTAGAGCAAATTTTACCTTCAGTAGGCTGTTGAGACAATGTGAACAAAAGTGGATCTATCGACTAGACACTGGATCTGAATGGTTAAAATGTATGCATTGAATGTTCAGTCTTTTTCTGAGAGCTTGATAATCTAAAGGGTGATCTAATAATTTTAATTTTTTTGTCAAGTCTTGTTGATTGGTTTTTCCCCTTTTTTCCCCTCCTTTCATTAGTGATTGACAGCTGAGTATTGAAGGCAGAGCATGATAATGTTATATATTATATGAATTTTGGTCACTCTCCTTTTTGTAGTCATGGAACAGGAATTTAAATTCTCTGATGCAGCTAACACAAAACAGGGATTCTCTGTTGGAGAATTGATATTTTGGCAAGTTGCGTGAACCTTGTGAAGAATCCTGGAGGCAACTGAAGATAGACAAAAAAAGTCAACGTGAATCATGTTTCTATAATATCTATTTTTTTCCTATGGATTTAGTGAGTAAAGTTCTCTGCCTATGCTTTTTGGACTTTGTTTGGAAATATGAGTGGAGTTTGTTTTCAGAACCTATGATGGCATTTACAGCTGCCTATAAAGCTTAATGCTAATATGCTAAGTAGCTGGGGTCTTTTTTTTTTTCTCCACTTTGAGTGTGTTGGCAGAGAGCTTTTTCACTAAGTTACAGATGCTTGTTATGTGTGGTAATTATATTGAAGCTTCTTCTCTAGTGTGTTTCGTGTGCTAATTTTGCCATTGGCATGCAGCTATTAAAAAAAGTTACTGTATGAGCCCCTACTGTACTAAGCAAGCGCTGTCACTTTCTCTCCACTCCAAACATGTTCCCCTTGGAGAAACTTAGAAAACATTTTTTTTTTTAAAGCATGAGGTGTATACGCGCAACAGGCACTACCCGGTTAAGTGCTGCTGAATATTAGTGATTAGGTGGCCTCAGGAGTCTTTTCTCACTTAAATTACTTAGAACATTGGCTGGATTGTTTATAAAAGTGTAAACATTTACTTCTTACTACTATTACTATTTATCATTTTTATAGTGCTGAAAGGCATATGCAGTGCTATACATTTAACATTCAATAGATGGTCCCTGCTCAGAAGAGCTTACAGTTTAATTTGGACAGACAGACAGGACATCTCAGAGTTGGGGACTGGAGCTTCTAGTAGAAGGAATGATATGATGGGTATAGGTATCTTGACTTAAGTTGAAAGCAGCTTCAAAAAATGGACTTTTAGCTTGGATTTGAAGACTGCTACAGATGGAGCATGACATATTGACTCTGGCAGCCTGTTCCAGGTATATGGCATGGCAAGAAAGAAGGGATGGAGAGTTGGTGGTTGAGAAGAAGGGTACAGACAAGAGGGACTTACCCAACAAAAGGAGTTCAAAGGGGGTGGGGAGGAGAGATATTGAGGGGCTACAGAGTAAATGCACTTGTAAGTCAGTAAGAGGAGTTTGAACTATCTGGAAATGAATGGGGAGCCAATGAAGTGACTTGAGAGGGGTAATGTGAGCATGACGGCTCTTGCGGAATATGAGTCATGTAGCAGCATTTTGAACGCAGTGAAGGCGGGAGAGAGAGTTGAGTATGTTGCAACAGTTGAGAGAAGTATGTTGCAACAGTCTAAGTGAGAAGTGATGAGAGCATGGATGATTTTGGTAGTGTGCTTGGAGAGGAGAGGTCAGATTTTGGTAATATTATTGAGGAGGAAGTGACAGGTTTTAGTGGTTTGTTGGATCTTAGTAGAGAAAGAGAGAAAGGAGTCAAAGATTACCCCGATGTTGCAAGCTGACAAGACAGGGAGGGGGAGAGTGTTGTCCACAGAAATAGAGAATGGTGGGAGGGGGGTTAAGGCGGAAAGATAAGGAGTTTGGTTTTAGCCATATTCAGTTTTAGATGTGTGAGACATCCAAGCAACAATTTTGGACAGGCAAACTGAGATTCTTGTAGAGATATCTGATATGGGGAGGTAGATCTGAGAGTCATCAGTACAGAGGTGATATTGAAAACCTTGAGAGGAGATCAGTATACCAAGAGAGCGGGTATATATGGAGAAGAGAAGAGAGGGCCCAAGATGGTGCCTTGAGGTACACAGATAGACAGTGGGATGGCAACGGAGGATGATCCACCGTTACATACACTGTCTACGTGATCTTCAGCTCTTTGATTTTTCTTCTGTAAAAGGATGTATGCATAAATGCTTTTTTTGTAAGATCTTAGCGTATCAAGCAGCATTATGGGATAAATAAATTATGTATCTTTCTATCTCTATTTCTTATTTGGCATTTAGAAAATTTATGAAGACTAGTAAATATTTTAATTAATTTGTGTTTACCTTGTATTTTAATTTTGGTTAACAGCACAGAACAGCAAGGTATTATTGGTATATAAGAAATTTTGTTATGTTTCAAGGTTTATTAAAAATTTCTTATACCGCTTAATCAGAAATACAAACCAGTGTACAATAAAAACATATACAACGTACAATAGTTCAATTTAAATATTAAAATACAGTGGAACCTTGGTTTACGAGCATAATTCGTTCCAGAAGCATGCTCGTAAATCAAAGTACTCGTATATCAAAGCGAGTTTCCCCATAGGATTTAAGGGAAACTCGCTTGATTCGTTCCCCCGCCGCGATCCGGCATCTCCCAGGCATCCACCCGATCACATTCCTTACCCCCATTTGGCACCGGCACCAACACACAGGACATGCCGGTGCCCGAAGATCTACCGTCTTCTTTGTGCTGGGCTTTGAGCATCTGTGCATGCTCAAGGCCTTCAGGTTCCCGTTCTCTCCGAGATTCTCGGAGATCCGAAAATGGGAACCCAAAGGCCTTGAGCATGCGCAGATGCTCAAGGCCCAGCAAAAAGAAGAAGGCAGATCTTCGGGCACCGGCACCCACATATCCTGTGCGCTGGTGCCAGTGCCAAATAGGGGTAAGGAATGTGATCGGGTGGGTGGGAGGGTGCCTGGGGGATTCCGGATCACGGCGGAGGGGGGGTTGCGACATGAGCGGGGGGTGCCGGATCACGGTGGGGCCCTCGTAAATCGAGGCACGCTCGGTTTCTGAGGTACCAATTTTGCGAATGTTTTGCTCGTCTTGCAAAACACTCGCAAACCGGTGCACCACTGTATGTCATTACTGGGGGGGGATATTAAGTAACAAACAAACAAGATTCATTGGACAAACAAAAACAAGAGGGAAAGAGGGCAGAACTACAATATGCAAAGAAAATAACCAATAAAGGAAAAAATGATGGGGAATGGGGAACAACTGAACACGAAAGAGATTTTGCCCTTACAAGAGCAGTTATAAATCTAAAGCGTCTAAGAATAAAAATGTCTTTAACTTTGCATTTAAAGGGCCTAAGGAAGTTTTTTCCCGTATGTAGTTGAGGATAGAGAAGAGTGTTGATATGTTTTAAGGATGGAATATTTAGAAGGTTTTGTGCTGCAGAATGAAGAGATCAGGAGGGGTTGTAAGGAATGAGAAGTTTCAATAAATTCTGGTGAATTGCTTAGATGGGTTTTGAAAGTTAGAAGAAGGAGTGACTTCTAACAGAAGTGGATGGCCGATTAGCGTTCAAACTCACCCGGACTCCACGCTGCTGAGGAGCAAATCAGCCTGTTACCCCACTAATTCCTAGCTGTGCCAAAGCTGTTTTTCTGGTGCCCGCACCATGACTCTGTTAAGCTGTGGAGAGGAGCGTCTCAATCAGACATAGAATAACTTTTTAAAAATCTTACTGTTAACTTTTAAAATCAACAATCACATGCGCCAATATTTTTGGCTCGTCTTTTGATATCATATTCTTCATTTAGGGCATTCAGATCAACACAACAACATTTATTAACTATTCCTTCTCTAAAAATAATAGGGACCAGGAGATCTACTATTTTCTCAGTCATAGCACTCCAGCTTTGGAACAATTTACCACTATACCTACGTAATGAACCTTCTTTAGAAAAATTCAAGTGCTCCTTAAAAAGCTTTCTGTACAAGGACGCATTCAAAACATAGACAGCATAACTTACCAAGTACTAAATCTTTAGACTTTAATGAATCTTATGAGTAGGTCACCAAATTATTCTTTATTTTACTTTATTTTCTTATTTTACTTTATTTTCTTATGTGCTCCCACCATATGTGTCTTCCTTAAATGTTTATTTTTCTTTCCTTAAAGATTGTAGTTCATCCCCCTTCCCTTTTGTACCAGTTTGTATTAGAACGTATATAATTTGTATACAATGTCTTATTTTGTCCTCCTCCATTTTTATTTTTAAAAAAATTGTTATACGCATTGAAATATATGATATTGCGTAGATAACAAATCTTAATAAACTTAAACTTGAAGACCTGATCTTAAAATGTTTGCTTACCGGGCAGAAGAATTAGTGAATCTGGAAGTACCAGTTCCTAAACAAAATTTAACACAAGAAAAAATTGAGCCAAATGTACTTGTAAAAGAAACACTAGAGACATTAGACTCGCCTCCAGCTAATAAGTTTATTTGAAACACTTGTTGTAACAAAAGAAAATGAATAAAGATTATAAAAAAAAAAAAAAAAAAGACTCGCCTCCAGCTGACTCAGTATGAGCTAGCAAAGGGGACTTACAACACTAGATGGCTGATATTAAACTTTCACTTGCAGTATTTACCTCAGGTATAAAAATTAATATTGATGGTTTATATTAAAAAAAAAATGGATGAAATGTCTCAGAATATGCAGGAATTTGAAGAATGGGTTATAGTGCATGAACAGGAGATAACTGAAATCCAAAATTATTGTAAACAAATTGATTTGTCAATAGAGGAATTACTCCTTAAAGTTGAAGATAGAGAAAACGAAGCAAGACGAAATAACTTGAGATTTCGCGGAATTCCTGAATCAGAAGAACTTAAAGACTCGTCGGCTTTTATACAATCTTTGTCATAAGTTTCTACAAACGGAAAACGAGCCCTGGGGCCACGTAAACCTGAGAGACGAAGGGATATAATAGTGTGCTTTTTAAGATATCCAAAGAAAGAGAGAGTGCTACAAACGGCATGAAAAGTTGGACATCCGATGTGGAATGATGCCAAAGTGAAACTCTTTGCAGACATCTCTTCAGCGACCTTGAAACGCTGACAAGACTGCCGGGAAGTAACTAGATGTCTACAACAAAATAACATCCGTTATAAATGACACTATTTTTTGGGATTTCTTTTACGCTCGAAGGCAAAAAGCATAAAGTTACATCAGCCCTAGAGGCCTAAAAGCTACTTATTCAGGCTAAACTGTGGCCCACTGAGGTTGAGAAGCAGCAAAAGGAGTCACTACAACTTATATCTGCAGGACTGTCAAGCCAGAGATGGCATAGAGTGGATCAAAAGAAGAGACTACAAAGACAGCCAGTATAAATGTGTTTAGCTCAATACTAAGAAGAACTAATATATAATAAAGACTAGAAATTGAAGGAAAATAAATATTATTAAGTAATTTCTGCCTCAATAGTTGTTTAGCGAAAAAGTGACTATAGAGTCAAGTAGATTAAGAATACTAATACAAACAGTGAGAGGAACTGATAATAAATTTGACAATGTTTGTAAGATCCAAGGGGGAAAAAAGGAGTAGAAATGGGGTAGATAATTAATAAGGCTGTGGAGAATCCGGGATAGGGTTAACCTTCTCCGACCCTGACATCTGGAAGTGGACCTGACCTCTGGGTTTTTTTGCCTGGAGGCCGGATCTGGGTCTAGAAATAGGGTACGAGTAGGATTTGGTTGGGATGGGATGGTGGGATTAGGGGTTTAACCCCCCCCCCCCAAAAAAAAAAACCCAACACAACCCAAAAGTTAAAAGAAGGATTTTGTAACTGATTCGGTGCTTGATGGGTAACCAGTGCGCCTTGTGCAGAAGGGGGAGAGACATGATCATATATTCTTTGTGTTAAAGATTATATTTACTGCTGTATTTTGCAGAACCTGCAGTCCCCTTATTTCTTTTTTTTTGTTGTTATGCCTTTGAAGAGGGCATTACAATAGTCAATGCATGAAGTAACTAAGGAGTGGTTTAAGATGTTCATGGAGGCTTCATCCAAAAGTTTGGAGAGGGATCTAATCATTCTTAGCTGATGAAGACAGCGCTGCACCACAGTACTAATATGTAAGTGATAAGAAAATTTGCTGTCTAAAATGACCCCTAACAATTTTAGAGAAGATACAGTTTTAATGGGCAAAGCATTAAATTCCAATGGGGCCTACGAAGCTAATTCTTCTTTAAAAGGGAAAGTCATAACTTTTGATTTGTCAGTGTTTAGCGACAGCATATTTGAATCCAGCCAAAATTTGGGGTTTTTTTTTGAGTTTTTGGTTAATGATCGCTACCTCACCTAGGTTATTCAAATCAGTGGGATAGATAAGCTGTACGTCGTCAGCATAAGCGAACATTGTAAAGCCGATTGACTGACCCAGTGTTAAGAGAGGTGTTGTGACAATGTTGAAAAGTAAAGGTGAAAGTATAGAACCCTGTGGGATACCATATTTGGTCATGGAAGTTTCGGAGGATGTTGCGTTGAAAACAACCTTAGATGTGCGTTCAAGAAAGAAGAATGAAAACCAGTTCAAGACTTGGTCAGTGGTACTAATTTTATGAAGACGAGCTAGAAGAAGTTTGTGATCAATTGTGTCAAAAGCTGAGGAAAGATCCAGGGAGATAAGCAGAACAGACTGATGATGGTCGAGATGGTAAAGAATTTTAGTGGTCAAGCTGATGAGCGAGAGTTCAGTGGAGTGGCGTTTGCAGAATCCTGTTTGATTTGGGTGTAATGCATTGGTTTTTTCTATAAAGTCAGTAACTTGATGAAAAAACAGTTTTTCAATAAGTTTTGGATAAGAAAGGAACATGTTATGTTATGCTACTTTGAGTAGAGAGTTGAGTATGGCAGAGACGGTGAGGGTTGGCACTAAGTTAGTTAAATGGTTGTAGTATTCTTGTTTGGCAAGCATGAGGGTAGATTGGAAGGATGTCGGCATGAATTTGAAGTGTATGAAGTCGGCATGTGTGTGAGATTTAAGCCAAAGACTTCAGCAGCTTGGGCACAGGAGCATAGGTAATGGATGTTGGAGGTCAGCTAGGGCTGGGGTTTGGCACATCTTAACAGGATCTAAAATGGGAGGGGTGAGGGTATTAATAGCAGAAAAGAGAATGAAGTTATAGGAGAGAACAGCTTCATTGACAGACTTATGCAACATAGTAGTTGAAAGGAGGGATGAGACTGATCATCAGGGTCAGTAGCCTGAAGGTTCTTAAATGTATGGGTAGTGATTGGTTGGGTTTGGGGGAGAGGGTGATGAGTTGTGAAGGTTAGCAGATGATGGTCGGAGCGGAAAAGGGTCGAGGTGCAGAATTTGCCGGTAGAGCAGTTGGAGGAGAAGACGAGGTCAAGGCAGTAGCCTTTCTGGTGTGTAGGGGTGGTGGAGCACAACTGGAGAAGAAGGGATTGATATTCACAAGATGGTGAGAGTAAGAGTCCAACAGCACCTCCATGACCATCTGGGCGAGGTGTGTGTGTGAAAAGTTACCCTCCATGACATAGGGCAGCTGCTGAAGCAGAGTCTTTGGGAAAGATCCAGGTCTCAGTTAGTGCTAACAGGCAGAGAATTCTAGAGATGAAGAGGTCATGGATGAAGATAAGGTTGTTGGAGATAGAGTTGGCATTCCACAGGGTGCATGAGAAGGGCAGAGAGGAAGGGGGAGGAAGGATAGGAACAGAAATGATTGGTTGTGGTATGATCCCCGTGAATAGGCCGAGAGCTGATTGGGAAGACCTGTATTGAATTGATGTCCCCTGCAGAGAGTAAGAGATTTATGAGCGAGTGTGGAAGAGGCTTTCGGCCTGTGCTGCGCTCAAGATGCGTACAGGTAGAGTGGGGATACTTGAATGAAAGGGAAAAAGTGCTATAACCCATGTAATAGTGCCAAAGCAGTATGCTGGACCAGACTACAGTACAGTGATATGGAGAATGTGGAAGAATTATTCAGTGTTCAGGGACCACTTTTCAGGCGGGAGCGGACCGCTGGGCAAGATGGACCTCTGGTCTGCCTCAGCGGAGGCAACTTCTTATGTTCTTATGTATTTATTCACTAAAAAATTCTAAATCATGTGTGATTAATCTATTAATTCATCAGTTTATTAATTTTCTTTTTCATTCCCACCCCACACACTTTACCTTATTTATTTTATACTGGTTTAGTCTTTAGGGAATGTATGTTGTTTATATGCCTTCATTTCCCTTCTTCCTGAGTGCTAAGTCTGACATTTTTTCTTTTGGGAGTGTTATTATTTTCACAGGTGGTGAATTTTGTTATGGACTATATGATGTACGAGGCAACTCTCATTTAGACTGATGTCTGGTGCTGGTCACCTTTGAGATTCTGCCTGAGCCAGAGGTTTACGTGATCTGCGATGGGTTCATACTGATGTCCATTACTCTAAACCCTGTTTCTTCCCATTGAGTAATTGTTTTGTCAGACTTCCCACTTTCAGGTTTAAGGTGTTTTAGCCAATCTCTCAGTAGCATCTTTTCTAGGTTTATATTGGCTATATATTTTGAAAGGGTTTTGTTACTTTGCTGTTTTGAATATTTACAGTACAGCTTCCAAGATGATATTTTTCAGTAATTATTCGGCCTTACATGGAAGTTGTTTCTAGTGATTTTTCTTTTATTTAATAGGCTGCCCACTGTGTTCTGGCCCAAAATCCAGAGAATGTGGGACTGGCTCGATTCTACTGTCATACTCAGAAGACCATCAGCAAGCGATTAGTGCTAAGGCAGTAAGTTTTGACTTTTTCACTGTTTTTAAAGTGTTTTTATTTGGTAATAAATCTCTTTGTAAAAGGGGAGAGAACCCAAAGAAAAGTTCAGCCTTTTACAAATTTAAAGTATTTTTTCCTTCTATACTGGATCACCTCTCTTCAAACTAAAGGCAATGAAGACATAGAAAGCGTGCCTTTTTAATACACTTTATTTTACAAATTCCTAGCAAGAAGATTTGTTTACTGTCTACTAGCAGGACTGTGATACATGGAACAGTTGGGACGGTTAGGCCAGTGGCATTAAGGAGCAAATCTTACTTACTAGAACAATAGTGCAATAGGTGTCATTCTGGATCGACGGGTAATATCCCAGTGCCCACGAACCGTGCAGAATGAATCCATTCCAGTTGTTGAATCCCTCCTACTTTGCCAGAGGACTCTGCTGCCCCCTTCAGTTTTTTCCTTATGCATGCAAGCTAGAAGGAGTCTTTCTGATCTGTTCTGCTTATTTATTTTTTTGGTATTTTAATGATTTTCTCATCGCTTTCAGTGCTAAGAGCTCTGCCTGTGTGGCTGATAGGCCAGCCTGCAGAAGTGTTTTTGGAGCTTGTTGGGGTTCAGACCGTGCCAGCTTCTCCCACTAACAGGAACCACCAGCTAGAAGCGTTACTCTCGCGTGTGCTTCTCAAGAATAGACCTTGCAGCAGGCTCTTGACAAGAATGGGAAAATCCAGAAGACAATACTTCCAAGGATAGAAGGATTGGGAAGACAATGTGAATATGAAAACACAGCACAAGAAATAGAGACTTGTGGAAAGCTGATGCATAATGAATTTGCTATTACCCATGTAATAGTGCCAAAGCAGTATGCTGGAAAAGACTACAGTACAGTGATATGGAGAATGTGGAAGAATTATTCAGTGTTCAAGATCAACATGATCTCCTCACAGAAGAAAGACGGAGAGAAATAGAGAGGCCTGGACCAAAGGGGAAAGACAGGAGGCAGATACTGGAGAGGGGGGAGAGAAGGGAAGGAGATAGAGATGTCATACCATGGGGTGGAGTGGGAAGGAAGGAAAGGAGAAGAGAGAGATGCCAGAGCAAAAAAATGGAGAGGGGGTGAAGCTGAAATAAATCATGTACAAAGGAGAGAAAGGGCACAGGATATAGAGTTTATTGAAGGGACATAGAAAGAGGGAAGATACCATATGGAACAGAGAGATGGCGGACACTGGATGGAAAAGGCAGAAAGGATGGACAGCGGATGCAAGGGGCAGAGAGAGGGTGGACAGTAGATGGAATGGGTAGAGAGAGGGCAGAGGCTGGGTGGAAGGGGCAAAGAGAGAGGACAGATGTTGCATGGAAGGGAGCGAGGACAAATGCTGAATAGAAAGAAGAGAAAATGACTAAAGCAGAAACGACAAAAGGTAGAAAAAATATTTTTGTTGCTTTACGTAGAATCAAGTAGTATTGTAACTGTATTGATTAAAATTTATCATTAGGAAATGGAAATAAGGCAATTTTTTGGGGGGACTAAACCCCTTTCCTCAGGTCAGGACAGGATACCATAACAGCTGTATACTGTACTGTCTTGAAGAAAGATTTGGCCTCTGAAAGCTAATTGAAAAATGGATTAGTCCAATAAAATGGTGTATTGCCCACGTATTTATTTAGCAAGGGTATATAGAAGTAACCTCCACCAAAGCTCCAGAGTAATAAGATACTTTATTGAATATACATCAAATAATACATCAGATAATACCAAGCAATGCAGACAGACATTGGATAATATACAAGAAATGATCAGATAAACAAAGTACTTCACCATGATTGGCACGCCTCCTTCCAATACTGATTGGGAATCTAATCAATCAAGGGAAGAGACCCAACCCATGGCACTCCCGAGGCCGCAGCAAGATTCAAAGTCCAGTCTGTGACTCTCAGTTTTTTATAGCACAGAAAGTGCTGAATACCAGGCTGTCTCTTTCTCACAAACACTGCTGCTTCTGCAGTAACATGGATTTACTAAGGGGAGATCCTGCCAATCCATCCTGATCAGCTTCTTTGACTGGGTGACGAGGAAGCTGGATGTTGGGGAGTCCTTGGACATCGTATACCTGGACTTCAGTAAAGCATTCGATAGCGTACCACACCGCAGGTTGCTGAGCAAGATGAGTTCTATAGGATTGGGCGACACATTGATGAAATGGGTTGGGAACTGGCTTGGAGGTAGGCTTCAGAGGGTAGTGGTGAACGGCACCCCCTCCGAAATGACGGAGGTAATCAGTGGAGTGCTGCAGGGCTCGGTCCTGGGCCCGATCCGATTCAACATCTTTATAAGAGACTTGGCAGAAGAGTTGCGAGGTAAAATAACATTATTCGCCGATGACGCCAAACTAAGCAATGTAGTGGGCAAAAGCACAACAGACATAAATTCAATGTCCGACAACATGATACACGACCTACTCCTACTGGAGCGCTGGTCTAGGTCCTGGCAACTCAGCTTCAATGCCAAAAAATGCAAAGTCATGCACCTGGGCAGCCAAAATCCATGCAAGACTTACACCCTTGGCGAGATCCTAACAAGAACTGAAGCAGAACGAGACTTAGGGGTGATCGTCAGTGAGAACATGAAGACTGCCAATCAAGTGGAGCAAGCTTCATCCAAGGCAAGGCAAATCATAGGTTGCATACCCAGGAGTTTCGTTAGCCGTAAGCCTGAAGTCATTATGCCATTGTATAGATCCATGGTGAGGCCCCACCTGGAATACTGTGCAATTCTGGAGGCCGCATTACCGTAAGGATGTGCTGAGACTGGAGTCGGTCCAGAGAATGGCCACCCGGATGGTCTCGGGACTCAAGGATCTCCCGTACGAGGAACGGCTAGATAAGTTGCAGCTGTATTCACTCGAGGAATGCAGAGAGAGGGGTGACATGATCGAGACATTCAAGTATCTCACGGGCCGCATCGAGGTGGAAGAAGATATCTTCTTTTTCAAGGGTCCCGCGGCAACAAGGGGGCATCCGTGGAAGATCAGGGGCGGGAAACTGCACGGGGACACCAGGAAATTCTTTTTCACTGAAAGGGTGGTTGATCGCTGGAATAGTCTTCCACTTCAGGTTATTGAGGCCAGCAGCGTGCCTCATTTTAAGGCCAAATGGGATAGATATGTGGGATCTATTCACAGAGAAAGGTAGGGGAGGGTCATTGGGGTGGGCAGACTAGATGGGCCGTGGCCCTTATCTGCCGTCTATTTCTATGTTTGTATGTTTCTATGTAACAACAGGTGTCTCCCTTATCTCCTAACTTTCACAGATGGAATATGCTACTCAGGCCCTCCCTAATTGCAGTACCATAAGAAACTTTCCTCGGCCCTTCCCCAGTAAAACATGGACTAGTACAAGAGCTTGGCACAGATGTAAGGCAAGGCTTGCAGCTAAAAAGCAAGCAGACTTGAAGATTCATACCTAATATCCAAAGTGACTACTTGCCATGCCCTGGCCAGCCATGGGCATAACAAATGGTATTTTCATATTTCTCATTATTTGTTTTATTTCTATTTGTTAATTTGTAAAGTGGTGATTGTTATGTAGAAGTTTTTTTTCAAATTTACATCAACTGTCTTTATATTTTGCACAGTATTAGGGGATGTGTCACTGTTTCTGTGGTGTTGCATTGTATGCAGAGTCTGGTTTCTTGGTTCAGTTTAACTTTTGTCTACATATTTCTATTTTTAGTTTGTGATTATTCCATATTGGGCGAGGGTGTATCTGTGTTCTGTGTGTATGAAAAGGACATGGCTTTCTGTTAGCATCGACTACAGAATCAATTGACTGTATAGGATCTGGTTTGTTTAGTTTTACAATGCGTGTGTTGGTGTTCTAGTGCTCACTGCAGTGTTTAAGATGCTGCCTTTTCCTAGATGCACCCTTATTGTGTGACTCATGGATTATTACTAAAAATATATTTTTTTATATAGAGGGGGTTGTTAAAAAATTATCAGCACTGGCTGTCGTATATACATGGTACACCATTGGATTTAATGACCCTATTCTAACTTTAGTGTCACGTAGGTGTTGTCCCTCCCAATACACAGACACACACATTATAAAGAATTAAATTAAAGTTGTATTATAATCAAGCAGCTTTCAAATGACATTATAAGCAAATAAAAATAAAATATTTTAATACTTTGCTAATTATTACCTGCAATTTACCTATACTGTTTTGCCCTAGTTCTTACTTTGCACTATAGCAAAATAAAAAAGAAGCAGATAAAGATCAATCACACAGGTGTCCTTCAAGGCTCAGTAACACCTCTCCATAAATTATGTGGAAGAGGTCTGGAAGTGAGATCTCAGGAAGGGACCTAGTGATCAAAACATTATTAGAGGTGTTGTACAGCCATTTCTTGTATGACTGGATGTGCTATATTTATCTTTATCTTTTTCTTTTTTTTTTTATTTGTTTAAATTCATGCAGAAATAAATGGTTAGATTGAACCTAATGACTTCATTAACGCATTTCCCTTTTTTAAACCTCTATACCATTTGAAAGAGGGTGAATATCTAATTATTCACTTCTAGAATTGGTTACTTCTTAAATTTAGTAAAACTATTCTGGCACAAGTGTCAAACCTTAAAAAAGGAAGTCATATTGAGCATTGGAAAATAATAATAATGAACTAATAAAAATAGTATACATTTAATTTCCCCACCCCCAAATTTCCCCGTCCCTAGTACGGCATTTCCTCCAGAATTTGTTAATTTGATGTGAAGAGCCTTTCAGGACAGCTGAACTTCCAAAGGGAAGTCTAGCAGCACTTTTGAAGGCACAAGTGGGGGCAGGGGCACCCAGGGTACGTCTGCTTCACTGACTGTTGCTGGCCAAGATCTAGAGGACCTTTCCAAGGGAGATTCAGAGGATGGTCTCTTACTATGCCCTTGCTGTCTCAGGGCTTGCCCTCCCTGTCAGGAGATGCAGGGCTATAGATAGGTTCAAGTACGTTAGACCCCGTAGTGGCCTTCGATCAAGAGAATGATCTACGGTCCTCCAACTGTTCAAACCCTTGTCTCTGTTGGATCTTATTATTGATTCTCTATGGGAGTTAAACTTAGACTCCAAGCTCCCTCCTCTGTTTTGTTGGGGTGAGAGCTCAGTCTTCTAAGTTTCCTTGGCATCCTGATATCAATGTATTGGTCACAGAGCATTGGGATGCTACAGAAGGGTCCCTTAAAATAGCCAGAACTATGGCTTGGCTGTATCTGATGGCACAGGTATGTCACCAGCTGTTTGCTCAGTCCAGGGTGGATTGTTGTCTCAGCTCGCCGTTCTCTGTGGCTCCAGGGTTATGTGGCATCTAAGGCTAAGCTTACTAAATTTCCCTTTTGGGGTGCTTTATTTTTTTGGCGAAAATTTTTACAAGTTGGTTCAGGCCTTGATTAACTCTTGATTAACTCATTTTCCTGAGGACCATTCTCGCCTGTGTGTGGGGGGTGGTGTTGCCTGGGGGCAGTTGTGTGATTTTTGTCAATACTGCCCTGGTCGGGGATTCTTTTCCTTCCAGTTGGGGTGCCTGTGTGGAGGTGGGGGGTTGTGACTCCTCTAGAGACCCCCTCCATCGCCCGCCCAGCCCAATGACTCCTTGTGGGCCCATTCCCTGGTGCTGGTGGGTACCCAGTTGCGGGAGTTTTACCAAGGGTGGGTCAAGATCCCTGGAGGCCTTACACAAGGAGGGCATCCTGGTTCATTCCTATCTGGATGACTGGTTGATTCGAGCAAAGTCTTTTCAGGAGAGCTCCAGGGTTATGACTCGGATTGTGGAGTTCCTGCAGTCATTGGGATGGGCGGTCAACTTGTCCAAAAGCTGGTTGACTATCTCAGCGCCTGGTGTACCTCAGGGTTCTCTTCAACACCAGCTTGGGGAGAGTATTCCTCCCAGAGGCCTGAGTATGCAAGTTGCAGTTGCAGATTTGATTTCTGATGAATTGTTGGTGTCCTTGAATGCAGGATTTTCTTCAGGTCTTGGGGTCGATGGTGGCCTCCCTGGATGTGGTCAGGTGGGCTCGGGTTCACATTCGCCCACTTCAGTATGCTCTTCTTCAGCAGTGGTCGCCTCAGATGGCACGATCTGGACTTTCCCATTCCTCTTCAGGGGTTAGTTTGTCACAGCCTCCACTGGTGGCTACAGGCTTCCAATTTTGTGCTGGGAGTGAGTCTGGATCAGCCTCAGTGGACAGTACTTCTCACGGACACCAGTTTCTTCAGTTGGGGAGTTCAGTGTCTCGGTCGCTCAGCTCAGGGCAGCTGGTCTCTGGAGAAGGCATCCTGGTCTATCAATGTTCTGGAGACCAGAGCCATCTGGTTAGGGTTACTAGCGTTCCAGATGTTGCTAACTGGCAAGTTGGTTCGGGTTCTCTCAGACAATGCCACAACGGTGGCTTACGTCAATTGTCAAGCGGGAACCAAGAGTCGTCTGGCTTCTCTGCTCATGGCTTGGGCAGAGGCTCATCTTCTGGACCTCTCTGCTTCCCACATTGCAGGAGTGGAGAATATCCAGGCAAACTTCATTAGTCAATGAGTGGTGTCTTGGGTCCGCAGCCTTCGAGTTGATTGTGCAGGCTTGGAGCCAGCCTGTCGTGGACCTGATGGCCACGAGTGTCAACACCAAAGCACCATGGTTTTTCAGTTGGTGCAGGGTATTTTCAGGCTGATGGGCTGGATGCTCTGGTGCTAGCCTCCTGTACATATTTCCCCTGTGGCCGATGGGCAGAGTCGTTCTCTGCATTGCTCGTTACCTTGGCCGCATGATCTTGTTAGCTCTAGACTGGCCCAGGTGCCAGTGGTATGCAGTAGAGAATGACAAGGTGGCTGTTACCCGTGGCTAGCCATGGGTAACCCGCCGAAACGGTGGGGGGGGGGGAGGAATTGCTCACTGCAGGACAAGGCAATCCACCGCCCCATGGAGTGGTGAATGGCTTTGTCCACGCAGTTAAGGAGGGAAAGTGCACGGTCACAGATCGCGCGCGGCCCCCTCCCTCCTTCCTACCTACCGAATGTTATCTCCCTCCCCCTTACTTTTGCGGCACGTTAGTAAAGTAACTTGTTGAGCCTGCCTGCCTGCAGTCGCGTGTGTGTGGGCGGAAGCTTCTACTGACACAACTGTCCCTCCTGACGAAATTGTCCCTCTCCACTTTCTCTATGCCCTTCATGATCTTATAGGTCTCCATCATGTCCCCTCTAAGTCTCCGCTTTTCCAGGGAAAAGAGCCCCAGTTTCTCTAATCTTTCAACATATGAAAGGTTTTCCATACCTTTTATCAGTCACGTCGCTTTCCTCTGAAGTCTCAAGTATCTCCATATCCTTCCTAAGGTACAGAGACCAATACTGGATGCAGTACTCCAGATGCGGATGCACCATCGCCTGATACAACGGCAGGATAACTTCTTTCGTTCTGGTTGTAATACCTTTCTTGATAATACCTAGCATTCTGTTCGCCTTCTTAGAGGCCGCTATGCACTGTGCCAACGGCTTCATTGTCTTGTTCACTAGTACCACCAAGTCCTTTTCTAGGCTACTTTCACCCATTACCAGCCCTCCCATCGTATAGCTGTACATCGGGTTCCTGTTTCCTACATGCAAGACTTTACATTTCTCTACATTAAACTTCTACTGCCATCTTTTCGCCCACTCTCCTAGTTTGTTCAGGTCCCTTTGTAAATCTTCACAGTCCTCTTTAGTCCTAACTCCACTAAATAGTTTGGTGTCGTCTGCAAATTTTATTACTTCACACTTCGTACCTGTTTCTAGATCATTTATAAATACATTGAACAGCAGCGGTCCGAGTACCGACCCCTGCGGAACATCACTCGTGACCCTCCTCCATTCAGAGTAGTGGCCCTTCACTCCCACCCTTTGCCTTCTACCTGCCAACCAATTTCCGATCCATCTATGTACGTCTCCTTCCACCCCATGGTTCTTCAGTTTCCGCAGTACCTTGTCAAAGGGGTACCTTGTCGAAGGCTTTTTGGAAATCCAAGTATACGATGTCTATGGGGTCCCCTTTGTCCATCCGTTTGTTGGCTTGTTTTCATCAGTTTGTTCCTTTCTAGATACTCATCGATGCTGTTTTTTATCAGCGCTTCTGCCATCTTCCCCGGAACCGAAGTCAAACTTACCGGTCTGTAGTTCCCCGGGTCGCCTCTCGATCCTTTTTTGAAGATGGGCATAACATTAGCTATCTTCCAATCCTCCGGGATCACGCCTGTTTTCAGGGATAGATTGCAAACCTGCTGTAGTAGTTCCGCTATTTCCTCCTTTAGTTCTTTCAATACCCTAGGATGGATTCTGTCCGGGCCCGGAGATTTGTCAGTTTTTAATCTATCTATCTGCTTGCATACGTCTTCAAGGCTTAGTTCCATGGATGTTCATTTTTTCTGCTTGATCTCCCTTGAAGATTTTTTCAGGTTCTGGCACGTTGGATGTGTCCTCTTTTGTAAATACTGACGAAAAGAACATGTTTAGTCTATCCACCACTTCTTTTTCCTCCTTCACCACTCCTTTCCTATCTCCGTCATCCAGCGGTCCCACCTCCTCCCTTGCCGGCTGCTTCCCTTTAACATATTTGAAGAACGGTTTGAAATTTCATGCTTCCCTGGCTAGCCTCTCTTCATATTCTCTTTTTGCTCTTCTAACCACGAGGTGCATCCTTTTCTAAATCTGGGGATATACAGATTTTGTGCCTCGCTTACCATGTCCTTGAATAATGACCAGGCTTGCTCTATAGTCTGTGATTTCTTTGATCTGTTCCTAAGTTTCTTCCTTAGCATTACTCTCATTGCTTCGTAGTTTCCTTTCTTGAAGTTAAAAGTTGTCGCTGTGGTTCTCTTTCCCTTCGTTATTCCTACTTTAACTTTGAACTTGATCATATTGTGATTGCTGTTTTCCAACGGTCCCACTACTTCCACTTCCTTTGCAGGTCCTCTTAGCCCATTAAGGATTAGATCCAGAGTGGCATTCCCTCTCGTTGGTTTTCTGACAAGCTGCTCCATGAAGCAGTCCTGTATAGCCTCCAGGAATCCGGTCTCCCTAGCGCATTGTGAGATTCCAAGACTCCAGTCTATCCCGGGATAGTTGAAGTCTCCCATAACAATTGTGTTACTGCTTTTACATTCTTGCATCATCTCGCCCTGCCAGCTAAGCATCTCTTTCTCTAGTTTAGCAGCCAGAACTTTGATTTTATAAGGAAGGAATAAGCGAAATATTGCAGTACCGAGGCTTGTATGGATGCTGTGGGGATAGTAGTCGCGGAGACAGTGGCCGCAGGGACAGGGGGCGGTGACAGGGATGGTGGTCTCGGGGACTTGGCAATGAAGGGGACAAATTTTTTCCCCGTGTCATTATCTAGTATGCAGATCTGGAATATAGAGTATTGTTTAAATTTTCTTGTACAGTAAAACCTTGGTTTGCGAGCATAATTCGTTCCAGAAGCAGCTTGTAATCCAGAGCACTCATATATCAAAGTGAATTTCCCCATAAGAAATAATGGAAACTCAGACGATTCATTCCACCACCCAAAAACTTTAATACAACATACTATATGTACTCGTATTGCAAGACCTTGTTCATTTGGAACAGTCACTACACTCCTGCAGCGTCAGAAAGAGAAGAACCATCGGCTCAGTTGTGATGTGTGTATATTGTATGTACTTGTATTGCAAGACATTGCTTGTATATCAAGTAAAAATTTAATAAAATGTTTTGCTTGTCTTGCAAAATACAGTGGTACCTTGGTTTACGAGTGCACCAGTTTGCGAGTGTTTTGCAAGACGAGCAAAACATTTGCAAACTTGGTGCCTCGTAAACCGAGCTTGCCTCGCTGTACGAGCGCCCCCGCGATCCGCCATCTCCCCCGCTCGCGTTGCCCCCCCCTCCACCGCGATCCTACTTCCCCCCCCCACCCCCCCGAGCACATCAGTGACACTAACTTTACCCCGTCTTGGCACCAGTGCCGGTGCCCGAAGATCCTCCCTCTTCTCTCCTTTTTACATGAGTCATTCCAGCTTCAGTGCTCTCTTCATTTTTATCTCTCCTACACCAGATCTACCATCGTTGTCCCTCTCTGCTTATTTTTTTGCTGACCCTTTCCTATCATTAATCTCTACTTTCTCATGCCTGTCTCCCCCTTCCCCTCCTCTAATCTCCCTGCCAGCTGTTTCCTTCCTTTTTTCATTCTCCCTTCCCTCCTCCTCCTGTCCAACAGTAACTCTCTTCCCTTCCTCCCCTCCCAGCAGCATCTCTTCTTCTCCCTCTCCAGTAGCAGTTGTCCCTTTTTTCCCTTGCCCAGCAGCTTCCCTTCAGGTCCAGTAGCAGCTGTCCCTTTTTTTCCCTTGCCCAGCAGCTTCCCTTCAGGTCCAGTAGCAGCTATCCCTTTTTTTCCCTTGCCCAGCAGCTTCCCAGACTCCTTTCCCTCCTCCCCTCCCAGCAGCATCTCTTCTCCCTCTCCAGTAGCAGCAGTCCCTTTTTTCCCCTTGCCCAGCAGCTTCCCAGACTCCAATAGTGGCTTTCTCCCCTCTGCAGCTCTCCTTTACTTCCGAGTGCAGCAATTCAGGAAGGCAGCCTCGGGTCCTTTGTTGGGTCGCACCGCCTCTGAGAAAAGAGGAAGTTGCATCATCAGGCAGCCACGGCTCGGCAAAAGCCCCAAGGCTGCCTTCGTGAATCGCTACGCTGGGAAGTAAAGGAGAGCTGCAGAGAGGGGAGAAAGCCACTGTCGGAGGCTCCCCAAGATCTCTCCGACCCAGCGTACTTCAGCTGTTGATCTTGCCGGCCCTGCACGGACCGGCAGGAAATTGAATTGAGTCAATATCGCCGGCCCTGCGCGGACCGGCAAAAATTTCCTGCGGACCGGTTGAAGAACAGTGCTCTAGGGAGCAGGTTGTGCTGCGGCCGGTTCCTTCTTTTCTGCTGAAGGTGGTCTTGTCTTTTCATGTAAACCAATCTTGGGTAGTCAGGAGTAGAGAATGACACGGGGAGCGATCCCCGCAGGGAGCCGCGGCGTGGCTGCGGTTTGGCTGCGGGCTATGGAGACTCCATAGCCAAATCGCCGCAGACACGGGGTCAAAAGTTTTCACCGCACGCAAAAACGGTGAAAAGATTTGTCCCTGCAGGCAAATGTACCCCCTTCTATGTACCGCTATTTACCTTGTCTTCACCGTGAGTCTTTGGTTCGGGACCGGGTGTCAGATTTTTTCCGGCGGCCATGTTTGTCTCCGCGTGGTTTGTCTCCTCAACCTGACTTGCACGTTGCCGCATTGACTCCGCCCCCTAATATACAGGCTCTTCATTGGTCGGTTCTTTTTGCTCAAAGAAGAGGACCAATCGCTACTGCCACACCTGATATTTAATGGGTTGTAGTGCAGCAGTAGCGATTGGATTTCGGAGCCGAGCCCAGGATTTGAATTTTGTTTGCAGTCGCTGCCTCGCTTGGATTCACTCGTTTCACTTCGTCAGGTACAAGTAAGTGTTCTCCCCGGCTGATTTAGATGACCACCCAGCTAATCCTGCTGCTGCCGCCGATGCTCCTTCCCGGGCTAACTCGCCGCCGAAAATTTTGCTTGATGCCTGCCTTTTTTTGCCAGCATGCTTTTACTTGCTTTGGGCCTTCCTCGTTGCCGGATCCTGCCTACTTTCTGTTTCCGCGAAGGCAGGACCCGGCAGCGAGGAAGGCCCGAAGCAAGTAAAAGCAGCAAGTTGTAAGCTTCCCTCCGGGCCGGAGCTCTATCGTGTGCATGCCGGCTTCCCTTCTCTTCCCCCCCTCCCCCCTCTGGGACGCTACTTCTGGTTTCGGAGGGAAGAGAAGGGAAGCCAGCACGCACACAATAGAGCCCCGGAGGGAAGCTTACAACTTGCTGCTTTTACTTGCTTCGGGCCTTCCTCGCTGCCGGGTCCTGCCTTCGCGGAAACAGAAAGTAGGCAGGTCCCGGCAACGAGGAAGGCCCGAAGCAAGTAAAAGCAGCAAGTGTAGTGGTATACCATTTGAGGAAAAAAAAAAAAAAATGCACGGACGTCGGACCTGATTCTGCTTGCTCTCGCCACGGACACGGACCGACATGGACCTCAGATTTTTAAGGCGGTACAGGTTTAGATCCGCGAGGTCCGTCAAGTCCGCGAGGTCCATCAGGTCCGTGAGGTCCGCGTTTTACCCCTTCCCCAACCTTGGTGTTTATTGTGGTCAGCCAGGAAGAATGAAATCAAAAAAGTTTGAGTTTAATCTTCAATTTCTTTAAGTTTAGTCAAGCTGTGATTTGAACTTTATAGGCTTTTTTTTTTCATCCTTTAACTGGCAGGCAGAAGAATGCTCCATTTTATTAATCTTGCAAAGTCTGATACAGGAAAAGCTAGAAGTGCATCAAGATTTAAGGAGCTTGGGGTGTGCAAATCTACTTAATGCAGAGATTACAGTAAAACAAAATCACTTTTCTATTTCACTGCAGCTCTAAGAGGTTCTTTTGCCCTTAGCTATAGTCAAATGATGGATAGGAATATGTTTATTTCATTTAAGTTAAGGGAAAACAATATTTTTTCTGAGTATCCTTTAAATAATGGTTCACAAATTAATTCAGCCTGTTTTAAGGCTGGGTTTTGTTTTTCATATTATTGCTTCTATTTTTATAATCCTTAAAAAATAAGGGGCAATTTTCCAAGTGGGTTCTTCCTCGTAGGCACCCTGAGACTGTACAGGGAACGCCTATTCTATAGCAGTGAATGGGCTCCCAGGTTCCATTACAGAATGGTAGCATATAGCCTTAGATTCAGGCGCCTTACAGTTAAAGCAGCCATAGAGCATGTCCACTTGTGGGAGAAATGATTTTATTTTCAGTTTAGTGATCAAAATGTGTCTGTTTTGAGAATTTATATCTGCTGTCTATATTTTGCACTATGGCCCCCTTTTACTAAATCGCAATAGCGGTTTTTAGCACATGGAGCCTATGAGCATTGAAAGCAGTGCAGGGCATTCAGCGCATCTCCCTGCGCTAAAAACCGCTATTGCGATTTAGTAAAAGGGGAGGGGGGGTATATTTGTCTATTTTTGTATAGTTGTTCCTGATGTGACATTGCATAAAATCATCTGCCTTGATCTCTTTGAAAACCTGCGGAATATATATGAGGTGGGGGAAGATTAGTGATAGAAAAATTGTATGAAAAATGACTATTTTCAATTTAGTGATCAAAATGTGTCAGTTTTGAGAATTTATATCAGTTATCTATATTTTGCATTATATTTGTCTATTTTTCTATAGTTGTTTCTGAAGTGACATTGCATATTTTAGTCATCTGTCTTGACCTCTTTGAAACAAATATTAATTAATATTTTCTCTGCATACAGTGTGCTTTGTGTTTCTTTTAATTTTGTGGTTGCCATAATGAATTAATATTATATACAGTAGTGATGCTGATGTTTTAAGATTTTGGAGAAATAAACAAGAATGCTGGCCAAAATTAGCAAAAGTTGCACGAGGGATACTGTGCATTCCAGCTACCAGCACATCTTCAGAGAGGGCATTCTCTATTGCAGGAAGGACAGTGGAAGAAAGGAGAACTAGACTGAATCCAGAGATTGTGGATGATTTGTTGTTCATATACGGGTTAAAAAATAAGGACAATTAAAAAGTACAGGTTGTGTTTTGTTTTTGTATAGTTAACTAAGTTGTAAAGTTGTAAAGAATGTTTCCTTTATACGTTAATAAAGATAAGTATATAAAATCATACCTGTTTGAGGCTTTTATGCATGCTGCGGTGACGGTGACGGGGCGGTGAATGGGATGGCAGTGGCGGTGACGGGGCGGTGAAAGGGATGGCGGTGGCGGTGACGGGGCGGTGAAGGGAATGGCGGTGACGGGGCGGTGCAGAGGATAGTCGGCTGGTGACGGGGACAAATTTTTTCCCCGTGTCATTCTCTAGTCAGGAGGACTCTTTGGATCAGAGGCAGTTGCGCAAGTTGGATGTCTGTTGGGTCCTTTGCTCTTTTGTTCAGCGGACCCAGGAGTTCTGTTAGTCTGTCTTTTTGTCCTCGTGGTTGACCCTCGTAAGGGGGACAGTGCTTCTAAGGCTACCATTGCGCGCTGGATTAAGGAGGCTGTCGCTTCTGCTTATCTTCAGAAGAAGCCTATTCCAGAATTTCTCAAAACTCATTCCACTTGGGGTCAGGCGGCTTCTTGGGCTGAGTCTTCTCTTATGCCTCCGGTAAATATCTGTAAAGGTGTGGTTTGGTCTTCTCTCCATTCTTTTGTGTGACACTACTATAGGTGTGTCGGGACACGGTGTTCAGTGAGCATGTTCTTGTGGTGGCCCTTTGGTACATCCCATCAGTTTCTGGAGAGACGATAAAGAAGGAGAAATTAGGTTCTTACCTGCTAATTTTTTTTCTTTTAGTTCCTCCAGTCTGGCACAGACCCTGCCATGTCATTTTTATTCGGAGTTTTGTGCGAAGAGTACGGTTTCTTTTTGTCTGGGTTGTTAGGGGAGATTTGGTGTAGCTGGCAAGCTGTGGGGATGTTTTTGAAGGTTCTTATTCTATTCAATGTTCAACAGTATGTCTATTAGTTACTATTTTCCTTCTGGGTGTGTTGTTGCTGTTGTAGTTCACAGTTCTTAGTTTCTTAGTTCTACTTGGCTATTCGTCAGACTGATTGTACTTGGGGATTGCACATCCCTCTTATACTACAGCCAAAAGTTTGTGTGTCTCCACCTGCTGCTCCACCCATCAGTTTTTGTGCCAGTCTTGAGTAAAAAGTTTCAAGTTTCAAGTTTATTAGGATTTTATATACCGCCTATCAAGGTTATCTAAGCGGTTTTTACAATCAGGTACTCAAGCATTTTTCCCTCTCTGTCCCGGTGGGCTCACAATCTATCTAACGTACCTGGGGAAAAGAGAGAAAATTAGCAGGTAAGAACCTAATTTCTGCTGGGTAGGCTATGATTCGTCTGTAAGAAGGAGTAACCAACAGCTAAGTGGCCAAGTGGCAGAAAATTTTGAGTCCTTTTCAAACTTGGTACTCTTAAATGGGAATTTGCTTTATTAGTATTTTAGAATTTCATTTCACTGTTGCCTGCCTAGTGGATAAAATTGGGGATTGGGGTACACAAAATTGTAAAGATCAGAGGTTTTTAAAGGTGTAACATTTATATAATTTTTGCCTATAATATCCTTATTTGTTGGTTTCTCTCTGGGTCAGTTACTCCAGATGTGTATTTTTGTACATACCATAACTGTAAGAACCTCACTCCTAATCAGGGTTTGTAGAGTATGATTTTGGTCTCTCAAATTTACTGCTAACTCTTGTGGTAAAACTCGCATCATCCTAAAGAAAACCACCCTCTGGAGTTTATAAGTTGTAACTTAACCAGGTGTGTTTGAAAATCCTTTTTTGGTGTAGTCTATGGCACCCAAAATGATGGGAAATATTTCTGTATCTTTCTGCCACATTTTCTTGGTTCTTTGAAAGTTGTTTTGACATGTTTTAATTGTCAACTTCTCCAATAAAATACTCTAGAAGCTGTGATGTAAAATCTTATTCATTTTTTTTTTATGTGTATCACTTCATCAGGATTTCAAATAATGAGATGGTGTAGTCTGCACTTAAGGTACTATTGCACTTGTTTCCAAAATGGGTTCTTTTATGTAATTTGATGCCAGTCGAGATTAGAACATCATCTCAAATATATTTAAGGAGAGGCAGAGATATTCTTGTGTCTGTATCAAATAAAATGATCATGTTTGCATAACAACCTTTCAGCATTAGATAGCTGTCAACAAGATTTTGAAGCATTGGCATAATTATCTATCAATTGTCTTTATTTTTTCTGCAGAGATCCATCAGTGAAAAGAACAATTTGCAAGAGATGCTGCTCTCTTCTCCTTCCTGGAATCACAGCAACAATACGACAGAGAAGTGAGTTCAAAATTGATCATTCAGCCCTTTCTGTATTTTTTCTCACTCCTCTCTCAAATCACTGCCTGTTAAAGAACCATAGCTGCTTCACTCTTTAACTCAAGTGAGCCCTAAATCTTTTAGTTGTGACAAAATCATTTCACACCTCTCCTTCACCAGCAGTGAATGCTTGCTATCCTACGCAGACATCTTTCTCTTAATTCCACTCAATGCAGATGTTAAGGAAGTTTCCATAAAAGTCTTTAAAGGCATTAACAAAATTTTACTTTTGGGCATTATCCAACAAACTAAAATTAAATACCACCAAAACCAAATTATATTGGTTCCACAATGCCACACAGTCTGTCTCCACAAGCCTGTCATTACCCTCAGGTACTTGGAATCCTGCTAGACTCCACACTATCTTAGGAACTCCAATTCTCCAAATTTTGAAAAACAAACCTTTCTAACAGTTTGAAACAACTAAAATTGATAAAACCTTACTTCTATAACAATCACTTTGCTATATTGGTCCAAATGCTAGTACTAACACAACTAGACTATTGCAACTCACTCTGTGCTGGCATAACCTCTTCTCAAATGCACAAACTCCAAATGATTCAGAATACAGCAATCACATTGATCTTCGGCTTAAAAAAATATGACTCTGTCTCTTATTATATACTACACTGGCTTCCCACAAATGCTAGAATTATGTTCAAACTATCTTATATTGTATATCACACCCTTAATACCAACTCGCCACAACAAATAATTATTATCCCAGAACAAGCAGGCAGCATATTCTCACATATGGGTGATGTCATCCACAGAGCCCGGATGCGGACAGCTTCGCAAGCAGACTTGCTTGTAGAACTTCAGAAAGTTCTCAACTGCCGCACCGCGCATTAACTAGTGCCTTCCTGCCCAGCGCAGGGCGTGTCTCCTCAGTTCTCAGTTTTCCACAAAGCCGAGAAGTCCTATTTCGATGCTTCGCGCTAGACTCGGTTCTACTTCGTGCCTTCTCTCACCGCGGCTCGCGTTTCTTTCTTTTCAGGGTTTCTGTGTATTTCTTGCGCGTTTCATAAAAAAAAAAAAGAGAGAGAGACTTATTTTTTCTTTCAGTCACAGCGGGGCCTGTCTCGCGGCCTAGCCGGCGGGTTTCGACTTAGCTGCAGCTGTCTTCCCGTTTATGTCCCGGCCAGTAACAGGCTTCAAGAAGTGTAGCCATTGCCAGCATGCGATCTCCTTCACTCACCCACATCGATGGTGTATTCAGTGTTTGGGAGCTGACCATTGTCCGGAGTTGTGTTTTCACTGTGCTACCCTTCAACCTCGTGTCCGCAAACATCGTCGAGTTCAGGTGGAAAAACTCTTCGGAGGTATGGATCCACTTGCCCCGGTCTCGACCTCAACCTCGAATCCGGTCAAGCTTACAGGAGTTCCCCCTTCTGCCTCGACCTCGGCTTCAGCTATAATCAAGCCATCCTCGTTCGGCGGGTCCTCGAGTAAATCTGATGAGACGCTTGCCTCGCTGCCTCCAAGCCGAAGAGTCATTCTTCCTCCTCTTCCTCGGAGACTATAGCACAACAACAGATCATACCGAGTATTTAAGAATGACTCCTTTTCATACAGCTGGGATAACTCCTGTGGTGTTCCGCAGGGCTCCCCCCTGTCACCCACCCTGTTTAATGTCTACCTTGCCTCCCTGGGTAACCTTCTGCAAAACCTCAAGCTCAAATTTTTCATCTACGCAGATGACATCACAACAGTCATCCCGCTATCCAGTTTCACACCAGAATTCCTCACCTCCCTTTCAAATACACTTAATCAGATAGAACTTTGGATGCTATCCTACAGACTAAAACTAAACCCCGACAAAACAAAATTTTTCCTGGCTAGTCCCAAAGACAAAATCAAAGACACCACAATTCAAGTAAAAGGATCAACCTTTCCCCTCGAACAAACCTTAAAAATATTGGGAGTCACACTGGACAAACACCTATCCCTGGAGAAACACACTGACATTACAGTTAGGAAAAGCATCTCGGTGCTCTGGAAACTACGCACCATAAAAAAATATTTTGACGACACGTCATTCCACCTGCTAGTACAATCCTCCATTCTCAGCATACTGGACTACTGTAATATCATTTACCTGAGCTCCACGAAGAAAACTATCAGAAGACTCAGAATGATCCAGAACACCGCTGTCCGCCTTATATTTGGCCTAAAAAAATGGGAACATGTCACCCCTTTTTACCACAAACTTCATTGGCTGCCATTGGAATCCAGAGTCCTATTTAAATTTGCCTGTTTCTGTTACAAAACAGTATTCGGTCTAGCCTGAGAAATGTGCCCTTTGAAGTGGTGTTTTCTCAAGCCATTCTTGGAGTAATCCCCTAGCATGTTTGGGTTTCTATCCTGAAATATGCATTAGAGTGATTTGCAGGTGAAGTTTACAGTGAAAGATTAAGTTTACAGTGAACTGGCAAGACTCAAGGTGAACAAAGCCATGGAACCAGACAATTTGCACCCAAGAGTGCTCAGAGAATTGAGCGATGTCCTGGCGAAACCATTGGCTGAGCTATTCAATCTCTCCCTAAGAAGGGGAAAGTTCCCCTGGACTGGAAATTAGCTATTATCCCAGGACAAGCAGGCAGCATATTCTTGACTGATGGGTGACGGCACCGACGGAGCCCCGGTACGGACACTTTTAGAGTGATTGCACTCTAAGAACTTGGAAAGTTCTAGAGGCCGCACCGCGCATGCGCGAGTGCCTTCCCGCCCGACACAGGCGCGCGGTCTCCAGTTTCTTAGTTTCCGCGGAGCTAAGAAGACGCGTTTTTCAACAGCCGTTGAAAATTTTTCTCCACGCCTTCCCGCTCGCGAAAACCCCTTTGGCTCTATTGCCTCTTTTCTTTTCTTTTATTTTTGTAAAAAAAAAAAACTTTTGTTTTTTTTCTTCATTTTTGGTTTTTCCCCGGCGGGGCCTTCTGCCACCATCGAGGCCTTGGCCTACGATTTGGCGGAAGCCGTTTTTCCTTTCATGCCCCCTCAGCCAGGGTTCAAAAAGTGCAGCGGTGTGCACGGCCTATCTCCCTTACGGACCCGCACAACTGGTGTCTACAGTGCCTGGGTCCGGAGCATCAGGCGTCCACCTGCACCCGCTGTGCCACGTTGAAAAAACGTATTTTAAAGAATCGTGAAATTCAACAACGATTACTTTTCAGTACCGAGATGTCCGATCCCGCGACATCGACACCGGTATCAGCTCCGGTACAGTCGGCACCTACATCATCGACACCGCGTGACACCGCGCCGGCGTCGCAACACCCAGGTAAGCCGGCTAAGAAGCCTTCCCCGCTGGAGCGTCCTCCGGTCTCGATTGCAGCGAGTCCAGTCCTGCCGACCGTGAGGCGCCAGCGGAAGCGCTCCGCCCCTATTTAGGTGAGTCCCTCGACATCGGGCTCCTCATCTCCGGGGTGTAGAGCAGCACCGCAGGTACCGCAAAAGAAAAAGGCAGTACCGGTGCCTTCATTAGATGATCGCATAGCGGCCATCCTCCAAGTGCAGCTTAAGGAGCAATTACAACAGCTCCTTGCGGCTATCTTGGCTCCGAATCTCCCGGTGCCGGTCCGTACTGAGCCACCGGTACCGGCAGTGGAACAGCCTGTATTGTCTGCATCTACTGTTTCGGTACCGGTGCATTCGGCCTCATCGGTATCGATGCCACTCCTCGCACCGGAGCCGACATCCCACCACCAGTCGGTACAAACTTCGGCACCGATGCGACCGGTGACTTCTCCCGGTACCGCATCGATGAGGTCGGGTAAGTCACTGCGCAAGTCTCGACACTTGGAACCATCCACCCCTGAGTCTCGGGACCGTAGTTCCCATATTAGGGACCCTGATCTGTGGGGTGATTCCGAAGAACCTTTTCTATCAGAGGGTGAGTGTTCTTCGGATGGGGATGATCCTGTTGTTCCTGACCCATCCTCCAAGCATGACTCTTTGTCTTTTTCTTCCTTTTTAAAAGACATGTGTGAGTCTCTTTCTATTCCTTTGGAGGCTGAGTCTAAAAAGTCTAAAGCCTTTCTTGATGCCCTTGACTTCGACCAGCCTCCAAAGGAATTTTTGAAACTCCCTCTCCATGACATCCTGAGGGAAACATTTTACAAAAATCTAGAGACTCCTCTTACTGTTCCGGGAGCTCCCCGCAAATTGGACTCTCTATACAAAGTCATCCCTATTCCAGGGTTTGACAAACCCCAGCTTCTACATGAGTCCCTTCTTGTGGAATCTACACTTAAAAAGTCATCAGGAGCTAGTGTTTATGCTTCTGTCCCTCCTGGCAGAGAAGGTAAAGCCATGGATAAATTTGGTAAGCGTCTTTACCAGAATGCAATGCTCGCCAATAGATCTGGCAACTATGCTTTTCATTTTTCATTCTATTTAAAGCATCTCCTTACCACCATGGCTTCTTTTGAGTAGTACCTTCCTGAGCGAAAACGACTGGCGTTTCGCCAATGTTCTTCTTCACTTTTCCAGCTGAGAAAATTTATGGTAAGATCTATTTACGATACTTTTGAACTTACCTCTAGAGCAACAGCTATGTCTGTGGCCATGCGCCGCCTTGCCTGGCTGAGGGTATCTGAGCTTGATGTCAACCATCAAGACCGGTTGGCTAATGCACCGTGCTTAGGGGATGAGCTGTTTGGAGAGTCTATGGACTCAACTACCCAAAAGCTCTCCGCCCATGAAACACGCTGGGATACTCTCCTCAAGACAAAAAAGAAACCACCATCGGCACGGCCTTTCAGACAACAATCGGCCTACCAACGCCGTTATGTAGCTCGTCCTCTGCAGTCAGCTCCACAACAAGCTAGAAGGCAGCGTCAGCAGCAACGGCAGACACCTAGACCACAACAGCAACAGCCTGCCAAGCCGCCTCCTCAACAGAAATCCACGCAGCCCTTTTGACTTACTTCTCCAGGGCATAGCCAGAGTCCAACCATCTTCCCTGCAACCTCAACCTATAGGAGGTCGTCTTTCCTTTTTCCTCAGCCGGTGGGAAGTTATCACTTTGGACCAATGGGTCCTCAAAATCATCCACCACGGCTACTCTCTCAACTTTCAGAACCTCCCGGTCCCAAATCTACCAAAAGAGTCTGCTTTGAACTCTCCTCAGTCTTCCCTCCTTCTCCAGGAGGTTCAATCCCTCCTCCTTCTGAACGCTATAGAGGAAGTTCCTCCAGATCAAAAGGGGCAGGGATTCTACTCCCGTTACTTTCTGGTCCCCAAAAAGACAGGAGACCTCAGACCGACTCTAGATCTTCGCGATCTCAACAAATGCTTGGTCAAAGAGAAATTCAAAATGCTATCTTTAGCCACGCTTTATCCTCTTCTCAATCAAAACGAATGGCTATGCTCCCTCGATCTCAAAGAGGCATACACTCACATACCGGTCAATCTGACTTCCAGAAAGTACCTCCGCTTCATGATCAACCGTTGTCATTACCAATACAAGGTACTACCCTTCGGTCTTGCCTCCTCTCCAAGAGTATTCACCAAGTGTCTGATTGTGGTAGCTGCCTTTCTACGCTCTCACCACCTTCAAGTCTTTCCTTACTTGGACGATTGGTTAATCAAGGCCAATTCATCTCAGTCAGTGCTCCTGGCCACCAACCAAACCATCCTGTTTCTACAACTTCTGGGGTTCGAGATCAATCTTCCCAAATCTCATCTCATCCCCACTCAAAGACTTCAATTCATTGGAGCAGTGCTGGACACAGTCCTCATGAGAGCATTTCTACCAGCCAACCGTCTTCAGACTATCCAATTTCTCTCTCAGCAGGTACTTCTTCAGAGTTCCATCTCTGCCAAACAGATGATGATACTCTTGGGTCACATGGCCTCCACAGTTCATGTCACACCCCTCGCACGTCTTCACCTGCGCACTCCTCAATGGACCCTTGCTACCCAGTGGTCCCAAGCGACGGATCCTTGCTCACGACACATATCTGTGACATCATCTCTTCGTCAGTCTCTACAATGGTGGTTGATATCCTCAAATCTCTCCAGAGGTCTTCTGCTCCATCTACCTCCTCATCAACTAGTCATCACCACCGACGCATCCCCTTATGCCTGGGGAGCTCATTTGAACGAGTTTCAAACTCAAGGCCTTTGGACAGCCCAGGAAAAGAAGCATCACATCAATTTCCTGGAACTCAGAGCGATGTTTTACGCCCTCAAGGCCTTCCAACACCTTCTCTTTCCTCAAATTCTCCTGCTGTGCACAGACAATCAGGTTGCGATGTACTACATCAACAAACAGGGTGGAACAGGCTCTCGCCTCTTGTGTCATGAATCCCAGAAAATCTGGACTTGGGCCACAGCTCGCAGCCTATTCCTGAAGGCGATCTACATCCAAGGAGAGCAGAATTCTTTAGCGGACAAGCACAGCAGAATTCTCCAACCTCACGAATGGACTCTCGATCCTTCAACCCTACAGTCCATCTTCAATCAATGGGGCACTCCTCAAGTGGACCTCTTTGCAGCTCCTCACAATCACCAACTGCCCCAATTCTGCTCCAGAATCTATACTCCTCACCGTCTGGCAGCGGATGCATTTCTTCTGAATTGGTCCAATCTATTCCTGTATGCTTTTCCTCCTCTGCCGCTCATGTTGCGGACCTTGTTCAAACTCAAGAAGGAACGAGCCACCATGATTCTGATTGCTCCACGATGGCCCAGACAACATTGGTTATCCCTTCTTCTTCAACTCAGTTCCAGAGAGCCTTTGCTACTTCCTCTATTTCCTTCTCTGCTTTCGCAGCATCAGGAGACCCTCCTGCATCCCAACCTTCAATCTCTACACCTGACAGCTTGGTATCTCTCGGGCTGACTTCAAACAACTCTCTTCTCTCTCAGCCCGTTCGTTCTATTCTGGATGCTTCCAGGAAACCCGCCACTCTGCAGTGTTATCATCAGAAGTGGACAAGGTTTTCTTCGTGGTGTCGTCTTCATCATCATAATCCTACATCTCTTTCAGTGGAGACCTTGTTGGATTATCTGCTTTCTCTGTCTGACTCTGGCCTCAAATCTACCTCCATCAGCGTCCATCTCAGTGCTATTGCTGCTTTTCATGAGCCAGTCCATGGGAAACTCCTTACAGCTCATCCCCTGGTTTCCAGATTCATGCGAGGTCTTTTCAATGTTAAACCACCCCTTAAAGCACCTCCTGTGATCTGGGATCTTAATGTGGTTCTCTCCGCTTTGATGAAGCCCCCGTTTGAACCTTTGGCGACTGCCACCTTCAAGTTTCTCACTTGGAAGGTACTTTTTCTTATTGCTCTTACCTCTGCCAGGAGGGTCAGTGAGCTACATGCACTAGTTGCAGATCCACCTTTTACGGTCTTTCATCATGACAAGGTGGTTCTGCGTACACATCCAAAGTTTCTCCCTAAGGTTGTCTCTGAATTCCATCTCAACTAATCCATTGTTCTGCCTGTCTTCTTTCCGAAACCTCATTCTCATTCTGGGGAACAGGCTCTACATACTTTGGATTGTAAGCGGGCTTTAGCTTACTATTTGGATCGTACTAAGCCCCACAGATCAGCGCCACAACTCTTTTTGTCCTTTGATCCTAATAAATTGGGTCATTCTGTTTCTAAACGTACGCTGTCGAATTGGTTGGCAGCGTGCATTTCTTTCTGCTCTGCTCAGTCCGGACTGACACTGGGAGGTTCCGTCACGGCCCATAGAGTTAGAGCTATGGCAGCATCTGTAGCTTTCCTCCGTTCTACACCTATTGAGGAAATCTGCAAGGCTGCCACTTGGTCCTCAGTTCATACTTTTACATCACATTATTGTCTGGATGCATTTTCCAGACGGGATGGTCACTTCGGCCAATCTGTTTTGCAAAATTTGTTTTCATAATGGCCAACCTTCCCTCCATCCCTCTTTTTGTTAGCTTGAAGGTCACCCATCAGTCAAGAATATGCTGCCTGCTTGTCCTGGGATAAAGCGCAGTTACTTACCGTAACAGGTGTTATCCAGGGACAGCAGGCAGATATTCTTGCATCCCACCCACCTCCCCGGGTTGGCTTCTTAGCTGGCTTATCATAACTGGGGACCGCGCGCCTGTGTCGGGCGGGAAGGCACTCGCGCATGCGCGGTGCGGCCTCTAGAACTTTCCAAGTTCTTAGAGTGCAATCACTCTAAAAGTGTCCGTACCGGGGCTCCGTCGGTGCCGTCACCCATCAGTCAAGAATATCTGCCTTCTGTCCCTGGATAACACCTGTTACGGTAAGTAACTGTGCTATGTTGTTCCTCTGCATAAAAAGGGTTGCAGGGCAGAGGCTGCGAATTATAGACCGGTGAGTCTCACATCAATAGTGTGCAAACTCATGGAAACACTAATTACAAGCAAATTGGACACGATCTTGAATGAAGGGAATCTTCGGGATCCCAGTCAGCATGGATTCACCAAGAGTAGGTCCTGCCAATCCAATCTCATCAGCTTCTTTGACTGGGTAACAAGAAAGTTGGACTTGGGAGAGTCTTTGGACGTCGTGTACCTGGACTTCAGTAAAGCTTTTGACAGTGTCCCACACCGCAGGCTGCTAAGCAAGATGGAATCGATGGGGTTAGGAGAGACACTAACTGCATGGGTCAATGATTGGCTGAGTGGCAGACTTCAGAGGGTGGTGGTTAATGGTACCCTCTCTAAAACATCGGAGGTGACCAGTGGAGTGCCGCAGGGCTCAGTCCTGGGTCCACTCCTTTTCAACATATTCATAGGGGATCTGACTCAAGGGCTTCAAGGTAAAATAACACTATTCGCCGTTGACGCCAAACTATGTAATATAGTAAGGGAATGCAGTTTACAGAATTATATGACGCAGGACCTGCTTACATTGGAAAATTGGTCCTCAACCTGGCAGCTAGGCTTCAATGCTAAGAAATGTAAGGTCATGCACCTTGGAAGCGGAAATCCATGCAGGACGTACTTCTTGAACGGAGAAACTTTAACTAGGACTTCAGCAGAACGAGATTTAGGAGTAATCATCAGTGCAGACATGAAAACTGCCAATCAAGTGGAGAAGGCTTCATCTAAGGCAAGGCAGATATTGGGTTGTATCAATAGAAGTTTCGTCAGCCGAAAGTCTGAAGTCATAATGTCGTTGTACAGGGCCATGGTGAGACCTCATCTGGAGTACTGTGTGCAATTCTGGAGGCCACATTACAGTAAAGATGTGTGCAGAATTGAATCGGTTCAGCGGACGGCCACCAGGATGATCTCGGGGCTCAAGGGTCTCTCATACGAAGAGAGACTGAACAAATTGCAGCTCTACACTCTCAAGGAACATAGGGAGAGGGGAGACATGATCGAAACATTTAAGTACCTCATGGGACGTGTCGAAGTGGAAGATGGCACCCGCTCAAACTCAAGGGTGGAAAATTTCATGGCTACACCAGAAAGTATTTCTTCACAGAGAGAGTGGTTGATCATTGGAACAAGCTTCCAGTGCAGATGATCGAGGCAGACAGTGTGCCAGACTTTAAGAATAAATGGGATACCCATGTGGGATCCCTACGAGGTTCAAGATAAGGAAATTGGGTCATTAGGGCATGGACAGGGGGTGGGTAAGCAGAGTGGGCAGACTTGATGGGCTGTAGCCCTTTTCTGCTGTCATCTTCTATGTTTCTATGTATGCAAATCTCTCTCATGCATATTTGTTGATATCCTGAAAATCATTATGACCTGAGAAACACTGCATTAGAGCAATGGAACCTATGAAACATGTTGTTACCTCTTCATCAATGCTATCAGTTATAGGTATATGATATATTGTAGGACATTTTCCAATAGCAATTTATTTTTAATGTTTACTCAAGGACACTATGGACAGCGTCGAACTGTTGTGAGATGCTTAAGCTGTGGCTTAACCAAAAGATTCCTGAATAATCCTAACTATAAGTTATGGGCTGAACAGCTGGAGGCTCTTTTGGAGAACCAGCCAAAATCAGGTAATGGAACTAAGATTCTGTTCTATATGTGAGATTTGTATACTGTCTTTATCCTCTTATGAGGATCCGAAGTGGTTCACAATTTCTTTTTACAGCATTTTGAAAAATGAACATTATATTTTTCTAGGTCTTTTAATTAAAATCTTAAGATAACGGTGAAATAAAAAATAAGATTGCAAACTGAATTTCCACTGGTAAATCATTCCAAATCGAAATCGCCATAAATAAGAATTAATGTTTAAGTATCTTTTTAAAGCAAAAAGATTTAGTGGAGAGAAAGTATCAAAGTCCAAAATTGAATTTGCCTACTGGCAAAAATGCCTGATGGAAAATTTAATTGTGGAAAGCCTTGAAGATCAAACAAGATACCTTAAACTGGATTCTCTTATGAACAGGAAGCCAATGAAGTTCTGTCAACAAAGGAGAAACCTGTTCAATCTTGAATCTACCATATATCATTCTAGCATCTGTATTTTGTATCAACTGAAGTCTACCTAAAAGGCGTACAGATACTCCCTCAAATAGAGAGTTACAATAATCTAACTGTAAGAGGATGATATAGTCATGTGAAAAAATTAGAACATTCCATTACATATTCAGTTCTTAAGAAATGTTCACATATCAACGTCAAATCTTTTTTTATTTTCAAAAGGCTTTCGACAAGGTGCCACATGAAAGGCTGCTTAGGAAGCTGTGAAACCACGGGGTGGGAGGGGATGTGCACAGATGGATTGAGCACTGGTTGTCGGGTAGACTGCAGAGGGTCGGAGTAAAGGGCCAATATTCTGACTGGCGGGGAGTCACGAGCGGTGTGCCACAGGGATCGGTGCTGGGGCCGTTACTCTTCAACACATTTATCAATGACCTGAAAAAGGAGGCAAAGTGAGAGGTTATAAAATTTGCAGACGATACCAAACTGTGCAGCAGAGTTAGGTCCAGGGAGGAGTGTGAGGACCTGCAAAGGGACCTAGACAAGCTGGAAGACTGGGCAAACAAATGGCAAATGCGCTTTAACGTGGAAAAATGCAAGGTCATGCATATAGGGAAAAAGAACCCGTTGTTCAACTACAAATTGGGGGGGGGCATTGTTGGGAGACAGCAGTCTTGAGAGAGACTTGGGTGTGCTGGTGGATGCATCACTGAAGCCATCTGCACAGTGCGCAGCAGCCTCGAAAAAAAGCCAACAGGATGCTGGGCATCATAAAGAGGGGCATAACAACCAGGACGCGGGAAGTCATCATGCCATTGTATCGAGCGATGGTGCGTCCACATCTGGAATACTGCGTTCAGTATTGGTCGCCGTACCTCAAGAAGGACATGGCAGTACTTGAGAGAGTCCAAAGGAGAGCAACAAAATTGGTAAGAGGGCTGGAACACTGCCCATACGTCGAGAGGTTGGATAGGCTGGGGCTCTTCTCTCTGGAAAAAAGGAGGCTCAGGGGAGATATGATAGAGACCTTCAAGATCATGAGGGGCATAGAGAGGGTGGATAGGGACAGATTCTTCAGGCTGAAGGGGACAACAGGTACGAGGGGGCATTCGGAGAAACTGAAGGGAGATAGGTTCAAAACAAATGCAAGGAAGTTTTTTTTCACACAAAGGGTCGTGGACACTTGGAATGCGCTACCGGAGGAAGTGATCAGGCAGAGTACGGTACAAGGATTCAAACAGGGACTGGACGGATTCCTGAGGGATAAAGGGATCGTGAGATACTGAGAAAGCTAACCAGGTAATAAGTATAGAAACCCAACCAGGTCGTGCATGTGCAAGACCGGAGGGTTAGGACTTCGATGGGAAGATAGGACTCAATAGGAAACCAAGGTGGCAAGGGGGCCCCTTCTGGTGATTCATACAGGTCGGACCTGTTTGGGCCGCCGCGGGAGCGGACTGCTGGGCGGGATGGACCTATGGTCTGACCCGGCGGAGGCACTTCTTATGTTTTTATTTATTTAGAAAAGAAAGTGATGTAATTGCAGGTAAACAACAAAAAATTTCCTTGATTTACTCGTGAAATAAAAGATATCCACAAAAATGTGTATTTTAACGGAGGAATAAATTAGGACACCCCCACATATCCTATTTAAAGTGGCTCAAATCACACACAGGTGTATCATATCAGGTGCACATGATTAGAACATTGTTACTCAGCATTTTGAAGGAGGTTTGCCCTACTTAAACCTCAGACATTTAGTTTGGTATGCTCATGACTGCTGTGTTGAGAGTGAAATGGTGAGATGAAAAGCTGTCTGAGGCCTTCAGAAAGAAGATTGTAGCAGCTTAAAAGTCTGGATTTTAAAAGATCTCGAAAGAATTTGACAATAGCCATTCCACAGTCCGGAAAATAGTGTACAAGTGGAGGATTTTCCAAACAACTGCCAACATGCACAGGTCTGGCAGTCCAAGCAAGTTGACCCCCAGAGCAGACTTCAGGATGCTAAAAGAAGTCTCCAAAAGGACCTACAGTGGGCTCTTGCTACTGTTGATGTAAAAGTGCATGCCTCTACAATCAGAAAGAGACTGCACAAATTTAACTTGCATGGGAGGTGTACAAGGAGGAAACCTTTGCTCTCTAAGAGAAACATCAGGGCCAGACTGAAGTTTGCCAGAGAGAACGTAGACAAACACCAGGACTTCTGGAAGAATAATAATAATTTTAATCTTATATACCGCCATACCAGGATGGTTCTAGGCCAGGGGTGTCCAATGTCGGTCCTCGAGGGCCGCAGTCCAGTCGGGTTTTCAAGATTTCCCCAATGAATATTCATGAAATCTATTTGCATGCACTGCTTTCATTGTATGCTAATAGATCTCATGCATATTCATTGAGGAAATCCTGAAAACCCGACTGGATTGCGGCCCTCGAGGACCGACATTGGACACCCCTGTTCTAGGCGGTTCACAACAAATGGAGCTGAAACATACAGAGATAACTACAATACAAATGGAAATACATCAAATTATAAATATAAAAACTCTAAGAGATTGAAACACGATGCTTTAAGATACAAACTTATCAGATAGTTGTGTCTTTAACAATTTTCTAAAATCAAAATAAGAAGAAACCTCTAGCATAATTTTTCCAGACCAAACATTCAGATTAGTTCTGATAAAAAGGAGTAATATGCTCCCAATTTTTAAAACCAAAAATGAGTCAAACTGCAGTATTTTGAACCACTCTCAATTTTTTGAGAATTTTCTTATAGGTACCTAAATAAATAATATTACTGTAGTCGAGGATGCTTAAGACAGAAGACTGCACTAACAAACGAAAAGAGATTTCCTTTAAATATTTGGACACCAGAAAAGAGGATGTGTTTGGCGTACACCAAATACAGCATTCCAGGAAAAGAACCTCATACCAACTGTGAAGCATGGAGCTGGAAGCGTTATGGTTTGGGAATGCTTTGCTGCAGCAGGACCTGGACAGCTCACCATCATAGAATACACCATGAATTCTACCATGTATCAGAGGGTGCTTGAGGAACATGTGAGACCATCTGTAAGAAAATTAAAGTTGAAGCCCTGATCTTAATCCCATTGAGATGCTTTGGGGTGGTTTGAAATGGACTGTAAATGCAAGAAACCCTTCAAACATCTCATAGCTGAAAGAATTTTGCATTGAGGAGTGGGCCAAACTTTCCTCAGACCGATGTCAGAGACTGGTAGATGGCTACAAGAAGCACTGCAGTTATTTCAGCCAAAGGAGATAATACTAGCTATTAGGTTGTAGGGTGTCCTAATTTATCCTCAGTTAGAATACACATTTTTGTGGATATCTTTTGTTTCATGGGTAAATCAAGGAAAATTTTTGTTGTTTACTTGCAATTACATCACTTTCTTTCCCAGATAAAAAAAAAAAAAAGATTTGACATAGATATGTGAACATTTCTTAAGAAAGAACTGAATATTTCATGGGCTAATTTTTTCACATGACTGTACTGTGTCAAAACCATGAAATGAGAATGGTGGAATGATAGAGCTTAATTGTTTCAGTTTAAAGAAATATTTTTTCATCATGTTGTTAATATGGAATCATCATGTAAGTTAACATGGAATCTAACAATACCCCCAAACCCTTGATGAATGGTCAACAGTAAGCTGCACAAAAAATATAACCGTTTCTATAGGTATCATCAAGCCTATATTTTACGCCAGGGTATGTATTGGGTCCTCCCAGTGCTCATGGAAAATGTCCCAGATTGGTTGTATTTGGAATGGCGGCTCATGTTTCCTTTACATTTATCTCATGTTCTTAGTATAAAGATGCCTAGGAAATATAAAGAAAACGTTGCGTTATGTCAATAATTTAACACCTAATCCATTACATAAATCTACAAATCAATCTTTATGGGTAAACTCCAAGATTCAAATTGGCGGATTTAAAATCTTTTGGAAGCATTGGATTATTGCAGGTATTTGGACTTTAGATGATGTTATTTCAAATGGTAAACTGCTTGATTTTTCACAGTTGCAACATAAATTTGGTCTTAATAAATCACAAAGCTTTAAATGGTTGCAACTGAAGCAGGCTATTCAGGAGGGGTTCCCTGAATGGAAAATTCTTAATAATCAGTATAGTCTGGAATTCTTATGCTTTCAGGTGGATTTCTTGGGACACCAAGCCGCATAGTGGTACAAATTGATATCTGATTATATGAATAAAAAACCAAGGAATGGTCTTAGAGATATTTGGAGCATTGAGATTAAGCATCAAATTTCTGTGTCTCAATGGCCAAGAATTTGGTCTTGGAGAATGAGATGTACAGTGTCAGCATCTATGAGACAAACTTGGTTCTTTTTGTTACATAGAGCTTTTTGGACCCCTGTTAGATTACAAAAGTTAGATAGCTCTAGGTCTAATAGATGCTGGCATTGTAATCTGGAAGCAGGGACTTGGGATCATTTAATATTTTATTGTCCCTGAATCATGGTTTTTTGGAAATCAATTTGGTCTCAAATTAATTGTTTACTAGAAAACCATGTTGCTTTATCATATGATAAAATTTTGTTTGGGATGTCAATGAGAGCAAAAAGTCAAATTTCATCAAGCTTTTATTAATTATGACAGGAGTCGCCATACAACATATTACCAACAATTGGAAAAATTACAATAGGCTTAGCTATACATTTTGGTGGAATTCATTATGTCATATTTATAAAATGGAAAGATCAATTGCCATACAAAAAGGGAATTATAATAATTTTAAAAAGATTTGGGGGCCATTAACAAATGATTGCAAGGAATAGACATCATTTTCCTAATGAAAGTACATTTACATGTAGGGGGAGGGTAAGGTCTGATTAATAGATTGAAATATAATATATAAAGGATGAATTAAATTACTTGTGGGAAGTGTGGATGGGGGGAATAAATTTTATGTATGTAAAATCATAATTGTATGAATATCAAGTGATATGTAAAAGTTAATATGATGTAGTATTGTGCACTTGTAAGATGGAAAAATGAATAAAGAATTAAAAAAAAAAGAAGCCAATAAGTCCAATCTCAACTCCAACGTACAATTGGCTAACACTCTTAATCCCTTGGGGAGAATCCTTGAATTGAAAAACTACAATGATTACTGAAACTCTTTAAATAATGGACATCAGTATGAGCCCTTAGTGGACAAACGAGGGAATGTGGGCTCGGGTAGTAACTTATAGGTGACTAGCACCGGACATGAGAACTGCCCCATACATCATTTAGTCCTTTTTGGTATTATCAATCTAATCATAATTCCATTAAAACATAATCAAACATTCAAAAAGGAAAAAATACAGGATCAATAAATACACTCCCAAGACCCGTCACAAAATCACAGTATAACAATTTTTAAAAAAATATATTGCGATGTAAAGTGCAAAGTGCTCACAAAAAATTAATACCATGGTGACACAAAATATGTTTGACGATGTTAAAAAGAGAGGGTGATGTAGTAAAAAAAATTTGTCCTAAACCCTCACATTAAACAAATTTATACAACATTCATAGAGAAGTGAATAAATAAATAAATATACCCAACCATAGTTCATAAATAGAATTAAAGAAAATGCATGTCCTATGTAAAATTCATTCTTTATTACAATTAATAGCACCACTTAGTTCAAGAATAAATTCATCCGCAATTGAGATTCACTAGAAAATGATTGGTTGGCTAAAGTTTGTATTAAAGTTTAATTTTTCGAGTGGCAGTAGATTTTTGGAATAATCACCACTTAATTCAAGAATAAATTCATCTGCAATTGAGATTCACTAAGAAAAATTCATCTGCAATTATAATTCACTGAAAAGTACTTAGCTGAAGTTTGTTGAAAACATCTATTGCCATACAAAATGTTGATCACCACTCGACAGAGCTCCGTTTCGCCATCGTCGTCAGGAGTGGAGATTACCAATGATAATTTAGCACGGCGACAGAGGCTGATAAGACCTGTCTGCCGAAACTTCCGCAGAGTGTAAAAATCAAACCGCTGGAGAATAGGAAATAGAGATGGCGTCTCAGGAAATTAAGAACGTCTAGGAGATCCCGCGAGAGCAGCGCACCTAAATGTCCGGGGGAACGTCAGAAATGACGTGACCATGCAAAAGCGTGAAAAAAATGAGGTGCATGATGCGCTGAAAAATCAAAAAGGGATAACTAAGACAAATAGGTATTGATCAGAACAAAACAAAACAACATCTCAACTACTAGCCATCAGAGCTTCAAAAAAGAAAAAGTGAAAAAGATAGGAAAAAAATATAAAAATAAAAGGAAAAAGGGAAACCTCAAACGTACATGACAAAATTAGCTGGTGAAGCATTTATCTACATTTTCATTCAGACCAATAGGAACATATGATTTAAGATAAATCCAAAAGTTTTCTCGCTTGAGAAAGGTATGTCTATCACCATCAAAACTTGTGGGAATTTGTTTCAGAATGCACCATTCCAATTGTGAAAAGACATGTTGGTGAGTCATGTTGTGAGCCACCATAGGCACGGTAGTCTTGCCCATTTTCAAGCAGCTACGATGTTCAATTAGCCTGGTCTGAATGCTGTGGGTGATACATCCGACATATATTAGTCCACAAGGGCAGGAGATTACATAGACAACAAACCTGGACTCACAAGTGGTATTAGACCTTAGCTGATAAGTTTTCTTAGTGGTGGGATGAACCCACTGATTTCCTGAGAAAGAAATGTCACATACAGAGCATTTGCAACAAGGGGAATGGTAACCAGAGCCCCAGATGTACTGGGATTTTATTTGAAAATCAGAGTAAACTAGGTATTCAGAAAGATTTTTACCCCAGGTGAAAGCTATGCAAGGGCTTCTCTAGTGCCATGCATTTGGCTTCTCTAGTGCTTACCAAGAACTATTTTAGATTTGATAGTTCTTTTTATCAACAAACCCAATGAGTTGCCATAGGCACTACACTAAGAAAACTTATCAGCTAAGGTATAATATTCTCACATGTGGGTATCATCCAAGGAACCCTGTACGGACACTACCAAGTAGAAAATGACATAGTGGCTGCTACCTGCCAAAACAGTGGGGAAAAAATGGTTGCGACGGGGACAAGGTCATTCACCGCCCGTGGAACACGCGTGATCACTGTGTGGTCTGCAGCCCCCATCCCTTCTTTTTTTTGTAATTGTTTATTTAAAACACTTGAACACAAACATGAAAAACATCAATACAATGCCTACGCAGGGGCAACCCTTGGCAGCCAACAACCCAAAAATGCCAACGCAGTGTTAAGCAGTGTTATCAACAATCCCCCCAACCAAATTCCCCCTTCTCATCCCCTCCCCAAGAAGAGAACGGAAACAGCCAACACCCCAAAACCTAGGGCCCCCCCAAGGAGAGGAAAAGAAAAATCAGTAGCTAAACCTCAAAGTGCAACCCAGTACAGCACCCCCCATGCCAGAGCCAGAGTCCCCACTAGTCCCCACCCTCTACCTCCAAAAAGCATCCCCACATATCCTCAAATTGCTGTCTATGCCTCATCAGCATGGCCGACAGCCGATACTTCTCACAGACCCAGCCCAGTTTCTCTCTCATCAGCAACAAAGTAAGCACTGTAGGGCTCTTCTAATAGGCCAGGATGAGCCGGGCTGCTGTGAAATCGAGGCGGGCTAACTTGTCCTGATCCTCAGCCACCCCCCCCCCCCAGTAGCACTCCCAATAAAGCAGTGGCCGTTTGCACAGCCACTTGGCATTGGAGGAGGCGACCGACATACTCAAATACCTGGACACAAAACTCTGAATTTTGGGGCACTCCCACCACATATGAAAAAAGGTACCATGCCCTCCCATCCCCCCTCCAGCACAGATCTGTACTTGATGGGCTGTAGCCCTTTTCTGCCGTCATCTTCTATGTTTCTATGATGTATACATTTTACTAAGCACTGCAGGCGTGAGATACCAGCGCACCAAGAGCTTAATGGCATTCTCCACCAACTGCGGTGCCAGCGCTACATGATGTATTCTCCAGTTAATCTGCTCCCATTCCTCCTCCGAGTAAACAATCCCCAGATCCTCTTCCCACGCCCTCATGTATGAGGTCTTCTAGGAGGGGTCAATGTGTAGCAGTTGGTACAAAGCCGAAATACACCCCCTACATATCGGTGCCCCCAACATGGATTCAAATGGGGAGCAGAGGACAGCTATAGGCGCCATCGCCCGAATAAGAAAGTCTTTCACTTGTAAATAGGGAAACAAGTCCCCCGGCTCCAGCTGGAATTGAGCTTGCACCTCCAGGAACGGCTTAATCCTGTCCCCGTCTAAAAGACCCTCTCCCTACCTGGTAATAAATTTTCTGTGTGCCTGATCGGAAGGAAATGGACTCCCCTACCCTTGCCCACAAGCTTCGATAAAGTGCCGTTCCAGTACAGGGTCTGGTTGTCCTTAGTGAATGGATTGGGTATGGCAAGGATTTCCTGGTCTTGCAAGCCCACCCACGGAAGATAACACAAACACACTAATACTTCTAGTGCCCCCTAAGAGCCCTTGCTCCACGGTCACCCACAATTTAACTGGGTCGGCATGCCAATCCACCACTGCCCGAAGCTGCGCTGCCTGATAATAGCATTCTAAGCTGGGAATTCCCAATCCCCCCCTCCCCCAATTGAATCCCTAGATATCGAATGGGACCCTGCACCCACCGAAAGGGAACTCTGCGCTGTATATCTGGAATAGCCCCAACCGGCACTGAGATATTCAGGATTTCCATTTTGGTTAAATTAGCTTTAAAACCAGACAACTGCCTATACTCCAGCATAAGATCCTAAAGACCCACCAGGGACCCCTCCGTCCCCTCTACTATAGCTAAAGTGTCACCCGCGAATAAGGACAATTGGTGGTCCTTCCCCTGTATAACCAGACCCCATACTCGAGGCAATAGCTGGATCTGTTGCGCTAAAGGTTTTATCACCAAAGCAAACAGCAAGGGTGACAGCGGGCATCCCTGCCACGTCCCCCTACCTAGCTCAAATTGAGCCAAATAAGCCCCATTAATTTTGATGCAGGCCTTTGGGCTATGATATAAAAAGTCAATATCCAAGAGATAAAGCGCAGACCCAAACCCATCTGTCTCAGAACAGCGTCCATAAAATGCCAGTCAATCCGATTGAACGCCTTTTCCGTGTCCACTGCAACTGCCACCCAAGATTGCCCTGACCTCTTCGCCTGCCACACCAAATTCAGCACCCAACGTATCCTGTCCGCCACTTGCCTCCCTCCAATAAATCCCACTTGGTCAGGGTGGATAAGCATTGGCATGCGGATAGCTAGCTGATCCGCAAGGATCTGAGCCATGATCTTGGTATCAATTCCTAAAAGGGGAAATGGGTCTATAACTGCCACATAAGGTAGCATCTTTCCCCGGTTTGTGTAATACTGTAATCCCAGCAAGCCGCATATAAAAAGGCAGCTGCTCCCCCTCTTTGAGAGAATTAAAGAGCCTGGCCAGCAAGGGGGATTTACCCTGTTTCAACGATCGAATTACCTGCAACATCTCCTCGACCGTGATGTCCTGATCCAGTCCCTGAAAAACCTGGCCCGGTAAAGACTGCAGACCCAAGGCCTGCAAGTAGTGAGAAATAGCTTCCCAAGAGCCCTGATGCTCCGGAGTATACAGCTCCTGGTAAAACTCCCGAAACCGCTTTTGAATGCCAGCCTCATCCAAAAGAGTGGATTCATCCCAAGCCTTGATGGACATAATATTCGCTTGCGTTTGCCTAACTCTATGGGCCAACAGCTTGCCAGCCCTGTCTCCGGTTTCAAAGTACTGGAGATGGAGCTTATCCAAATTAAACTTAATAACCTCATCTTCCAATTTTCCCAGAGCCATACGCTTGTCCCGGATCTGTGACCGAATCTGCGGGCTGCCTTGTCCCCGTTTATGCTGTTCCACTAGTTTAGACAAAGTCTCCCATAAGCGCTGATCCTCTCTCTTCCTCAATACTACCTTAAGACTCTCCCAAATCGTTGTTGGAGAAAACTGATCAATGCTATTATGTTAAAAAAATTCATAAATCCCTTGTTCTAGCTTCTGGACAATATGAGGGTCTCCCAGCAAACTATCATTCAATTTACAATAGATGTCACCCACCCGCGGAGCCCCCCAGCTCAAATCCAGCCAGATAGGAGCATGATCTGACCATCCAATAGTATCTATTCGGGTATCTACGAGTTCCCCCCCCCCCCTTATCCACGTTCAACATGTCAATGCGCATATATACATCATGTACAGGGGAGTAGAACGTGTAATCCCGTCCCATCCACCTGAATTTTCCACCTATTCACCACATTAAGCACATCCAAAAAAACGTATCAAATGTTTCTGGTCCCCCTTAAGGCGATTCCCCCCCCTTACCTGTATAATCCCAACCCGGATGAAGCACCAAATTAAAGTGCCCTCCTACCACCAAGTGGCCTACCTTAACTAACAGTATTTTTTCCAACAAAACATCAAAAAACTTCCCCTGTTGGGAATTTGGGGCATAAAAATTCACTAGGGTCACCTGTTCCCCATTCACTTCCCCTGTCCAGATTAACCACCTCCCCCTACATCCCTCCATTCCCGGTCTGGTACCACCTTCAGACGGTTAGAAAATGAAATACCCACCCCTGCTTTCTTCTTTTCCACTGTATTAGATGCCCAAGCTTGGACAGGATATTCTCTGAACTGAACTGAACTAATTTTCCCCCCGTCTTAATAAAATGCGTTTCTTGGATAAAACAAATATCAAAACGGAGCCTCTTTACCTCCTTCGACAACAATTGTTGCATAAGCGGCATATTGAGGCCCTTCAGATTGAAACTCCCACATCTCAAGTTATTAGCCCCCCCCCATTCAAAACCAAAAGTCCCCCACCCTGGTTGCGTACCACTAAATTCCCCAGCCATCTCCGCCCTCCAACCCCCCCCACACACTTCCCTCCCCTCCCCCAACAAACCCCAGCCCCTCACTCCCGCCTCCTACCATGGCTTCAAGCGACTCCCCCAACCCTTGTCACCACACAAGCCCCCCACCCACCCATCAGCTCCACAAGCACACCACCAATACACACTCTCTAAAAAACTGTCCCCCCCCCCCCAACAGCCACCTCCTTGCCAAATATGCAGCTCCATACAGACGTCCACACACTCCAACAGGTCCATAACTCAGTCCAGATCCCGGCCAGGACATAATCATAAACAGTGCTCAGGCGGGCTGCCCTTCAGGTACCACTGGGGCCCGCTCGCTCCAGATTGCCACAGCTTCTAGCCGCCCCACACTGGTCTTCACTCACCGCCTCGAGTTCTTCTTCCTCCACCGGAACCACTCCATCTGCTGCCTTGCCTGCAACCCCGGCGTAGACTCTCCCGGCGCCAGCATACCCTCCTTCTGCAGTAAGGCTCTCAATTCTGCCACCTTGGTCACTCTCCCATGCACCCCATTGATAGTGACCAGAAGGCCGAAGGGAACAGCCAGCAATAACGTACAGTAGCTTTCTTTAGCACCTCCAAAAGTAGCTTCAATTCCCTAAGTTTCTATAGGGTGATGGCTGAAATGTCTTGAAAAATTTCGACCTGGTCAATTTTCCATTGGATAGTCCCCATGTCTCTCGCCTTCCGCACCAGGCGCTCCTTTTCCAGGAAATGATGGATACAGGCAATAATGTCTCTAGGATGGTCATACTTTCTGGGCCCCAGGATCCGATGCACCCTGTCCATCTTCAAGGCCCCCACCCCTGCCACCAATTCTTCCTCCGCCCCCAAAACATACTGATACAACTCCTGCACCATTTGCATGGCGTCTCTGAATTTCTCTATATCTGGGACACCGTGGATGCACACATTGTTACGCATGGAGCGATTTTTCCAGATCTTCAATCCAGGAATAGCAATCCCCAATGTCTTTCTGTGCTTCCCCTACAGAGTCTGAGAGTGCCTGGACCACCTCTTCATTTTCACCAGTCCGCCTCTCCATGTCCTCCACCTGACCAAGCAAGTCAGCAAAGTCCTGCTGGATCTCCTTAACTGCCTCCTTGATCTTCCCTTTTACAGCCACAACCTTCAGCTTGATATCAGCAGCCCATTTCTGCAGGTCTGCTTTTATAATAGCCCCTGCTTGATCCGCCCGTCGTAGCCGCGGGGATGCTCCATGTTCTGAATCCTCTTCAGACGCGCTCTCGCCGGACTCATGCCCCAACTCCTCCTTTCTTGCCGCCGCCTTCCAACGCTCTGCCCACCTCAGATTTTTTCCTCGCTGTCTTAGCGATATCGTGGCTTGCCCCACTACTCTCCGGGACTCAGCCAAGGCCCAATGCGCGCTGCTAGATGGGGGAAAATGGAGGCTAAACACTGTGAGAAGTCGGAGCTCAGTCTCTAATCCTCCATCTCGGTTGGTGACGTCGCTGGAAGCCCCCTCCCCCATCCATTCTTCCTGCCGATCGCTGCTGCCCTTCCTGGCATCTCCCTCCCTCCCGTCCCCTTACCTTCGTTGCCAGTTTTAACTTTATTTCTACAAAGCAGCAGGAGCCTTGTAGTCGCATGTGACTGCTGAAGTTCTCTGACACAACTGGAAACAGGAAGTTGCGTCAGAGGAAAAGCTGCCGGCAGATGCATGCAACTTCAAGGCTCCAGCTGCTTTATAGAAAGAAAATTAAAACGCGCAACTAAGGTAAAGGGAGGGAGGTAGATGCCAGGATGGACGGCAGCGATCGGTAGGGAGGAGGCTGCTAGACCGCGCGAAGGATGCTAAAGAAGGGGAGGAGTGGAAAGGAATAGATGCTGAAGTGAAATGGGTAAGAGATAGTGGGGAGAAGCCGCTAGAAGGGAAGAAGACAGAGAGAAGATGGGTGCCAGACCAGTGGAGGGGGTGGTGGAGGAGAGAGATGGAAGGGAGAGGCACAGTAACAGAGCAAATGGAAGAGGGAGAGAGAAGGCAGACAGCAGATGGAAGGAATTGAATGAGGAGATGAGGAAAGCAGAAACCAGACAACAAAGGTAGAAAATTTCTATTTCTATTCGTCTTTGGTTGTTTTTTTTTTTGCTTTAGGATAAAGTAGTATATTAGTTGTGTTGATAAAAATTTATAAACAAAGCCCTGTCAGCTGAACATCTTTCTCTAGTTCAGCAGCCAGAACTTTGATTTATAAAATGACAATTGTACAGAATATTGTTTCTTTTTATACTTTAATAAAATATGTTCAGTATAAAACTATTTGAGGCTTGTGTGGATGGGATCAGATGATTTGCGGGGATGGGTTGGGGACCGAGCTCGCGGGGAGGGGACAAATTTTTTCCCCATGTCATTCTCTACTACCAATTGCACTGTTGCTTTAAATTTTTAGGCAGTGCCCATACTGCACACATGCCGGTGCTTTCCTATCTGGCGTCAGCTCTTCGTTTTCTACAGAACTGAGAAGCTGAGTGTCCAGTTTTCTCTTTAAGTGCATCAAACCTTCCAAAATTTTTGTGTCTTCCTGTTCTTTTTCATAGTTTCCTTCATAATTCTTTGTTTTTATAGGGGTTTTAAAAAAATGTTTGATATCCTGCAAATGCTAAAAGATCTAAGGGCTAGATTTAAAAAAAAAAAAAAAAAAAGTGTAAAAAACCAACAGGCTGCTATCGCAGCTGTTATAGTAGCAATTTTTAAAAAAGCGAATCATTCTCCAAAAAACGCTCATACAAATGATGTTGGCGGAGAATAGTGAAGACTCGCTAAATTTGCATGTGCCCATCGCTGGTGATAGTGATGGGCACATGCGCAGAATAAATGAACCCCCTAACAACAACAGCGGGAATGATGCCCAATCTCTCCTGCCCAACTGACACTTCTCCCAACAGCGGGAGAGATGCTGCCAACCAACTCCCCTCTGCAGTGGGAGAGATGCCTAGCTGACATGCCTATTCCCTCCGGCCAGCTGGCCTGCGTCTTCAAAATGGCGAGCCTTCTCCTCCCCAGTGCATCCTGAGATGCACTGAGGAGGGGCCTGAGGCTCTGATTGGCCCAAGTTGTTTAAGGCCCTTCCTATGGGTGGGGCCTTATGCATCTGGGCCAGAGCCTTAAGAAGGAGCCTTAAACAACATGGGCCAATCAGAGCCTCAGGCCCCTTCTCGGTGCAAGCTTCCATCTGTTGCCTGGGATCTTAATATGATACTATCTACTTTTATGAAGTCTCCCTTTGAGCCACTTACAACTTGCTCTCTCAAACTTCTCACTTGGAGCATCATTTTCCTCGTTGCTTTCACGTCTGCACACCATATGAGTGAACTTTAAAGCACTTGTGTCTGATCCTTCACAAGACTTTACCATGACAAAGTAGTGCTCCAAACTCATCCAAAATTTGTGCCCAAAATCATCTCAGAATTCCACCTTAACCAGTCCATAGTACTGCCTGTTTTGGGTTTTGTTTTTTTTTTGTTTCAAAAACTGCATTTGAAACCTGGGGCGGCAGCTCTTCACTCTGTGGATTCAAAACTTGCTCTGACCTATTACCTAAACCAGACTAAACATCAGAAGCTCCTCTCAGCTCTTTGTAGCTTTTGACCCTGACAGACTCTGAGTTCTTGTTACCAAGAGAACCATCTCCACTTGGCTGGTGGATAGTATCTCCCTGATGTATATTCAGTCAGGGCTTATGTTACAGGGCCATGTAACAGCCCACAGTGTCTAAGCCAGTGTTTTTCAACCGCTGTTCTGCGGCACACTAGTGTGCCGCGAGATGTTGCCTGGTGTGCCGTACGGTCAGGGCCGCCATCAGGGCAGTACCACCAGTCTAGGGAGAGGGGCGGTCCTCTCCACGTGGACAGGAGAGAGCTGGACGGGGGACCCGCGGAGTTCAATACAACTCGAGCCGCGAGGCTCGTCTTCTGTTCCTGCCTGCCCTGCAGCTAACATATAGCCGATCGCAAGCGTTCCCCGATGTCAGCGCTGACGTCGGAGGGAGGGCTTAAGCAAAGCCTGCCCTCCGACGTCAGCGCTGACGTCAGAGAATACTTCCGTTCGGCTATTTGTGTGCGGCAGGGCAGACAGGAAGCAGAAGACAAACCTCGCGGCTTGAGCTTCGTTTTGCTGAGAAAGTTGCAAAGATGGGCTGGTAGGCAAACACGGAACACAAAAGGGGGGAGGGAGTGCGTTTTGGACACAAGGCATGAACTTGGGAGAGAGGAAGGGAGGGAAAGAGATGCTGAGGTGGGGGAGGGAATGGGTTTTTGGACACAGAAGGCATGGACTTGGGAGAGAGGAAGGGAGGGAAAGAGATGCTGAGGTGGGGGAGGGAATGGGTTTTTGGACACAGAAGGCATGGACTTGGGAGAGAGGAAGGGAGGGAAAGAGATGCTGAGGTGGGGGAGGGAATGCGTTTTTGGACACAGAAGAAATGGACTTGGGAGAGAGGAAGGGAGGGAGAGAGGAAGGGAGGGAAAGAGATGCTGAGGTGGGGGAGGGAATGCGTTTTTGGACTCAGAAGAAATGGACTTGGGAGAGAGGAAGGGAGGGAGAGAGGAAGGGAGGGAAAGAGATGCTGAGGTGGGGGAGAGAATGCGTTTTTGGACACAGAAGAAATGGACTTGGGAGAGAGGAAGGGAGGGAAAGAGATGCTGAGGTGGGGGAGGGAATGCGTTTTTGGACACAGAAGAAATGGACTTGGGAGAGAGGAAGGGAGGGAAAGAGATGCTGAGGTGGGGGAGGGAATGAGTGTTTGGACACAGAAGAAATGGACTTGGGAGAGAGGAAGGGAGGGAAAGAGATGCTGAGGTGGGGGAGGGAATGAGTGTTTGGACACAGAAGGCATGGACTTTGGAGAGAGGAAGGGAGGGAAAGAGATGGTTGTGTACACGGGGAATAGAAGAAAGGAGAATTTTTGGTCATAGGGAGGGAGTGAGGTACAGATAGTGGCATACCAGGGTGGGGGGGGGGGCAGTCTGCCCCACCCCGGGTTTACGTCCCAAGGGGGTGCACAGCTGGTCACCCTCCAGTGTTGTCCCTAGGCCGGCAAACTGCGGCTCTTTAGCCACTTGAGTGCCACCGCCGCCAACGGTGTTGTTGGCGGTGGCAGCATTATAAAATACTTTCTTTGTGTTTATTTGATTCCTATTCAAGAGAATTACTTTATATATAGTCAATATAGGCACAGAGTTAAATTTTTTAACATTTTCTAATGGTGGTGTGCCTCGTGATTTTTTTCATGAAACAAGTGTGCCTTTGCCCAAAAAAGGTTGAAAAACACTGGTCTAAGCTATGTCTGCCTCAGTAAGTAATTTCTATTCTGTATCTATTAAGGACATTTGCAAATTGGCTACTTGGTCTTCAATCCAGACCTTTTACTTCTCACTACTACTGTTTGGAACAAAACTCCAGAAGAGACAGTTGGTTTGGACAAGTAGCTTTTTACTTCCTGAGCGCCAACATTTCCTCCAATCCACTTGGGTTTCACCAGTCTCATGTTTGTTTATCCATTATCCTTGTCTAGAGTCATGATTTTGGCAGCTTGGGAGTCCTACATAGAAAATGAGAGCAGATAGAGGCTCTCCAGTCTGCTCATTTATATTACACTCAATATCTTAAAAAAAATAAATAAATAAATTATATTCCGCATATCCTACAATTCTAAATCTTCCTCCCCCACAAGAGATTCCACATGCCTGTCTTACACTTTCTTGAATTCAGATACAGCCCTTGAAGTCTCACTACCTTATTCGGGACATCGTTCCACACATCCACCACCCTTTCCGAAAAGTAGTAGTTCCTTTGATTACTTTTGAGTCTGACCCTTTTTAACTTCATCTTATGCCCTCTCATTCCAGAGCTTCCTTTCAGCTGAGAGACCTTCCTCCTGTGCATTGATGCCCTGAGGATATTTAAATGATGCTCTGGAGCATGTGTAGTACCTATTTGTGATGTGAGAATATTATGCCTGCTTGTCCTCAGAGAAAATAAAGTGACAGTTCCCGTGGTAATGTCTGTGCAAGGTTCTGTTGATATTGCCCATATTTGAGAATATATATTCCTCTGAGAATATATGCTACCGGTAAGTATCTTTGGGTTTGTTTTTATAATTCTTTATTCATTTTTATAACTTACATCAACTGCATCAAAAAATAACACTATTTCAACTTAAATACATCACTTGAAATTCTTCAATTCTTCTTATTAAATAGAATTTATCCCTTTCCCTCCCCCCCCCCATTATTTCATTTGTACTAATCAGGGAAAATGATACCTATTCATTGCAATAATTTGTTAATGGCCCCCACACATCTTGAAATTCGTGGCCATTGAGACGCAGTAATTTGATGCTTAATCTCAATACTCCAAATGTCCCGAAGACCAGTCTTTGTTTTTTTATTCATAAATCCAGATATTAATTTAGGAAACCCCATCTAAAATTTTGTGATTTATTAAGGCCATAATTATGTTGCAACTGTGAAAATTCAAGCAGTTTACCATTAGAAATAACATCTTCTAATACAGTGTTTTTCAACCTTTTTACATCTATGGACCAGCAGAAATAAAATAATTATTCTGTGGACCGGCATCGGTCCATGGACCAGCGGTTGAAGAACACTGGGCTAAGTTATGGGCCAGACCCCCCCATCTCTACCCAATCTCCACCCCAGACCCTGCCCCCATAATAGTACTAATTGCACCTTGTACGTCCCGTGCCTCATCTGGAAACCTTCCCTCTGACATTGCAACGTCAGAGAGAAGGCTTCCGGTTCAGGCGCAGGATGCCCGTTGGAGCCACTGCCCGTGGCTTTGTGTAATGACTTTGTGTAATGGCTTTGTGTTAGAAAGAGGGAGCTGGCTCGAAGATAACACGCATCGATCGCACCGTGGACCAGCGGTTGAAGAATACTGTTTTGGGCCGAATGCATGTGCTGGCCCTGTGGACCGGCAGGAAATTTCTGTGGACCGGCACTGGTCCATGGACCGGTGGTTGAAGAACACTGTTCTAATACACGTATTCCTGCAATCATCCAATGCTTCCAGATGACTTTAAATCCGCCAATTTGAATCTTGGAGTTCAGCCATATAGTTTGATTTGTTAATTGGAATAGGTGTTAAAATTGTTCACATATCTTATTGTTTTCCATGTGTCTACAAATAATCTATTTTCTTTATATAATCTAGGCATTTTGATACTAAGTACATGGCATAATCGCAGAGGAAAGATGAGGCACTATTCCAACCATAACCAATCCGGGATATTATCAACAGGCTCTGGGAGGATCCAATACATACCCTGGCGCATAATATAGGATTGATACATATAAAAGTTGGGAAAATTTACCCCTCCCTCTGTAATCAGTTTTTGTAGAGATACTAAAGCAATTCTAGCCTTTTTACCCAGCCAAATAAATTTTGTAAGAATACAATTTAACTTTTTATAAAAGGACCCCTGAGAAAAAACTGGTAACATACCCATTTAATAACAAACCACAGGCAAAATCATCATTTTAGTAGTTTGAACTCTCCCCCACCAAGAAAGATGTAAAGGATTCCATTGCTCACACATTTCTGTTACCTTCTGTATTAAAAATCTTTCATTCACTTTCATTGTTTCTTCCAACGTGTTTTTTATCCAAATTCCTAAATATTTTATTTCTTTCTCTTTCCATAAAACGGGGAATGTTTCAAATAAGCCTTTTGTACAATGGACATTAAGTGGAAGAACTTCTGATTTACTCCAATTTTATCTTGTATCCTGAAAATTTTCCAAATTTTTTATCAATTCTAGTAAGCTTGGAATGGTTGTTTCCGGATTTCTCAAATGAAGCAATATATCATCTGCATAAGCAGAAACTTTATATTCCCGATCTGAATAAGGAATACCCTGTATCTCCTTCACTTGCTGAATAGCTAATAACAAGGGTTCTAATACAAAATCAAAAAGCAAATGAGACAAAGGACAGCCTTGTCTAACCCCCCTCTGCAGACTAAAACGCTCTGAGAAATTATTATTAATATATAATCTAGCACAGGGGAGCTATATAATGTTTGGATCATTTGTATAAATCCTGAACCTATACCAAGCTATTCCATTGCTTGATACATAAGGCCCATTCTACCTAATCAAAGGCCTTCTCTGTGTCTAAGGATACAGAAAAGGCTGGATCATTCATGGCTTTTGTTAAATTTAACATATGAAAAGCCAATCTGGTGTTAGAGGAATGTCTGAGCAACAAATCCTGTTTGGTGCATACCAATAATAAAAGGGAGAGCTTTGGCCAAGCGTAAAGCCAGTGTTTTAGCTAGAAGTTTGCCATCTACATTAATTAATGAAATAGGCCTGTAATTTGAAACCAATGTGGGATCTTTATTTGGCTTCAGCAAAACTATAGTAACAGATTCTGCCATAGTACCTGTGATGCAACCATTAGTTAGATGGACCTGATATAAATTTAACAAATAAGGTAATAGGGTATTTTGAAATTATTTATACTACTGTAAAGCCATCACCACCTGGAGCAGATCCAACTCTAAGGGACTTCAACGCAGTTTGCAACTCTTTTAGTGATATTGGCTTTTCTAAACTTTCTTTTATATGCTCAGGAATTTTTGGTCCCTTAATTAATTTTAAAAGTTCTAAACCATCCGTTTCTTTATCTAAATAAGGCTCAGGATACAGGTCTTTATAAAAATTTAAAAATGGTTTTAGAATCGGTCCAATATGAGAATAGGTATTTCTCATCATTTACTGCTATTATTATTATTTTTTTTTTTGCTTTTAATTTGCCAATAATCTTCCTGCCTTATTTGAATTTCCATAATACAAAGCTTGTTGAGAAAATAAGTCTTTCCTTATCAATTTAGAAGAAATCTCATTATATTTACCTTTAGTCTTCAAGAGAGCCTGTAATGTTGGAAAATCCCAGTTATCAATCAGTTTTGATTCTAATGCCTTAATGTCTTTTTCCAAACTGGAAAATTGTTTTTTAACTTGCTTCTTAATATATGCTGAAAATGAAATAATTTGGCCTCTCATGGTTGCCTTAAAAGCATCCCATATAGTCTCAATGGAGATTTCTTCCATATTATTAATTTGAAAATAATTTATTTTTAACTGAATTTCCTCAATGAAATTTGGATCCGTAAGCAATGTTTTATCAAATCTCCATACAGATCTACTATTATCTTGATCAATTATTTTCATTTCATTTTTATTTTCATTTTCATTCACCCCTGTTTGGGGTGGGTTTTTTTTGTGATTTTTTTTTTCAAAAACCTAGTTCCAAATATATGGTTAGTCCAGTAAGATATCATCTACCTACCACTTGTGTGCTGACTCTTCATTCAATAGATAAGCAAATGCTTTACTTTTATGTTGTATTTTGGAAACTAGTATGCTGTATTTTGAAGTTTTTCCACCACGATTTAAACCAACTGATCCCTTTTTGGGCACCTGTAGAATCAAAGGAGTAACACCACTATTGTAGAAGGAGAAAAAAAATAGATTCAGGTGATCTTTTAAATGAAGTTGAATATCTTTAATGAACAGAGTGCCTTATTTTATTTTTTTCCATTTATGTTTGGAAAAAAAAATCATTTAACCTAATTTGTATAGAGACAGATCTCCTAGTACTTCAAACAAGAGACTACACAAGAAACATGCCTTTTTTTCTTTGGAAAAGAAACTTGAAACTGAGAAGTCCATAGGAGGAAATAGTGAACAAGCTATGTAGGCATAGTTATTTTACAAACTCATACTGAAGCAAGGATGATCTTACTTGATGTTTCCCTTGTTGGATGTTATTGAAGGTATCATTTTTATTTATGTAAGGAATACCTTTGATTTTGTAGTTGTAACTTTAGTGTATGCTTTGCTTTTCTATAGCACAGAGCCCTAATGTCCAGCAAACCCAACAAAAAGAAAAGAAGAATGTAAAGTCTGATACCAAATAATCAAGACTGAAGACAGATAAAGCCTTTTTCTGCATAAAATGAGACGATGCATCTCAGACTGAATGCTTTTAATCCAGCTGCATGGTAGTCACTACTGCAATTTGAGCTAAAAGTAATATAATACACTCCCAAAACTGTTTTCTGAGAATTCTGGGCTTCAAAATGCACATTAGATGGAAAGTTTATATAGTTCTCCATATTTCTTTTGTTACATTGTTATTTGGTTTTATATATTTGGTGTTTACCCTCTCCTTTACAAAACGGTGCTAGCATTTTTAGTGTTGGCTGCTCCGGTAACAGCTCTGACACTCATAGAATTCCTATCAGCATCTGAACTGTTACTGCTGCGGCCAGCGCTAACAATGCTAGTGAGGCTTTGTAAAGGAGGGGGTTAGTTTTGTATCAGTTTTACAAAATAAAATGCTCTTAATATTTTTTTATTAAAGTTTAAGTGAAACTTGGCTGTGGTGGGAGTAGAAAAAGACATAAATTGCTGACCTCCTAAAATCAGCTATAGTACTTGAAGATTGGAGGATGGCCAATGTTACACCAATTTTAAAAAGGTTCCAGGGGCGATCTAGGAAATTACAGACCGGTAAGCCTGATTTCAGTGCCAAGTAAAATAGTAGCAACAATTATAAAAACATAAAATTGTAGAACACGCAGACAGACATGATGACTCCTGCCCCCCCCCCCCCCCTTTTTTTACAAAAGTCTAGTGGCAGTAATAGCTCTGATGCTTATAGGCTTCCTCAGTGTCTGAGCTGTTACTGCTGCTGCTGCTAAAAACCATGCTATGCTTTTGTAAAAAAAAGGGGGGGGGGTTAAAGGGAGAGAGTCAGCATACGTTCAGGGAGGTCTTGTCTCACCAATTTGCTTGACTTTTTGAAAGGTGAACCAGTTCACATAGTGCAGGGGTCTCAAAGTCCCTCTTTGAGGGCTGCAATCCAGTCGGGTTTTCAGGATTTCCCCAATGAATATGCATGAGATCTATGTGCATGCACTGCTTTCAATGCATATTCATTGGGGAAATCTTGAAAACCCGACTGGATTGCGGCCCTCAAGGAGGGACTTTGAGATCCCTGACATAGTGTATCTAGATTTTCAGAAAGCTTTTGACAAAGTTCCTCAGAAGCGCCTAAGAAAATTAGAGTCATGGGATAGGAGGCAATGTTTACTTGTGGATTAGGAATTGGTTATTGGACAGAGGGTAAGGTTAAATGGCCATTTTTCTCAAGGGAGTTGGGTAATGGGAGTGCCGCAGGGATCTGTTCTGACAGGTGCTATTTAACTTATTTTTAAATGATCTGGAAATTGGAAGAAGTGAGGTGATTAAATTTGCAGATGACACTAACTGTTCAAAGTTGTTAAAATGCATGCAGACTGAAAAATTGCAGGCAGACCTTAGGAAAGTGGAAGACTGGGTGTTCAAATGGCAGATGAAATTTAATGTGAACAAATGCAAAATGATGCACATTGGGAAGAATATCTGAAATCAGTTAACAGATGCTAGGGTCCTCCTTCAGGGTCAGCATCCAAGAAAAAGACCTGGGTGTTATTGTAGCCAATACACTGATATTATCCACCCAATGTGCAGCAGTAACCAAAAAAGCAAACAAGATGCTAGGAATTATTAGAAAATGGATGGTAAATAAGATTAAAAATGTTATAATGCCTCTATTGCTCCAGCGTGCAAACTCACCTTGAAGATTTTGTTCAATTCTGTTCACCTTATCTCAAAAAAGATATAGCAGTACTATAGAAAATGTTCAAAGAGCAACCAAGATGATAAAGGGGATGGAATTCTTATTTGAGGAAAGATTAAAAATGTTAAGGCTCTTTAGGTTGGAAAAGAGATGGCTACGGGGTGATATGATTGAAGTCCACAAAATCCTGCTCACTAGCCACAACAGGAAAAGTAAAGAGCTTTTTCCAACTTCTTGCTTTGCACACCATCCAAGTACCTACCCTATCTCAGTCTACATTGCCAGCATGTATTAACAAAGGTGGAAAGAAAAGAACACGAGAACTGGTATGCCTAAAAGTTGAAGTGAAAGAGGTTGAGATAAGAAAAACATCCTTTGAAGAATGAAAAAAGAATCCAAATTAAAAAACTTAAACTAAACTTTAAGTTTGTATACCACATCATCTCCATTTTAAAAATAGAGCTCGACACGGTTTACAGGTAATTCAATAAATGAGGGAAGGACATAATAATAAATTAGAGGTTTTGAAGAGGATAGGTAGCTTTACATTTTGGAGAAAAGCAAGGTTTTCAGATGCTTTTGGAATAATTGGAATGAGTCTAGGTTCTGCAGCGGGGCAGGGAAGTTATTCCAAAGCTCAGTGAATTTTAAGAAAAGGGATTTCCCTAATTTACCTGCATACATGACACCTTTTAACAAGGGGAAAGATAGTTTGAGTATGTGGGCAGATCTGGTAGTGTCAGTCTCGAAGAATTCCAGGATAGTGGGATTAGGGGAGGAAGAATGCCATGTCGGAGCTTGAAAATTAGGCAGGTACATTTAAAAGTGAATCCTAGAAATCACCGGACGCCAGTGACGTTTTGACAGAAGCGGGGAAACATGATTGAATTTGCTTTATGCGAAGATCAACCTATTTGCAGTGTTCTGGATCCGCTGAAGTCTTTGAAGATTTTTCTTGGTTAGAAATAGATGGAATTACAATAGTCCAGTCTGGAAAGAATGATCGATTGTAATACAAAGACAGCAAAATGTTGTTGGCAGAAGCAGGATCTCACTTTCCTCAACATGTGAAGACTAAAAAAAACATTTTTTTTACCAGAGAGTGGAGATGATCATTAAAGGAAAGTGTAGTCAATAATAATGCCCAAAACTTTGCTTGAGAATTCGATCTGCAGTGTGGGATCAGAAGGTAGTGGAATGAGTGTGGGTAACTGATCTAATTTTGGGCCATGACAGAGCGAAGCCAAACTAAGAGACATAAGTAAGGGTAAGTTAGATACAAAGCTAAAAAAGAATATGAAAAGAAACTTACTAAAGAGGCAAAAACTCATAGAAACATCAGAAAGACAAAAACCTGTAAGAGAAGCTATAGAAGAAGCAAAAGGGGTGTTCAGGGAGGATAAAGCCATAGCAGAGAGACTGAATGAATTCTTTTCTTTGGTCTTTATGGAAGAATATGTAAGAGATCTACCTAAATTGAGAATGGTTTTCAAGAAGGGTGATGTAGAGGAATTGAAAAATCTTGGTGATAAGCTAGAGTGATAAACCACCTGGACCACATCCCATGGTACTGAAATTATATGGAGTGTCTGCCCAAGCCAGATTCCTTGTCCAGTACCGGCTGTATGGTACTAAGCTCCAGTAGCCTTTGTACCATTGACTGGACGCTGAGGGCTCGCTCAGGCTGGCTGGCTACAGAATCTACAACAGGGCACAGCTTGATTTCACCTTCTCAAACAACTTCTAGGATCAAACTGTCTATGCCTGAGCCTAGACTGACCAAAAGGCTGACAGCCTACCCCCCCCCTATCTGGGGGAGGCTTAGCACCATTGTGATTTCTTGGAGGTCAGGGAGGGATTAGAGTCAGAAGCTTGCTGTCTCCTGCCCCCGCTGAATCCCTGCCATGACCCCTGTAAGGAGCTCTGTGCCACTTGACCTCCTGCATAAGTATAGAATCTTTGAGAGTCTTGAAAATTCCCACATCCCTACCCCAAGCTGTCCAAGGTCTGCTGTTCAGCAAGGCCTTAGGCAGCAGTCTGTAACTGGCCATCCAGATCCTTGCCAAATAGCATATGCCCTTGAAAGGGAAGCCTGCTTTAGAGGCTGAATCTCCTGCCTGTTGTCTGATCCAGAACATCCACTGGGCAGAGATAGCATAGGCTAACACCTTGCTCATAATGCTGATGATATCAGTGTTCACTAAATAATTCATCCCAGATAGGAACAGTTGGATCTTTGTTGCCCTCAGAGTCTGGGACTAAAGACAGACAGGTATGCTCTTATCTAGGATGAATTATATAGTGGACACTATGTATGATATTATCAGAGTTGTCCTCCGAGGCTGAGATTTGAGACAGATGGGTGTGGCAAGCATGTGCCACAAAGGAAGCCAAAGCTTCAGCTTGCTTCTTGAGGACTACTTCCTCTCTATGGTCCTTAGTATCCTTTAACATCACACCACCTTCACTAGACGGGGTGGCTTCTTTGGTGACCTGCACCACCAGAGAATTCACCGACTGAAAAGCTGTTAGAAATTTGGAGCAAGTCTTAGCCACTCAAAAGGACCATTCTAGACTCCCAATGGTCCATCAATAGTTTAGTGATATCTGGATGAGAGGACAAGAATGTCAAAGCAACTGAGATACTCATAATTGAACACTGCAATGAGGGGGATTGAAGAACGTCCAGCTTCAGTTCTCATCGTGAGGTAGAAAAAATGTGAGTGTGCAGAGGCTTTAAACAGCCAGCGCATCATGGGCCTTCACTTTGGTCCAGGGCCACTACTGTTCTCTTGCAGAGAACCAGACTCTGCCAGTAAACTGCATCTTGGGACAATAAGGACATGGAATTAGACTTTCCATCCTCCCATTCTGTCAAACTGAACCTCCTATACCAGTTCCGTGTTCTCATCTGGTCAGCGGTGCAAATTGAGGATGTTCTCCTGTGCCACTACCTCCATCGCGCTGAACACAGATGCTGAAGGCTCTTGGCACTTTAAATAGACATTCCACATCAGGGGGGGTTCTGAAGAATCCTAGCATGGACACCAGTCCTCCTGGGCTCCACTGCCACTGTGCATGGCTAATGCACCTTCAGAGAGCGCTGGAAAGGGTCTATTCCCTTGGGAACATGCCTCCTCAGCCCTGCAGGACTTGAGATGATGCTAAGCCCCTGGCTCCTGCCCCTTCCCCATACGTTCAACTGCACACAAGACATGGACCCTCTTCGGCTCTTCCCTGCAATTTCTATACTTCAGGAAAGTCCCCATAGGCTGTTTTTGGAGAGATTTTACTGGCAGTGGTCATCTTGGATTTTAAACAATCTTTTTTTTTTTTTTCTCTTCTTCTAAAGCCAGTCTGCCTCAAACCCCTCAATTTTACTTAAAATCAACAAGGATGGATGCCTCAGGACTTCTTACTCAGGTTTGAGGCAGCCTGGGGCTTTAGAAGAAAAAAAAAAATCCAAGATGACCACCGCAAGTAAAATCTCACCAAAAATAGCCTGTGGGAACTTCCCTACAGTATAGAAATTGCAGGGAAAGGGGTTTTTGAGGTGAGAGACCTTGGCTCTGGCTGCAGGAACCTTTAAATATCAGTTTTGGAGATCCTCCATCCAACCAATTTTCCCCATAGGCTATAGTAGCCTTACTAATTAGCATGTGTCTGCCTGCTGCAGCTTAGGAATGTAGTTGGGATAAACAGAAGAAAAATTCTGCCTCACAGACTGAGCCTCAACCACTGGTAAACTTCCGGCTGAAGGGGAGATGACCACACAGCTGGCCCACTATTAATCCTGGCCAAGCTGTGACAGAGCCAAATAGCCTCCACTCAAGATAAATCAGGGATGCAAGCCATCGATACAGGGTATGGACCCTGAACTAAAAAAATTACTAAGTTTCAAGTTTATTAAAATTTCAAGCTTAATTGTCTTAAGTGGTGTACATAATTAAAAAAAACCCTAAAATTATAAAATTAAAAGATAATCATAATGAGAGAAATACAATATTCAATAGAAAAGATATTAAAAGAGAAACAAAAGAGAGAAGGTATTAAAATCCTGTCCGATAAGAGCTTAGAGTGATATTAGCAGTCAAAAGCATCCTTAAACAGAAATGTTTTATAAATTTAATTTAAATTTTGTAAGAGGAATCTTCTCAAAGGTGTAAGGGCATACTATTCCATAGGAATGGAGCAATGATAGCAGCTTGTTAGTCCCAAGGGCTGATTCTGCTAGCAGCAGACTTCCTCAGTGTGAGTCTGCGTCTTCTCCCAGGCAGAGAACCTCCAAACACTTCGAAAAAATATCTGAAAATAATAACAGCACAAAGCACAGCAGAAACACTTCTGAGCAACTTGTAGGTTCAGATACCTAACCCTAACATTCAGGACCACTAGACACATTTGCACTAGAAAACTCAATTATCATTGCTACCTTTCTTTTGCACTATATTGAAATTATTTTTATGTTAATATTGTTATGCACATCTCAATGGCCACGTATTTGGTCTTGGAGGATAAGATGTACATTGTCTGCGTCTATGAGGCAAACATGGTTTTTCCTATTGCATAGAGCACTCTGGACCCCTGTTCGTTTACAAAAATTGGATTGCTCCAAGTCTAATAGATGTTGGCATTGTCATCTTGAGGCTGGAACCCTAGATCATTTATTATTTTATTGTCCTCTTATTAATAATTTTTGGAAATTGATCTGGGGACAAATAAATTGTATGTTAGAGAATCATGTGGCCCTGTCATATGACACAGTTTTGTTTGGGATGTCTATGAGGGCCAAAAGTCAAATCTCCTCGAATAATAAGCTGTTAATGATTTTAACAGGAGTTGCCATCCAACAAATAACATACAATTGGAAAGACTACTGTTTCTGGCGGAGTTCGGTGTGTCATGTGTATGAAATGGAAAAAACATTGGCGATTAAGAGAGGATATTATAAGAAATTTAAAGATGTGTGGGGACCATTAATTGATTACTATAATAAATAATTGAATTTATCCCCATTTAGTATGTATAGGGTGGGAGGGTGGGTTTTATGACATTAGGATGAGTAGTTACAAAAATATTTGGAAAGGGAGGGAGGGGAGGTAATTTATGGTATAAGATGATTGTAAAGTTTCAAGTGAAGAATGTATAGTATGACTTGATTTATTGTACACTTGTTTGTATAATGTAAAAAGGAATAAAGATATATAAAAAAAGAATATATATATTGTTATGCACTTATTGTTTGATTTGAAAATGAATAAAGATTTAAAAAAAAAAAAGAAAGTGCTGTAGATATCTTATTCTGTTGATGGATTCGTACTGCATTTGTATTGTCATTGTTACTCTGTAACTGCATTTTGTTGTGTAAAGTTTCAATGAAAAGATCTAAAACAAATTTTAGGCTTTATTTTTTGTTGTTTCACTTTTTTCAATGTGCATTGCTCATAAGAACTTTAAATTGATTGTACATCTAATTCATAGGTGTATATATACTCATGCTCAAGATAAGCAAAACTGAATAGATGTTTTTTATCACAATTTGTTGACATTTTAGGAGCTTTAGAAACTAAGATCATAAATTACAATTTGTTTCAGATCTGAGGAATATAAATTGGATTCTCAACCTTTTCAAGTAAGTTTGTCCATTTTAGGCACTTTTCAATACTCCTGCCTTTTGTCAAGAAAAGAAAGGCCACCATGAATTTTCAAGCACCCAAGCTTTATTAAAACAATCCAGATGCAGCTTCTTTAACGTTTTCCACCCACACGAGGTGCTTGCATTTTCACAGGCTTAGCAATTTTCTGCTTGGGTGCAGCCTTTGTGGGAGCCTGTAAAGATAAAAAGCATCAGTTTAGAACCTGTTAACATCTAATCTAGGAATTTAGATTAATAGCTCTAAAAATCTACACTGAAAATAGGTTTCCAAGGGAAAGGAAGGAAATATACTAACAGCCAAAACTAACTACACTACTTAACCACTCAGACAACAGATCATACAAGGCATGTGAGAAATAAGATGCACCAAGGACCAGTCAGACTCCAAGTCAAGGACAGGCTCGAGTTAATAGACCCCCCCCCCCACATACACATTGCCACCTGGATCGCTAGAGCAGTGACATCAAAATTCTGCTTACGGAGAGATTCCAACCCCATATAAAAAATTATCATCCCAAGAGACCCTCAGCCACTTAGACGAAAGAGCAGCAGACGGGGACAAAACTGGCACTGAAGGGGACCGAACCAGAGTGGATGTAGAGGGAACCCCCCCGAGGCAGAAGCAGGACCCCCTGCCGCCTGAAGATAAGCCTTGCACAAGGCTAAAACAAAATCAGGAGAAAACCCCCCTGGCAGACCAATGGGACTCACTGCCAAAGCGGTGGACCCAGCAAAAACCTGTCCGTCTCTCAATACAGGGGAAAGGTCACCTGAGGCTGCAGACAAAAATAGAGGCGCTTCCTGCCAAACTTGGAGCAAAGTCCGCCAAGTAAAATGCCCCCTTGGCCTATAGCGACTGAGAAGTCTGAACCACCCCAGCTGCTAAAGCAGCAAGTCAGCAGCTTCAGCGGTAAGGGAAAGCAGTTACTTACCGTAACAGGTGTTATCCAGGGACAGCAGGCATATATTCTCACATGTGGGTGACGTCATCTACGGAGCCCCGATGCGGACAGCATTTCAAACAAACTTTATTCAAGATTCAAGCTTACTGTGCTGCACCACGCATGCGTGCCTCCTGCTCCACTAGAGGGCGCATCCCCTCCTCGTGGTCTCCAGTTCACAAAACCAGCAAAGAAGCCAACCTCGGGGAGGCGGGCGGGTTGTGAGAATATATGCCTGCTGTCCCTGGATAACACTTGTTACGGTAAGTAACTGTGCTTTATCCCAGGACATGCAGGCATGATATTCTCACATGTGGGTGACCTCCAAGCTAACTGCAAGGGGATGGAGGGAAGTTGGCAATTTAAGAAAACAGATTACGTAATACCGATTGGCCAAAACGGCCATCGCTCCTGGATAATGTATGAACCGAAGACCACGTGGCAGCCTTGCAGATTTCCTCAATAGGCGTGGGCCTGAGGAAAGCGACCAAAGCTGCCATCGCTCGGACTTTATGCCCCGTTACTCGACCATGCAGCGCGAGACCAGCCTGAGCGTAGCAAAAGGAAATACAAGCAGCTAACCAGTTGGACAAGGTGCGCTTGGAAACTGGGCGTCCCAACTGGTTAGGGTCAAAGGACAAAAACAATTGAGGAACCGTTCGATGAGACTGCGTGCGTTGGAGGTAAAAAGCCAACGCTCTCTTACAGTCAAGAGTATGGAGCGTCACCTCTCCAGGATGAGAGTGGGGCTTGGGAAAAAAACACTGGCAAAACAATGGACTGATTGAGATGAAAATCAGACACCAAGTTAGGCAAAAACTTAGGATGAATGCAGAGAACCACCTTGTCATGATGGAATACAGTGAAAGGCGGGTCCGCCACCAGAGCATGCAGCTCACTAACCCGCCGAGCGGAAGTGAGGGCAAGCAGGAAAATCACCTTCCAAGGGAGAAACTTAAGATGACATTTATCCAGAGGCTCAAACGGAGGTTTCATAAGTTGAGCCAGGACTACATTAAGATCCCAAACCACCGGGGGAGGTTTGAGAGGAGGATGAACATTCAAAAGACCCCTCATGAAACGAGAAACCAAGGGATGGAGTGAAAGAGCCTTCCCATCCAGGTGCTGATGGAAGGCAGCGATCGCACTAAGATGTACACGAATGGAATTTGTCTTCAGGCCAGAATGAGATAAATGAAGCAAATACTCCAGAACCAAAGACACAGGGACCGACACCGGGTCCTGGCGGTGAGAGGAACACCAGGACGAAAATCTAGTCCACTTCTGAGAATAGCAGAGTCTAGTCGAGACTTTCCGAGAAGACTTCAATACCTCCCTGACCGACTGAGATACAGGGAGAGAGGTCAGGGAGAGAGAAACCAAGCAGTTAGATGAAGAAACTGCAGATTGGGATGTAACAGTGAACCCCAACTCTGAGACAGCAGAGAGGGAAACACAGGCAGAAGCAGAGGTTCCCGGACACTGAGTTGAAGTAGTAGGGAAAACCAAGGCTGGCGAGGCCACCGAGGAGCAATCAGGATCAGAGTGGCCCGCACCGATTTTAGATGGAACAGCGTCCGCAGGATCAGAGGGAAAGGCGGAAACGCGTACAGGAACCTTCCCTCCCAATCCAGGAGGAAGGCGTCGGCCTCGAGACGATCCGGGGAGTACATCCGGGAGCAAAAGAGAGGCAGTTTGTGATTGAGGGGGGAGGCGAACAGATCTATCTGAGGTGTCCCCCACCTGTCGAACACTTGTCGCAAGACCAGAGAATGCAGGGACCACTCATACGGCTGGAGGCGACTGAGCCTGTCCGCCAGACAATTTTTCTCTCCTTGTATGTAGACCGCTCGAAGGAAGATGTTGTGGGACACCGCCCACTCCCAGAGACGGAGAACTTCCTGACAGAGGGACCAGGACCCTGTCCCACCTTGTTTGTTGACATAATACATCGCCACCTGGTTGTCCGTACGGACGAGAACCACCTGGTCGTGAAGTAGATGATGAAAGGCCACAGCGGCGAGATAGATGGCCCGAAGCTCCAGCACGTTGATGTGACAGCGACGATCCTCTGCTGACCACATCCCCTGAGTGTGTAGACCAGGGGTGTCCAATGTCGGTCCTCGAGGGCCGCAATCCAGTCGGGTTTTCAGGATTTCCCCAATGAATATGCATCGAAAGCAGTGCATGCACATAGATCTCATGCATATTCATTGGGGAAATCCTGAAAATCCGACTGGACTGCGGCCCTCGAGGACCGACATTGGACACCCCTGGTGTAGACCATCCAGATGAGCCCCCCAAGCGTACTCCGACGAGTCCGTGGTGAGGACCTTGTGGTGTGGAGGGGCGAGAAAGAGTAAACCATTGGAAAGATTTGAAGAGTCGGCCCACCAAAGGAACAATTCTTGCAAGGAAGGAGTCACTGTCACGGGACGGTTGATCGGGTCTCGATCTTGACGCCATTGAGAGGCCAAGGTCCATTGCGGAATCCGCAGATGGAGGCGGGCGAAGGGAGTGACATGGACGATAAGAGGCCATATGGCCCAAAAGTGTCATCATTTGTCGTGCTGGGACCGAGTCCCGCATCGAGATTTGTCGGCTCAGATTTACCAATGCTTCCAGACACAGAGGGGGAAGGAAGGCACGGAGACGGACCGTGTCCAGCACGGCCCCGATGAATTGTAAGGACTGAGAGGGGCACAGTTGGGATTTCGGGAAGTTTACCTCGAATCCCAGACCCTGAAGGTAAATAATAGTCTGTCGGGTCGCTGAGATAACCCCCTCCCTGGACGGGGCCTTGATTAGCCAGTCGTCCAGGTAGGGGAATACCTGGAGACCCTGGGAACGCAAGGCAGCTGCGACCACCACGAGACACTTTGTGAATACCCGAGGAGACGAGGCCAGTCCAAAGGGGAGGACCCGATATTGTAGATGCAGGTCTCCCACCTGAAAGCGCAGGAATCTGCAATAAGCGGGATGCACCGGAACATGTGTGTAGGCCTCCTTCAGATCGAGGGAGCAGAGCCAATCGCCCTCGTCGAGCAGATGGTAAAGAATCGGAAGGGAAAGCATTCGAAACTTTTCCCGTACCAGAAACTTGTTGAGGCGTCTCAGGTCCAGAATCGGGCGCATATCTCCCGTCTTCTTCGGTACCAGGAAGTAACGGGAGTAAAACCCTTGCCCCCGTTGGCAGGGGGTACCACTTCCACCGCCCGCAGGCAAAGGAGGTCTCGAGCCTCTGAGAGAAGGAGGGGCAACTGTGCCCGATTGGGGGGACAAGCGCTCGGAGGGCTGTCAGGAGGGATCTCCCGAAAGTTGAGAGAGTACCCGGATGAGATCACGCCAAGGACCCAAGCGTCTGACGTGATGGACTCCCAACGAGGGTAAAAGGCTCGCAGGCGTCCCCCGATGGGAAGAAGGCCTGACGGAGGCGCGGAGAGGGCCAGCCCCCATCCGCGCATCTCGTCAAAAGGACGGAGACGGCTTGGCAGGGGCAGTCAGCTGGGATTTCGACAATGCCCTAGAATGAGCCTGCTGACGCCTAGGTGGAGGCCTAGAAAAAGCCGGGGTGGACTTTTGTGGGTAGCAGCGAGGCATGCCCCGTAGGGGACGAGAGGCGGCCGGCTTGGGCTTCGGACGCACGAGGGAGGCAAAGGACCGCTCATGCTCCGACAAGCGTTTCGTGGCTACTTCAATAGTGTCGTCAAAGAGTTCCTTACCGACACAGGGAAGGTTAGCCAACCGGTCCTGGAGGTTGGGGTCCATGTCGACCAGGCGTAGCCACGCCAGCCGGCGCATGGCCACAGCAAAGGCAGCGACCCTCGAGGAAAGCTCAAAACCGTCATAAGCTGCATGAAACAGGTGGAGACGGAGGTTGGAAAAATCCTCCAGGAGGAGGCCAAAAGCCCCTTGGCGAGAAACTGGCAAATCCATCGTGAAGGCGCTCAACAGCCCAAGCAGATGTTTAAGATAAGATGAAAAAGTGAAAGTGTAGTTCAGCACTCTAGAGGCCATCATAGAGTTCTGATACAGACGGCGGCCGAATTTGTCTAGGGTCCTGCCCTCGCGACCCAGAGGGACCGCAGCGGAGACCTGGGAGTGGTGAGCCTTTTTCAATGAAGATTCCACCAACAGCGATTGGTGAGAGAGCTGTGGCTGCTCAAACCCCGGACAGGGTACCGTACGGTACTTCGACTCCATTTTAGATGGGACAGCCGTCACCATGTAAGGAGTCTCGAGATTCCTAATAAAGGTTTGCCGGAGCACAGGGTTCACCGGCAGCCTGAGGGACTCTCGGGGCGGAGAGGGCATATCCAGCTCCGCCAGGTACTCCTTGGAATACCTCGAGTCCAATAGTAGGTCCAAGTCAAGGGTGCGTCCCATGTCCTGGACGAACCTCGTAAAAGAAGGGCGGGACGTTCCCGTAGCCCCTTGTGGGGACGGGGAACGAGACCTGCGTCTTGCCGAAAAGGAAGGAGAGGCTTCCCTCGAGTAGCGAGGCTCACGCTCAGACCCTCTATCCGAGACCGGGGAAATGCTATGAAAGCGCTCCAAGGTCGAGGACCTGCGCCGCCTCGAGGAACCCCTCGGGGACGCCGCCGGGGTAAGAGGCACTGACCGACGGCGGGCCGGAGACCTCTCCTTGAACTCCTTCGGCGAAAGCCTGGAGCCTCGGACCGGGTCCCCGGACCGAGGGGGAGTCAACAAGAGCCGAGGGTTGGTGAGCGATAACTCCGCCACCTTCAGCCACCCTCCGGAGCGAGGTGTCGGGGAGCGACCCCGCAGTGGAGGTGAGCTCCAGGGTTTCTTCGAACTCCGGCGGCCCGAGGTCTCGACATGCTTCGAGCAACGTTTCGCCCCGCGGGGGAAGAACGGCTCGAAGACCTCAGCGAGGAATCCGAGGAGGACGAGAGGCGTCGAGATCGGCGCATCTTGCCCCGAGGTACTTCGACGCGAGGCTCAGGCTGGTCCGGCGGACGCGAGGTCGAGGTCGGGGCTGGATTAAGGTGAGCGAGGGCCACGGACAGCTCCGACGATATCGCCCGGAGCATATCTTCAAAAACCGGCACGGACAGCATCGAAGGCATGTCCGAGGCCGTAGTGCACTCCACCGGGGGCGACCTCGTGTCAGAGTATTCCCGTGTGGTGGAGGCACGGCCCGAAGATTTGGAGGACTTCGCCGGGACCGAAGGCAAGGAGGTCCCACCATGCCCGGCCGGCGTCCCCGAGGCTGGCTTCTTCACTGGTGCGGAACCTGAGGAAGGAGAGGGGACTTACCCGGAGCCAAGGACTTCAGGGAACCCGAGGTTTTCGGGGTCGAGTCTCGAGGCGGGGCCGAGGTCGAGGGTTGGTCGACTGCAAAAAGGTCCGCCATTCTGGCCTTACGCCGACGGAGCGCCCGGTTTTGGAAAGTGGCACACCGGGGACAGGACTCGGTGGGATGATCAGCACCCAAACACCTGATGCACCAACGATGCGGGTCGGTAAGCGAAAGCAGACGCTCGCACCGGGTGCACTTTTTAAACCTGGACAAAGGCCGGGACATATGATGAAAAATAGGCCGCGGACAAGGAGGCCACGCGGCCGCGACAACCCGGGAGCCCCCAGGTGGCCAAAAACGAACCGCGACTTCGCGATTCGGTAGCAGGAACAAAATGTAAAATAATAAACAGGCGCACAGCGACTTCCAACGAATTTAAAATAAGAAATTGCGGTGCAAGAAGGCACATGGGGCAGAGCCAAAAAAATACAGGACTTCTTGGCTCCGTGGAAAAAAACGAACTGGAGACCACGAGGAGGGGATGCGCCCTCTAGTTGAGCAGGAGGCACGCATGCGTGGTGCAGCACAGCAAGCTTGAATCTTCAATCAAGTTTGCTTGAAATGCTGTCCACATTGGGGCTCCGTAGATGACGTCACCCACATGTAAGAATATCATGCCTGCTTATCCTGGGATAAACCTTATTTCCCCAACAGTCGGCTGCTGAGGAAATCCCTGCGTGGGGAGCGAGGGAAGCCTGGGCAAGGCATTCGCAAAGCCAACAAAGATTTCCCTTTGCGGCAGCCGGCACACCGCGAGCAGAGGCCGGCCGCATTGCCCTCACGTGTGGAGCACAATGAGCACTTTTTCCCTTTAAAAGTGCTCATTGTGCAAAATGCAAACTAGCTAATGAAAGAGTGCCGGGTAAGAATAAAAATCAATTACAGTCAATTGAAGGCTTCCATTCAGTCTGGCACTGCCTCAAGAATTTTTTTTCCCCCTGTAAGAACAGACTCCGCTGGCTATAGGTGGCGAGGCGGTGGAGGAAATGGGAGGGAGGGACTCAACTCATGACCTGTCGAGTCTGACACCCCTGAGGTTGGCAGACCCCCAAAAGGGTCTCCCCCAAGCTCAGTCTGACACCAGACAGGGACAAGAAGGCAACTAAACAACTTCTAACAGGCCTACACTAACCCAGGGAAGACTGCAACAGCTTACCACACCTGCTTGGAGACTGAGAACAGACTGAATATATTAGGGGGAAGCACATCTACTTGTATTACAGCTAAAAGGTTTTGTCTTAGTCTCTACTAGAGAGTTGCGCGGGGACAGAAATCCCACCTGTCCCCGCAAGGAATCCCTCCGTCCCCACCCATCCCCGCGAGGAATCCCCTCCGTCCCCACAAACTTCAGAAATAGTTATTTCATTTAATTATGCTACTGAATTGAAGGCTCTGGTAGAGACCTATTCACAAATAAGCAAAGAGTCTTTAATTTGGAAATATTAATTGGGAAGAATACATACTTTGTAAACAGGTCTCTACCAGAGCCTCTAATGTAAATATAAAATATAAATACTCAGCTGATGAGAATCCCCAAGCTGTCAGCTGAGGACTTCCTTTGCAGTTGGCCAGGGGTCCCTTTTGCCAAGCTTGGCAGGCAGCAGTAGCGTCCCTGAGTCACAGATGCTGGCACTTCAGTGGCTCATGGATGCTGCCAGTGACTGCTGTGCTTGGTGGAGGGGAGTTCTGGCCGTCTCTAGAGGAGGTCTTCTGCTGGCAGTGCTTGGGGATCCCCACCAGTCACAGCAGAAATAAAACCAGAAATGCATTTCCTTTTCTTTTGAACACAATACAAAGACATCTGCTATATACATTTCCCAAAGCTAACATATTTTAGTCAATAAATTCCGTTTTTTACCTTTGTTGTCTGGAGACTTATTTTTCCATAAAGTTGGCCCCAGTTTCTTTTTTCCGCTTTCCCATCTTCTGTAAATTCTTCTGTTGCAATCTATTGGTTCCTCCTACCATGGTCCAGCATTTATCCCTTTCTCATCTTTCGAGCCTGCCCACCAGCCCCATGCCCAACATTTCTCCTTCTATCACCCCTCTCCAGCACCATGCCACATCTCTCCCTCCATTCCCTTCACCACTAAGTCCAACATTCCTCCTTCTTGCATGCATTTCAATCTGTCCCACTGTTCCCTTTCCACCACAATATTTCTCCCTCTCATCTGTACCTCACTCCCTCCCTGACCAAAAATTCTCCATTCTTCCATTTCCGTGTACACAACCATCTCTTTCCCTCCCTTCCTCTCTCCCAAGTCCATGCCTTCTGTGTCAAAAAACACATTCCCTCCCCCACCTCAGCATCTTCCCCTCCCAAGTTCATGCCTTGTGTCCAAAAATGTATTCCCTCCCCCACCTCAACATCTTTCCCTCCCAAGTTCATGCCTTGTGTCCAAAAATGCATTTCCTCCCCCACCTCAGCATCTCTTTCCCTCCCTTCCTCCATCCTCTTTCCCAAGTTCATGCCTTGTGTCCAAAAACACACTCCCTCCCCTACCTCAGCATCTCTTTCCCTCCCTTCCTCCATCCTCTTTCCCAAGTTCATGCCTTGTGTCCAAAAACACACTCCCTCCCTCCTTTTGTGTTCAGAATTTGCCTCCCAGCCCTCATCTGCAAGCAAATTACCAGCAACTTTCTCAGCCAAATGGAGCTCGAGCCATGAAGCTCATCTTCTATTTCCTGCCTGCACTGCCCCAGCACACATAGCCGACCGGAAGTCTTCCCCGATGACAGCACTGATGTCGGAGGGAGGGAGGGCTCTCTGAGCCAGGGTGTCCAGCCCTGCGCGTCCCAATTCAGCTCCAACTGTATAAGTGATTTGCCTTCACGTTCTTGGCTGAGGACACGAGATCCATTTCCGGTCTTCTCCAGCACTGCACAAAGAGGCTAAACACTGCGACAAGGACCGCTCCTCTGGATCCACAGTTTGCCTGGACGTTCTCTACTCCTGCCATATGGACTGCTGAGAGCACATGTAAGTGAGCTTCCATATAATTCACCAACATAGGCACAGTGGGGTGCTTCTGGTGCCTCCTTCTCTGTTCATATAAGCTACAACGGTGGCATTGTCAGAGAATACTCTGACTGCCTTTCCTATTAGCAAAGTCTACAATGCTTTCAATGCCAAACAAATGGCTCTTAGTTCCAGGCAATGTATAAACCACTTGCCCTGGAGCAGGTGACCACTGCAGTGAGCCTCCCAGCCGCTCAAGCTGGCGTTGGTTGTGAGTGTCATCCATGAGATGATTCTAAGGGTCATGCTCTTCGACAAGGCACCCCCCTTACACCAACTTAAGGTGATACTTTGACTCCCATGATCAGGGGAGTTGCATCTGTAAAGAATGCCACCGAGGGGACCATCTGGAAAGAAAAGAATCCTGGAGTGGATGTGTATGCGCTCTTGTCCAGGGAATGACTTCAAGGGTGGCCACCTTTGAGGTAATGCCAGCCGTGGGCATTAGTAACCCTAAGATCTCTGATCTTTTACCAGGGCTTCTGCTTGCTTAGCTCAGGAAGGAAGACGTGGCCTCACGCTGTGTCAAAGTGGACTCCCAGATACTCCAAGCACTGAGTCGGCTGTAGTTGACTCTTCCTAAAGTTGACTACCTGGAAGGGATCCACTGTATGATCACCTTCCTGCCTTGAAGGGGGCTCTGATTAGCCAATTGTCCAGGTATGGGTGAACGTATATGCCCAAACTGTGAAGGTGAGCCACTATCGCAACCATCATCTTGATAAAAGGTAAGCCGGGCCAAGGTAAGCCATCTCCTTGTGGAAGCGTGGAACTCTCAGTGCAGTATTTATGGACTTCAGATCCAAGATAGACTTCCAGTCTTTCATGGGCACTATGAAGTATATGGAGTATCTGCCGGAGCCCGATTCTTTTTCAGAAACTGGTTCAATGGAATGAAGTCTAAGAGTTGTACTGTTGGCTCAGACCCTGGCCTCTTTTTCCGGCCATCCGGTGTGGGAGTCAAGGAAGAGATCTGGAGGAAGACAATAAACTTGATTTTGTGACCCTCTCGAATAATGTTCAAGACCCAGTGGACTGATGAAATCTGTTCCCATGCCCTCCAGAAAGCAGACAGTCTTCCACCAACACAAGGTGGCATGGTAGTTGTGGCTTTTTGGTAGCTGTGCCACCGTAAGACCCCTAAGATTGCTGGCATCTGTAGTTGCCAAATCTGACTGGACCCTTGGAAGGGTATCTGGGAAGAAGAACGAAAAGGGCCCCTGCTATCCCTAATGGAACATCAAATTCTGCTACCTGGAAGAGATTGGGATGGTACTCACTACGCAGGCCGTAAGATCGTCTAAAAATTTGCCAAAAAGCATCTGCCCCTTAAAGTGTTATCTGTTTAGAGTAGCCTTGGAGGCTGAATCGCCCACCAACTGCCTAAATGCAGAGCATCCAGTGGGCAGAAATGGCCAATACCTTGCTCATGACTCTGATGATGTCAAAGAGCATATGCAACATACTCCTTTCATAATCAAATGGGGACATACATCCTCCTGCTCCGCAGGATAGCGCTGCAATCTGGTATGAGAGGTCCATGCCACAAAGAAGGCAGTCACTGCCGCTTTGATACCCAAAGCTAGTGCTTCAAACTGTCTTAAGGACCACATCCACCTTGTGAGCCTGTACATCATTCAGCATCACCCCTCCCTCACTAAGACGGAAAGTGCACTTAGTCACAAGATACCACAGAATCCACCTTCGGCTGCAAACAGCCTACCTTTAGGAAGCCTTCTGGGAATTCCCATTGGTCATTAACGAGGTGATGTCTGGATGTACTGGAAAGGTAGTATGTGTGTTTTTACCACTCATAACGGAAAACTGGGATGTAGAGAGCTATTAAGGGTCTAACTTCAACTCATAGGGTCCAAAATAACATGCGAAACAGTTGTGGACATGAAAAGACAGTACACTGAGGGATTGTCACCCTAACTGATAGCAGCCACAGCCGCCTGACCTCCAGCCCCAGATAGTGACCGTAAATCATTCAAAGTTGCAGCTAATCCTTGAGATAATAAAGGCATGAAAGGGACTTCCATTCCTCCCTCTACAAATGGACACTGATGCTTGGAGCCGGATTATTCGGAGGCGGGGATGCCTGATTAGGATGAACTCTCCCTGTTCCGATGCTGGCATGCTCGCAGGCACTGCAGTGCTCCCCAGGCTGTTATAGGGGAAAACACCCTCCAGGGATTTGAGACAAAGTTAGACAAGTTCCTGCTGAACCAGAACGTACACAGGTAAGGCTAGTCTCAGTTATTTATTTATTTAATTTTCTATACCATTCTCCCATGGGAGCTCAGAACGGTTTACATGCATTTATTCAGGTACTCGAGCAGTTAGGGCACTGCTGGGCACAATGGACCACTGGTCTGACCCAGCAGTGGTAATGGTCTTTGACCCAAGGGCTGCTGCGTGAGCGGACTGCTGGGCACGATGGACCACTGGTCTGACTCAGCAGTGGCAATTCTTATGTTCTTATCAAATAGGTTCTCCTCTCCACAAGAGTCTGAAAAACTCTCAACAGGCGGCCCTAAGGAACCCTGCTGGACCCGAATGGGGTTGTTGGACCTCTTCCACCTCCAAGTACTTGTTTTGCATCCACATTACATATGGCTTCCAAGCGGGATATCTTTCCTGTTGGCTGGGCTTTTTGGGGTTCTTCCACCTTGGAGAACTCTAAGGAAGCAGAGCCCAAAACTCCCATGCCCTCCAACACATGAACACGGCCGATCTTCTGCCAACTGCACAAAAAGTTCATGAAACAGGGACAGACTGGCCTGAGGAATCTGTTACAGGCAATCCCTAGTCAAAACAAGGAGTTTTGAGGCAAATGGAAGCTTTGGAAAAAAAAGAGCAATCAAAATCCAAGATGGACATCGCCCGTAAAATTGCGTCAAAAATGACCCGCGGGAGCTTTCATGAAACGCAAAAAACTCAGAAAAAGGTGTTTCAGAGGTTGAGGAATCTAACCCTAACCCCAGAAACTCTTGAATCTACCTTTTACTACCCCTCCCCCTTAATTTCCCCTTGTGGAATAATGGGGAGTACTCACTGTGGCTTCTCTAGTGCCTGTTAGTTTGTAGCAGCCTGCCTGCAGAGAAAGGATTTCTGCCTGAGAAACTGCTAGAAACAAACCCAGCAGTCTTTTGGCTGCCGGTCAGGACAACTCAAGAGGATTTCAACCCCCCAAAATCCACACATGTCAAAGGGGGGGGATGATATACAGCTAGCTTCCCAATACCCAAAGGGTTGTTACACAGGGGCTCCCACAGCTTATGCACAAGCCTCTGATAAATCAGCAGGCGAGCAAGCTCCCAGGGGAACAGATTCTGAGCTTTCGATGAATCACAATGCAGGCTGGCTCCACAGGTACTTCAAGAGATTGGCTTGCGAGCAGCAGCCCACCCTTGTGTGTCTGCATCCTTTCCCTGGTGGAGTAACCCCATGAAGGAAACCTCAGGGCACCAAAGCCATGCAGAAAAAAAAGAACTGGCGGACAAAAATATCTGAAAATAAAAAGAAGCAGAGCAGATCAGAACAGATCACACCTCTGTTCGTTTACAGAAGGAAAAACCGAAGAGGGAGCTATTCTCCACTGGTGAAGGGGAGGAGTTGAAAGATACAAGTGACATCCTTCTGCAAAGTTCATGACTAAAGGAGGGCAACAGCTTCAGTACTGAATCTTATGTCTTTGCAACAGAAACACTGCTTTTTAGCATATCCACAAACTGGCCTCAAATACTATGGCAAAATAATTTTGAGGCCATACCTAAATGCTTAAATTCAAACCCCAGTTCCCAATAACATTTTAGACTATACTGAATCAGTCAAGCAGCTTCATTGATGCCTGTTATGTCTTTCTTAGCTATTCATAGCTCAGTATTACCTTAGTAGTGGAGGGGGCGGCCTTCTTGGTAGCCTGCTTAGCCTTCTTAGCTTCCTTGGCAGCTCTGTTAAAAGTTTACATCCATATGAATTAATTCAAGCACAAAATACCATAATAATACTTTAGATATAACTTTTAATCTAATTATCAGTAGAAATACAAAAAAAATGTAATATTTCCTATTATGTTAATCAGGTTTTCGACTCCGCCTTTACCTATTCAGTTCAAGGTCGGGTTACATTACAGGAGGCTGGGTCAGTTACTTAGAAAGTTATAAAGGACAGTTTGATGTAGATATTCAGATAGATCAGTACAGTTATTAATACAGTTAGGTCTTAGTTACAAGTTTAAGTAGGTCATCATTATATCCCAGGAGTTATATATCCCAGTGTAGAAATGGGCTTTTACAATTACCATTTCTGTTACTTCTGGGTTGGCTCCCTGTCTTGGTACAAGAATGTTTTTAAAAGTTTTCTGAACCTGAGATATTGGTCACAAGATCGTAGTGTTAGTGGTAGTTAGTTCCAGCATTTTGCTAATTGATATTGGATGGATAAAATAATTTGCCTTATAGACTTTATATCGTTGCTTGCTGGGAATTTTAAGTGGAAAAGATTTCTGGTGGAATATCTGTTGGAGGCACCCTGGAGTAGGATGGCCAACTCTGTTAGGTAGTCGGAGGGCATTCCTTGTCAAGATCTTAAAAGCAGTGATTCCTAGTTTAAACTTGATCCTTGTGGTTATGGGCAGCCAATGTAGTTTCATATAATAGGGCTGTAGATGTTTCAATTTTCATAGTCTGTATATGAATCTTACTACTGCACTTGAACTAGTTGTAGAACAAAAGATTAGGTTCTTACCTTTGCTAATTTTCTTTCTTGTAAATTCACGCTCTATTCCTGGACTAGTGAGTTATTTTTCTGTGGTTGCCAGACAGCTTGTAGGAACCTCAAACAATGCTTTGAGCCCTCAGGACTGTCCCGCAGGAATCTAGTTCATGACAAAGCAGCCAGAAACACCTGTAGATGACAAAGGCAAAAGAGAGGGGTACAGGGATACTCCCTAACCAATAAGTCTAATCTGCTCAAAACATAAAACCAGAACAATCATGAACAATTGAAATAAGTCATTAAAACATCAGGAACCTAAATAAAAAATAACAGTGAAATAAGGAGAGAGAGCCTGCACTGACGAAAGGGGGCGCTGGGACTAGGGACCCCAAAGACAAGTGGTAAACACAGTCGAATGAAACTCTGGAAAGGCTGATCAAGAATTCATAAATTCAGCTTACCAGTACTTGTAAAGGCAGACAAGTGGCAAAATCAGCAACTCACAGGGTGGACTCCAGGAATAGAGCTTGGATTTACAAGAAAGATTAGCAAAGGTAAGAACCTAATCTTTGTTCTTGTACAACCCTGCTCTATTCCTGGACTAGTTGGATGTAACACAGCAGTCTGTAGAGTCAGGGTAGGACTGATGAGCCCGCTGCCAAAACGGAGGACCCAAAAGCAGCATCCTGCTTGGCTGCCACATTGATCCTGTAAAGCTTGGTAAAAGTATGCAAAGAGGACCAGATAGTAGCCCTGCAAATCTCCTCCAAAGGTTTTGCCAACAACTCTGCCCAAGAGGAAGAGGCATCTGGTTGAATGAGCCCTAACTGAAAGGGGGGGGGGGTATCTTACCAGCCACTATGTAAGCAGAGGAAATAGCCTTATAGATTCATCTGGAAATGGTGGCTTTGGAAGATGGTCTACCCTTGTGGGCAGGACCCACCAGAACAAACAGATGGCCTGAGACACCAAACTCGTTCGTGATCTCCAGGTACTGCAACAGGATCCTGCACACATCCAGGGACTGTAAAACTCGGTCCTGTTCCCTCGAACCGGAGGAAGTGAAGGTAGCCTTGGAATAACATTGGATATAACATTGGAATAACATTGGATGGCCACTTGTCCCTATCCACCCATATCTCCCAGATGGTCTCCACTTCCTTCTACTACCTCTGCCAACTGAAAAGGATCAAACCCTATATCTCCAAAACAGACCTCACTCAAGTCCTCTACGCCTATGTTCTCTCCAGCAAGTCCAAAACACAGCGATCCGCCTCCTATACAACCTCAACTATCTTGACCTAATCTCCCCAGCCCTCTGCACAGAATACTGGCTACCAATCAACAAACGCTGCACATTCAAGGCACTGATATTAGCGCATAAAAGGTTTCAAGCCATTACCCCAGCCTACATAAACTCCAAATCACATCTATATGCCCCTACCCACCCCCTCCACTTTAAAGCAGAGAGCTGACTATGCATCCCCCCAGGAAGATCTCTCCTGTTGGAAACCGCCCGCAAATGCTCCTACAGCCACTTCATCCCATAGCTTTGGAACCAACTCCCTCCTCAAATCAGATCACAGAACTCAATGATGACCTTCCGAAGAGAAGTGAAGGCCTTTCTCATCAACTAAAAGGTCCAACCGCAAAAGTTCCCTCTGATCTCTCTCTGCCAACAACCACTAGCTGGCAACCCCCTGGTTCAATCTTCTTTAATGCCCCTCCAGACATTCCCTATAAATGTCAAGTTATGTACTGCCCAGCCTTGCCTTTTATGACTGTATTGTATAATATTGTATGTATGTATTGTATAATATTGTATCGTATTGTATCACCAAATGTACTGTCCAATGTAACTTTTGTGAATGTTGGCTTGTAACCCGTTCTGAGCTCCTGAGAGGACGGGATAGAAATCGAATCAAATAAATAAATAAGGAAGCCGGATCTCCTGGTTAGCGTGGAAGGCAGAGACTACTTTAGGAAGAAAGGAGAGAACAGTGTGCAGAATCATGCCAGAATCCATAATACACAAAAAGGGATTCCAGCAGGAAAGAGCCTGAAGCACAAAAACCCTGTAGGCAGAGGTAATGGCCACCAGAAAGACAGACTTGAATCCGAGATCCATTAAGGATGCACGTTCCAGAGGCTCATAAGGCAGTTGAACCAAACAGCGAAGGACCAGGCTGAGATTCCATGATGGACAGGGCAGCCACAGGAGAGGCCGAAAACTCAGTGCACCCCTCAGAAAATGGATGACATCCAGATGAGGCTAAGGAGCTTCTCGGAGGTTTAAGGCCTAGACAGGAAAGACCGGCAAGCTGTACCCTGAGAGAAGCCACAGCCAGGTCCTTTGCCAGGCCGTCCTGGAGGAACTCTAGTATCTAGAGTAGAGAATGACATGGTGACAAAATTCATCACCGTTCCCGTCCCCGCGGGAAACCATCTTCATATCATTCTTTAAGGAGTCCATCTGAGTGGTTTTCTTGCAAAAACAAAGTCTGTAGAGGCTAAAAATATCTTTAAATTAAAATTAGGAAAATTCAAGATGTCTATCGCAGGTGCTTTTTTTTTTTTTTTAAATAAAAAATAAACAGCACAGGAAAAGCACAGGGACCCCTAAAACATGGTGTTTTTTGGATTGTAGGAGTGAAGTGGGGGGACTAGGGCACATTCCCAAACCTTCTAACCATCCCTTTTTAGAGACCCCTCCAAATCGCTGATTCAGGCTGTCAGCCCCATACTCACTGTGCCATGTGGTGCTGTGTACTGCTGCAATAGAAGCTGAAAAAGCTGTCTCTACAAGCATCCAAACTGGACTTCTGGTCTTCTGACTGCCCCCCCCCCCCCGAGCCTGACACCAACAACTACGGACCTCTGCCACAACACGCACGCAGCCTGGTGGAGGAATGAAGTCAGCCCAGATCCTGGGAACACATCCATAGAGCCACGCATCCTACACTCAAGTCCCACTAGCAGACGAATCTGGTGTGAGCAAGCTCCCAATGGAACGTTCCCTGAGCCTTGAACCAAACTGCAGGCTGTCAAGAGGGTGCACCTGACAGGCAGCTAACCCCCTGGAATCAGACTTTATGCAAAATCTGCAATCTCCTGCAGACAAGAGCTATCCCCACGGGGAACCTCTGCAGCACAAGGGTGGAATTCACGAACAAAAATACGAGTTTAAAGAAAAATAAACACGAGCAGAAAAGACAAGCTCCTATAGTCTGGCTTGTAGGAAAGAAACTGGATTCCTGGGGGAAGTCCTGAGGTAAGAGGAGAGGGACTCAAAGCATTGTTTGTTTGAGGCTTCCTACAAGCTGTCTGGCAACCATAGAAAAATAACCCACTAGTCCAGGAATAGAATGGAATTGAGCAAGAACAATCTAGAGCAAAGAAGTAGTGTTACATTACAATAGTCTAGAGATAGGATTAGGGATTGTACTAAAATTTAGAAAGCCTCTGTTTTGAAGTATTTTCAGATGGATCTTAGTTTTCTCATCACAAGGAAAGATTGTTTTATTATTGATGGTATGTGGCTCTTCATAGATAGGTAGTTATCAAATTCTACTTCTAAGATTCGAGATTGTAGTTCCAATGGAAAGTTTGTGTCATCTACTGTAATTCTTGGAGCATAAGCGCGAGTCGGTTGAGGGTCCTAGCCAAAAGGAGTCTGGTTTTGTTCTTATTTAGTTTGAGGTGGTGGGATGAGGTCCAGCTTTCAATGATGTGGATATTTTTTTTTTTTTTTTTTTACAGTGGCGAGGGTGTTGGCTAATGAAGCTGTTACAGGTTGCACAATTGTTATGTCTGCATAGGAGAAATGTTTTAGTCATTTGAGATTGGCTGCACACTAATGATGAAAAGCGGGAATCCTGCTGCGAGGCTGCCAGCTGTCAAAGTTCACCATCCTTACATACAGAATAGTGCTGAGTGGGTAGGAAGCCTCGGAACCAGAAGAGGACTGGGCCACTACATTTGAAATCACTGAAGATCTCCGACATTTGATCAAATGCACTGCTTAGGTCACATTGGATTATGATTGTGCTGCGATTCTTGCTTAGTAGTTCTTTGCCGTATATTACTAGTATTGCAACTACTATCCCAGTGCTGTGATTTTTTTCTTGAATCCTGATTATGAAGGGTATAGTATAAGTGTTGTAAGTAGCATTTGAGTTGTTCTGTGACATATCCTTCCATCATTTTGATCAAAAGGGACATGGAAGCTAATGGCTGATAATTGGTCATATCAGAGGGGCTGAGTTTCAGATTCTTGGGAAAAGGCATTAAGATAATTCTCCCTCCTATTACATAGCCTCTTAGGCCCAGATACACTAAAGTCAGCGATCGTCGCTGAACCTGTTTTCACAGGTTTAGCAAAGATTGCTGCTAACTGACCCGATTCACATAACGGCCCACTGTGTGTTTTTTCCCCTCGATCGCCCATTTTCTGATCCAGCCATGCAAATTAGTAAAACCCCATGCAAAATAGCCAAGCGATTGATTCATTTACATTTGCTTGGCTATTTTGCATCTGGTTTTACGATCCTAAAACCTGACTGCTGTAGACCTGTCGGAAACTGTTTTTTGGGTTTTTTTTTTTTAATAAATGGCACAGATATTTTGTGTGTATTACACACGCAAAATATCTGCCCAATAAAAATTTTAAAAAACCTCCCAACAGTGCCCCCCTCCCCGAACATAAAAAAATGGCAGGAGCAATGCCCACTCCCTCCTGCCACCAGAGGCTCCTCCCGAAGCCCTCCCCCGGCACGAATATGGCAGGAGGGATGCCTACTCCCTCCTGCCACTATATGCTCCCCCGACACCCCCCCTCCACACCGAAGAACCGCCCCCCTGGCCGTGTACCTTAAGTCGGGAGCAGGAGGGGTGCTCAGTCCCTCCTGCTTCTCCACCGTCAGCAATGTGGGCCTTAGTCCCCTCTCCAGTGCATCATGTGGGAGGGGCCTGAGGCATCTGAGCCAATCAGGAACTTCCTTAGGAGAGCCTAAGGAAGTCCCTGATTGGCCCGAGTCGGTGAGTTTGCATGCAAATCATTTGCATGCAAACTTAATAGTGAATCAATTGCTGTTGGAAAATCGGCCAACAGCGATTGAGTCACTATTGTTATTGAATCTAGCTCTTAGTACACAGTCCCATTTCCAGTGAATGAGAGAAAAGGCCGCTATAATTTTAACAGTAGAACACAGATTAATCACACAGATCACTGTGGCTTGTTTCAGGTTTGTATCCTTATATCATTACACAAGGATTCTAATACATCTGGTGTACACTGTGCATGTTTTCCTAAAGCAAAAATCTCACACACAATTCATTGTTTATAAAGCACAGTTACTTACCGTAACAGGTGTTATCCAGGGACAGCAGGCAGATATTCTTGACTGATGGGTGACGGCACCGACGGAGCCCCGGTACGGACAATTTTAGAGTGATTGCACTCTAAGAACTTTTGAAAGTTCTAGTAGGCCGCACCGCGCACGCACGAGTGCCTTCCCGTCCGACAGAGGCGCGCGGTCCCCAGTTAGGATAAGCCAGCTAAGAAGCCAACCCGGGGAGGTGGGAGGGACGCAAGAATATCTGCCTGCTGTCCCTGGATAACACCTGTTACGGTAAGTAACTGTGCTTTATCCCAGGACAAGCAGGCAGCATATTCTTGACTGATGGGTGACCTCCAAGCTAACAAAAAGAGTGATGGAGGGAAGGTTGGCCATTAGGAAAATAAATTTTGTAAGACAGATTGACCGAAGTGTCCATCCCGTCTGGAGAATGCATCCAGACAATAATGTGATGTAAAAGTGTGAACTGAGGACCAAGTAGCAACCTTGCAGATTTCCTCAATGGAAGTAGATCGGAGGAAAGCTACAGACGCTGCCATAGCTCTAACTTTGTGGCCCGTGACAGAACCTTCCAGTGTCAGGCCCGACTGAGCGTAACAGAAAGAAACGCAAGCAGCAAGCCAATTGGAGAGAGTGCGTTTAGATACAGGATGACCCAACTTGTTAGGATCAAAGGACAAAAATAGTTGAGGAGATGATCTGTGGGGCTTAGTACGTTCAAGATAGTAAGCCAGAGCACGTTTACAGTCCAAGGTATGCAAAGCCTGTTCACCTGGATGAGAATGAGGCTTTGGAAAAAATACAGGCAGGACTATGGACTGGTTAAGATGAAAGTCAGACACAACCTTAGGAAGAAATTTGGGGTGTGTACGGAGAACCACCTTATCATGGTGAAAAACAGTAAAAGGTTGATCGGCCACTAGTGCATGCAGTTCACTGACCCTTCTGGCAGAAGTGAGAGCTATAAGGAAGACCACTTTCCAGGTAAGAAATTTGAAATGCGCTGTGGCCAAAGGTTCAAAAGGAGGCTTCATTAAAGCGGAAAGAACCACATTGAGATCCCAGACCACAGGAGGAGGCTTGAGAGGTGGTTTCACATTGAAAAGGCCCCTCATGAACCGAGAAACCAAAGGATGAGCCGAGAGGGGTTTTCAATGAATTGGCTCATGAAAGGCAGCAATGGCACTAAGGTGAACTCTGATAGAAGTAGATTTAAGACCAGAGTCAGACAAGAAAAGAAGATAGTCCAACACCAGTCCCACTGCTAGAGACATGGGATCATGGTGATGTAAAAGGCACCAGGAAGAAAACAGAGACCACTTCTGTTGATAACACTGGAGCGTGGCCGGTTTCCTGGAAGCATAGAGCGGACAGGCTGAGAAAGAAGTGAGTGAGCCGAAGTCAGCCCGAGAGATACCAAGCTGTCAGGTGCAGAGACTGTAGGTTGGGATGCAGTAGGGTCTGCTGATGCTGAGAAAGCAGAGAAGGAAACAGTGGAAGAGGTATGGGTTCCCTGGAACTGAGTTGAAGTAGAAGGGAGAACCAATGTTGTCTGGGCCACCGTGGAGCGATGAGAATCATGGTGGCTTGTTCCCTCTTGAGCTTGAACAGTGTTCGCAGCATGAGCGGTAGAGGGGGAAAAGCATAAAGGAAGAGACTGGTCCAATCCAGGAGAAATGCATCGGGCGCCAGACGGTGAGGAGAGTAGAGTCTGGAGCAAAACAGGGGCAGCTGATGGTTGTGGGGAGCTGCAAAAAGGTCCACTTGAGGAGTGCCCCATTGAGCGAAAATGGACTGAAGAGTCGAGGGATCGAGAGTCCATTCGTGAGGTTGGAGAATTCTGCTGAGATTGTCCGCTAAGGAATTCTGTTCCCCTTGAATGTAGACAGCCTTCAGGAATAAGTGACGAGCTGTCGCCCAAGACCAAATCCGTTGTGCTTCCAGACACAACAGGCGAGAGCCCGTTCCTCCCTGTTTGTTGATGTAGTACATTGCAACTTGATTGTCTGTGCAAATGAGTAGTACTTGAGGAAAGAGAAGATGTTGAAACGCCTTGAGGGCATAGAACATCGCTCGGAGTTCCAGGAAATTGATGTGGTGTTTCTTTTCCTGGGCAGACCAAAATCCCTGAGTTTGGAATTCGTTCAAGTGAGCTCCTCAGGCGTAGGGGGAGGAATCTGTGGTGATGACTAGTTGATGAGGAGGTAGATGGAACAGCAGACCTCTGGATAGATTTGAAGATGTCAACCACCAAAGAAGCGACTGTCGAAGAGACGAGGTCACAGATATGTGTTGTGAACAAGGATCCGTCGCTTGGGACCATTGGTTCGCTAAGGTCCATTGAGGAGTACGCAGGTGGAGACGTGCGAAGGGTGTGACATGTACTGTCAAAGCCATGTGCCCCAATAGCACCATCATGTGATTCGCAGAAATGCTAATCTGTTGAAACACCTGCTGACAGAGATGGAGGATGGCGTGAAGGCGGTTGGATGGAAGAAACGCCCTCATCAGAACAGTGTCCAGAACGGCTCCAATAAATTGAAGTCACTGGGTCGGAATGAGGTGAGACTTGGGTAGATTGATTTCGAACCCTAATAGTCGAAGGAAGTGAATGGTCTGATTGGTGGCAAGCAGAACCGCCTGAGGGGAATGAGCTTTGATCAACCAGTCGTTTAGATAAGGGAAGACTTGAAAGTTGTGAGAGCGGAGATAGGCCGCTACCACAATCAGACATTTGGTGAATACCCTGGGAGAGGAGGCCAGGCCGAAGGGTAGCACTTTGTACTGATAATGATGTTGATTGATGAGAAAGCGCAGATATTGCCTGGACGTCAGATGGATAGGAATATGTGTGTAAGCCTCTTTGAGATCGAGGGAGCATAGCCAGTCGCCCTGAGCGAGAAGAGGGTAGAGGGTGGCAAGAGAGAGCATTTTGAACTTCTCCTTGACCAAACATTTGTTGAGATCTCTGAGATCTAAGATGGGTCTGAGGTCTCCGGTCTTTTTGGGAACTAGAAAGTACCGGGAGTAAAAACCCTGACCTCGCTGATCTTGAGGAACTTCTTCGATGGCATTGAGAAAAAGGAGGGATTGAACCTCTTGAGCGAGAAGGAGGGACTGAGATTTGTTGGAAGCAGACTCTTTTGGCAGGCCTAACGGCGGAGGAGTCTGAAAATTGAGGGAGTAGCCATGGGCTATGATCGAGAGCACCCACTGGTCGGTGGTGATTACCTCCCATCGAGAGTGAAAAATGGTTAATCGACCTCCTATGGGCTGTGGAAGAGGACAGGAGGGAGGGAGACTGGCAATGCCCAGGAGAAGGGAGTCAAAAGGGCTGAGTCGGCTTAGTCTGAGTGACAGGCTTTATGTAGGCGGCTGTTGCTGACGTGCTTGTTGGTGCTGTTGCCGCTTCCTCCGAGGTTGTGGAGGTTGAGGCTGAACTGGCCGAGCAGAAAACCGCCTCTGATATGATGGCTGCTGTCTAAATGGACGAGGAGGAGGAGGCTTCTTTTTATTTTTCAGCAAAGTATCCCACCTCGTCTCATGGGCAGAGAGCTTTTGAGTGGTGGTATCCATAGATTCTCCAAAGAGCTCATCACCCAGGCAGGGAGCATTGGCAAGGCGGTCCTGGTGGTTCACATCAAGGTCAGAGACTCGGAGCCATGCCAATCATCTCATCGCTACAGACATAGCCGTGGCTCGGGATGTGAGTTCAAAAGTATCATAGATGGACCGGACCATGAACTTCCTGAGTTGTAGGAGACTGGAAGTGCATTGTTGGAATGCAGGAAGCTTACGGTCAGGAACATACTTTTGAAAAGAAGAGACTTGCTGAATCAAATGTTTCAGGTAAAAAGAGAAATGAAACGCATAATTACCTGAACGGTTGGCCAGCATTGCATTTTGGTAAAGTCTTTTACAAAATTTATCCATGGCCTTGCCCTCTCTGCCAGGAGGGACAGAGGCATATACACTAGAGCCTGCCGATTTTTTGAGGGTGGACTCCACCAGCAGAGATTCATGGGGCAGCTGGGGTTTGTCAAACCCTGGAATAGGAATCACCTTGTAAAGCGATTCCAGCTTCCTAGGGGCTCCTGGAACGGTGAGAGGAGTTTCTAAATTTTTGTAAAAAGTTTCCCTCAAGATGTCATGGAGGGGTAACTTTAAAAATTCTTTCGGAGGCTGGTCAAAATCCAAAGCATCAAGAAATGCTTTGGATTTTTTAGAGTCAGACTCTAGAGGGATGGAAAGGGTGTCCGACATCTCCTTAAGAAACTTGGTGAAGGACGAGTGCTCTGGCTTACCAGCAGGATCCTGCACCGATGTAACATCCTCCCCCGAGGAATAATCTGCCTCGGTACCGAGGGGGTCATCAGAATCATCCCACAAATCAGGGTCCCGTACCGATGACAGACGGCCCTGAGAAAGTGGGGTAGAAGGTTCGGTATGCCTGGTTTTGCGTACTGATTTACCAGACCTCATGGACACCATACCGGGTAACTGTACAGCAGTACGGGTGTCAGAGAACGGCACCGGCTCCGAAGTCGAGTAAGCAGTGCGTCGAAGAGACTTCGGTTCCGCCGAGAGAACAGGCATAGAAACAGATCTTTGCGGTGCCGACGTTGATGCCGACAAAACAGGCTGTTCGACGATCGGCACCGAATGCTCAGTAGGTACCGACACTGGAAGGCTCGGAGTCAGCAGAACTGGGAGCAAGTGTTGTAACTGCTCCTTAAGCTGGACCTGAAGGATGGATGCTATTCTCTCATCCAGAGACGGTCCCGATGGCACCGGTACCGCTTTTTTCTTGCTCGGTACCTGCGGTGCAGCTCGACGCTCAGGCGAAGTCGATGCCGATGAAGAGGCAGTGACTTCAATAGGAGCGGAGCGTTTGCGAGGCCGGCGCGCAGTCTGCAGGACTTGGCTCACTGCTTGTTCGACTGGCGGGCTAAGGACAGTAGGGGATGGCTTCTTAGCCGGCTTACCTACAGGGTGCGACACCGAGGATGGATCTTGCGGTGTCGAAGTCACCGGTGCCGATTTGGAGGAAGATGACGGTGTCGATGCCGGGGGAACTTCCATGGCGGCACCGAAAAGAATTCGCTGTTGAATTTGGCGATTCTTTAGAGTTCTCATTTGGAGAGAACTGCAGCGGGTGCACGTTTCAGCCCTATGGTCCGGACCCAGACACTGAAGGCACCACTGTGCGGGTCGGAAAGGGAAATAGGATGTGCACACCGCTGACACTTCTTAAAACCCGGTGAAGGGGGCATGAAGGGAAAAACGGCCGTAGCAAAATCGAAGCCCGAGGCTTCGATGGTGCCAACAGGCCCCGCCGGGGCTGACCGGAAAAAAGTCGAAAAAAATTGACTTTTTTTTTTTTAAATAAAAGAAAGAAACGATAAGGTGAATAAATCACGACAAGAAAATAACGCGCGAGCGGGAAGGCGAGAAAAATTTGAAAAAAATTTTCCAACAGCAGTTGGAACACGCGTCTTCTTAGCTCCGTGGAAACTAAGAAACTGGGGACCGCGCGCCTGTCGGGCGGGAAGGCACTCGCGTGTGCACGGTGCGGCCTACTAGAACTTTCAAAGTTCTTAGAGTGCAATCACTCTAAAATTGTCTGTACCGGGGCTCCGTCGGTGCCGTCACCCATCAGTCAAGAATATGCTGCCTGCTTGTCCTGGGATAAAATAGATTACAGATAACAGTTCTTACATGTTTGATTTTTTAAAACGTTATTCCCTTGGAAAATGAATGCTATTTCACCTTTAAGAATTAGTTTGGTAAAGGGTTGGGTAGGCTGTTTTTAAACAGTTATGTACAATAGCTGGTGCTTTTTATTGTTTTCTATCTGATTTTGTAATATTTGTATTACAATAGCTTTCATGTTTTATCTATTTTGGAAAATTCTTAATAAAATGATTTAAATATTAAGAGAGTGGATGACAAAGTTTAAATTGGTAAGAATATGAATATAGCCCACAGGGAAGTATAAACTTCCAACAAACCAATTAGATCTTGCAGTAGCACCACTAAGAACCTCACATCTCATTTAGATGTATTATGCCATGTACTTTACAAAAGTGCCTAATAACTCCAAACAGTTACATGGAAAGTAATGCATTACAACTTGAAAAATTCTCCATACAGTAGTATTACTCATATTAGATCACCAGGGAGTGTGTGTCACTTTAGTTACAGCCAGTTCAGCTGCAGAGTGAAAGATTGGAGTCAATGTGTGAAAAAAAAAAAAAAAAAAACCCCCACCAAAATCTAAGTACATTCCTACCTGATGGCTTGCTCCCGCTGTGCTTTTCGCACCTCAGGCTTCTGGCTTCTCTTGGCCATTATTTCAGCCAAAGATGCACCAGTGATAGCCCTCTGGAATTTGACAGCACGGCGGGTACGCTTCTTTTGTATTTCTTCCTGAAAATAAGTGAGGGGGAAAACATTTTACTCACAGTAGATTTATCTTCATTAAAACATAAAGTCATCTTTTCTTTTTTCAGTTTTTCTAGAAAAATTATACATCGTGGACATATATAACAAGCCATAGGTGGAAGGTTTGTAGAAATTAATTGTTTATTCTAAAACAGAATATACTTCACTGGGCATTAACAGACCAACGAAGATCTAACAGTTTGATAATTTTCTCTTACCTATCTTAACAGGCTATCAAATATTTGATTTAGTTTAAAATCTACAAATCTGAAACTCTGATAATAAAACCTACTGCCACATGTGTAAATGTTGCAAGGGACATTGGTTGTCAGGAAGTTAATGGGAAATTTTTTTTTTTTTTTTGAGGCAGCTATTCAGAAGTGGCACATGCCCACACAGCAGCGCTGGTCCGACATGCCGGTAAACAGCAGGCAGCAGTCCAGCGAAACACCAACGACCGGGGGGCTGGGATGGAATTTAAAGGTGCTAGGGGGGTATATAAAAGTGATGATTGACTGGGGGGGGTGGGTGGGACATAATTTAAAGGTGCTAGGGGGTATGTAAAAGTGGTGATTGACTGGGGGGGGCTGGGTTGGAATTTAAAGGTGTTAGGGGGTATGTAAAAGTGATGATTGATTGGGGGTGGGGGGCTGGGTTGGAATTTAAAGGTGCTAGGGGGTATGTAAAAGTGATGATTGACTGGGGGGGCTGGGATGGAATTTAAAGGTGCTGGGAGGGTATGTAAAAGTGATGATTGATTGGGGGGGCTGGGATGAAATTTAAAGGTGCTGGGAGGGTATGTAAAAGTGATGATTGATTGGGGGGGGCTGGGATGAAATTTAAAGGTGCTGGGGGTATGTAAAAGAGATGATTGATTGGGGGGGGGGTTTGGGATGGAATTTAAAGGTGCCGGAAGGCTGAGATGGAATTTAAAGGTGCTGGGGGTATGTAAAAGAGATGATTGATTGGGGGGGGGGGGGGGTTGGGATGGAATTTAAAGGTGCCGGAAGGCTGAGACGGAATTTAAAGGTGCTGGGGGTATGTAAAAGTGATGATTGATTGGGGGGGGGGGGGGGGCTGGGACGGAATTTAAAGGTGTATATATTACCGTAGTATACAATTTTTTTGTTTTCCTTCTCTAAATCTGAGGTGTGTCTTATGGAGCGAAAAATACAGTAATTTTTTTCTCCTTTATAATCCAGAGTGCGCTGTTTTCTTTTATATAAGTCCAAGAATTTTTGCTTTGATAGCATAGTTAAGAAAACACACTATTACCAAGCGTGGTCATTTTCCCTCTTCCCATCTAGGGCCAATGTGATGTACTTGTTCCATGTACACCAGGTCCCTGCTTTGGGGAAGGCCCAACGCTTTAGGCAGTCAATTTTCTAGCAACTTGGAGAGCTCAGAATCTTTTAGTCTCTGGCAGGCCATGAACAGGGAGGTTCTTTCATCTGCCGCAGTTCTCCAGATCCTCAACCCTCTCGAGCAGTGACAAACTTTGTCTTCTATGGCGGTAAGCCTCCCCTCTGCTGCAGAAATCCAATCTTCCTGCAAGATACACGGGTCTGTGCTCTTGCAGTCTCACAGTATGCCCCGCTAAGCTCTCTTTGGATGTTGTCCTTTGAGGTATGCAGCTTAGCCAGCTTGTCGTCCAAAAGCTGAGACAGGTGGTGGAGAGAAACTTGCAATGTCTCTTCGGGTGAAACAAGCAGCCTCACCAGATCAGCTTATGTTTATGAACCTGCCATTTTCTTTGGCAAGCTCCCCACTCAGTTTCTCCCCTGCCGCATTGCTTTAATGGGCAGTTCTCAGACCAAGACTTGCTGAAGACACATCTATTCACTACCAATTGGTAGAGCAATGGTTAACAACCCAGTACCAGCAGAAAAGGGTGTCAGGTCAAAAGCGCGCCGAGACAAAGGCGCAAGCAGACAACTGAGCGCAGCGCGGAGGCACATGCGGGGGGAAACCCCCCACTTTACTTTATACAGATCGCGCCGCGTTGTGGGGGGTTGCAACCCCCCACATTTTACTGAAAGCTTAACTTTTTCCCTGTTTTTAGGGAAAAAGTTACGTTTTCACTAAAATGTGGGGGTTACAACCCCCCAAACCCCTCACAACGCCGCCGCGATCTGTATTAAGTAAAGTGGAGGGGCTCCCCAACAAAACCTCCCGTCGCAGCCCCTAAAAACAGTCTTATTCTTCGGCGCGCGCCTCCGTCTTGCGCTCAGTTGTCGGCGCGCACCTTTGTCTTCCGCGTTACTGTCTATGAACCGCAGAAAAGTATAGCTGTGATGTAAAAATCAAGCATAAAGGGGGGTTAATAGGGAAGTTAGAGTGGTGCTGAGCAACATGGCATCCACTCAGGTCGCTGCCATCACGTGACCCTCAAGAGACAAAAACTCTACTAACATCCAGCATCGCCAGAACCTTGTCTTCTTTTCGAAACCATGATATGGGTCATGGGAAACAGGACTTATTGATTTACTTGGAAGGCTGAAGCCACCTTTGGGAGAAAGGAAGGTACCACGCGCAGCAAACCCCAGCCTCCGGAAATCTGAGGAAAGCTCTCTCTACGAAAGAGCCTGCAGCACCAAGACCTTCTCATTGAGGCAATAGCTAAGAGGAAAATTGTCTTGATAGAAGGATCTCCTCATGAGCTCAAAGGCGTCTGTGCCTTTGCACATCACCGCATAGCTATCCAAGGGCTCTGGGACGGATTTCTGACCCAAAGGACGAGCCACCTGCGACTCCCCTGCCTAGAGGAACCAAAGAGGGCAAAGTTCTGTGCTCCTGCCCCCCTTGCATGCTCTGCAGCACATGGAACATGGATGCTCCTCAGTCGGCCATCTAGTGGCAATATTATATTACATTGGTGTCTTCTATCCCGCCAATACCTCTCAGTTCTAGGCAGTTTACAACAAGAAATTAGCCTGGGCATTCCCAGGGAGATTACAAGGTTGATAGCTATAGTTTGCGTTGGGATCTCGGAAGGGTCGATACGGTTTGGTTAGATCAGGGGTGCCCAAAAGGTCAATTGTGAAGGCAACGCAAGTCGATCGCAGAGCCCATCCCGGGCTCCATGATAAGACTCGTGTTGCCTTTGCATTCTACCTGCTTCCTGACGCCGAAAACAGGACACAGAAGCGCTGTGCCGACCAGCCTTTCCCCCCCATGCCAATTTTGACAAAGAGAAAGTTCTGAGACAACCAATCGCTGACTGGCTGGCCTGGAACTTCCTCTCTGACGTCAGAATTGACGTCGGGGGAAGGCTGGTCGGCCCAGCGCTTCTGCGTTGGGAAGAAGGGAGAGCTCAGAACTCTGCGGTGGTGGCTTGGGGGCCTGTTCCCCTATGGCGGCGACTTGGAGGCGGGCAGGTAGAAAGAAAGAAAGGGAGGGGCAAGGAAACAAAGAAAGATGGGGGCATAGAGAGAGAAAGACAGAAGAAAGGGTGGCAGGGAGAGAGAAAGAAAGAGAAGGGGCAGGGAGAGAGGTCTGGAGAAGAGGAAGCATACAGGAGGCTGAAAGAGAAGAAATATTGGATGCACAGTCAGAAGAAGAAAGTGCAACCAGAGACTCATGAAATCACCAGACAACAAAGGTAAGAAAAATGATTTTATTTTCAATTTAGTGATCAAAATGTCCGTTTTGAGAATTTATATTTGCTGTCTATATTTTGCACTATGACCCCCTTTTACTAAACTGCAATAGTGATTTTTAGCATAGGGAGCCTATGAGCGTTGAGAGCAGCGCGGGCCATTCAGTGCAGCTCCCTACACTAAAAACCGCTATCGCAGTTTAGTAAAAAGGGAGGGGGTATATTTTTCTATTTTTGTATAGTTGTTACTGAGGTGACATTGCATAAAGTCATCTTCCTTGACCTCTTTGAAACAACCCCGGAATAAAGCACAGTTACTTACCGTAACAGGTGTTTATCCAGGGACAGCAGGCAGATATTCTTAATGCATGGGTGACGTCACCGACGGAGCCCCGGTACGGACCTTTTTAACTAGAAAGTTCTAGTTGGCCGCACCGCGCATACGCGAGTGCCTTCCCACCCGATGGAGGAGTGCGTGGTCCCCAGTTAAGATAAGCCAGCTAAGAAGCCAACCCGGGGAGGAGGGTGGGACGTAAGAATATCTGCCTGCTTCCCTGGATAACACCTGTTACGGTAAGTAACTGTGCTTTATCCCAGGACAAGCAGGCAGCATATTCTTAACGCATGGGTGACCTCCAAGCTAACAGAGAGGGAGGAGGGATGGTTGGCCATTAGGAAAATAAATTTTGTAACACAGATTGGCCGAAGTGTCCATCCCGTCTGGAGAAGGCATCCAGACAGTAGTGAGTGGTGAACGTGTGAACTGAGGACCAAGTGGCAGCCTTGCAGATTTCCTCGATGGGCGTGGAGCGGAGGAAAGCTACAGAAGCAGCCATAGCTCTGACCCTGTGGGCTGTGACAGCACCTTCCAGTGAGAGACCGGCCCGAGCATAACAGAACGCAATGCAGGCAGCAAGCTAGTTGGAAAGCGTCCGTTTAGAGACAGGACAGCCTAGACGTTTAGGGTCAAAGGACAGAAAGAGCTGAGGTGATGAGCAGTGAGCCCTGGTACGGTCAAGGTAGTATGCAAGGGCACGCTTACAGTCCAGCGTGTGCAACGCCTGTTCCCCAGGATGAGAATGGGGCTTAGGGAAAAAGACAGGCAACACAATGGACTGGTTGAGGTGAAATTCCGAGACCACCTTGGGAAGGAATTTAGGATGGGTACGCAGAACCATCTTGTCATGGTGAAAAACAGTGAAAGGTGGGTCAGCAACCAGTGCATGCAGCTCACTAACTCTCCTAGCAGAGGTGATGGCAATGAGGAAAAGCACCTTCCATGTAAGAAATTTGAGTGAAGTTGTGGCAAGAGGCTCAAACGGAGGTTTCATGAGGGCTGATAAAACCACATTCAGGTCCCAGACGACTGGAGGAGGCTTCAGAGGTGGTTTAACATTGAAGAGGCCTCTCATGAACCGGGAAACCAGGGGATGAGCCGTAAGAGGTTTTCCGAGGATAGGCTCATGAAACGCAGTGATGGCACTGAGGTGGACTCTGATTGAGGTAGACTTGAGGCCAGCGTCGGAGAGAGAGAGCAAATAGTCCAGTACAGTTTCCACTGCCAATGAGGTGGGATCGTGATGATGTAGTAGACACCAAGAGGAGAACTGGGTCCACTTCTGATGGTAACATTGGAGGGTGGCCGGTTTCCTGGAGGCATCCAAAATACGACGGACAGGCTGAGACAGATTCTCTGGAGAGGTCAGCCCGAGAGAAACCAAGCTGTCAGGTGGAGCGAGGACAGATTGGGATGTAGTAGAGACTGATGCTGCTGCGTAAGTAGAGTAGGAAACACAGGAAGAGGAATGGGCTCCCTGGAGCTGAGCTGGAGCAAGAGGGAGAACCAGTGTTGGCGAGGCCACCGAGGAGCGATGAGAATCATGGTGGCTCTGTCCCTGCGGAGTTTGGATAACGTCCGCAACATCAGAGGCAGTGGAGGAAAGGCATAGAGGAACCGATCAGTCCAGTCGAGCAGGAATGCATCCGGGGCCAGACGATGAGGGGAGAAGAGTCTGGAACAGAACTGTGGCAGCTGATGGTTGTGAGGAACTGCAAAGATGTCCACCTGAGAAGTGCCCCAGCGAGCAAAGATGGAGCGGAGTGTGGGAGGATCCAGAGTCCACTCGTGAGGTTGAAGGATGCGGCTGAGATTGTCGGCCAGGGAGTTCTGTTCGCCCTGGATATAGACAGCCTTGAGGAAGAGACCGCGGACCGTGGCCCAGGTCCAGATGCGGATGGCCTCCTGACAGAGGAGGGGAGATCCGGTGCCGCCTTGCTTGTTTATGTAGTACATGGCGACTTGGTTGTCTGTGCACAGGAGAAGAACCTGAGGGTAGAGAAGGTGCTGGAAGGCCTTGAGAGCATAGAACATGGCTCTGAGTTCCAGGAAATTGATGTGATGTTGACGCTCCTGAGGGGTCCAGAGTCCCTGAGTGCGAAGATCTCCCAGGTGAGCTCCCCATGCATAGGGGGAGGCATCTGTGGTTATGATCATGGAGTGAGGGGGTAGATGAAAGAGTAGACCCCTGGAAAGATTGGAGGAGTTCAACCACCATTGAAGAGATTGCTGAAGAGACGATGTCACAGAGATGGGCTGAGAAAGAGGATCCGTGGTCTGCGACCATTGGTTGGCTAGCGTCCATTGAGGTGTCCTGAGGTGGAGTCGCGCCAGAGGAAGCACATGGACCGTCGAGGCCAAGTGGCCCAGGAGGACCATCATTTGCCGAGCTGGAATGGAGCGACGAAGGAGCACCTGATGGCAGAGGTGGAGCAGGGTCCGTTGTCGGTCCGAGGGGAGGAATGCCCTCATCAGAGTGGTGTCGAGAACGGCTCCAATGAACTGAAGTCGCTGTGTGGGAAGCAGGTGCGACTTGGGGTAGCTGATCTCGAACCCCAGGAGATGGAGGAAGGAGATGGTGTGCTGAGTGGCTTGTAGCACAAGTGGAGACGTAGGTGCTTTCACCAACCAATCGTCCAAGTAGGGGAACACCTGGAGGTTGTGAGACCTGAGAAAGGCCGCCACCACAATAAGGCACTTGGTGAACACCCTGGGCGATGATGCGAGGCCAAAGGGTAGCACTTTGTACTGATAGTGGCGGTGCTGTATCTGAAATCGGAGGTAGCGACGTGAAGTCAGATGGATTGGAATGTGAGTGTAGGCCTCTTTGAGGTCTAGGGAACATAGCCAGTCGTGTTGATAGAGAAGAGGGTAAAGCGTGGCAAGGGAGAGCATTCTGAACTTTTCCTTGACCAGACACTTGTTGAGGTCCCGGAGATCGAGGATGGGACGGAGGTCTCCTGTCTTCTTGGGAACCAGGAAGTAGCGGGAGTAGAAACCCTGACCCCTTTGGTCTGTAGGAACCTCTTCGATGGCATTGAGAAGAAGGAGGGATTGGACCTCCCTCAGGAGGAGAAGGGACTGGGAGGAGTGAGAAGCAGACTCTATGGGAGGATTGTCTGGTGGAAGAGTCTGGAAGTTGAGAGAGTAGCCGTGGCGAATGATGTTGAGGACCCACAGGTCTGATGTGATGACCTCCCAACGGCTGAGGAAGAGTTGGAGACGTCCTCTGATTGGCTGAGGAAGAGGCAATGATGGTGGAAGACTGGCTATGCACTGGAGAAAGGAGTCAAAAGGGCTGAGATGGTTTTGACGGAGGGAGAGGCTTGGCAGGTTGGTGAGATTGAGAGCGAGCCTGAGTGTGTTGTTGCTGGCGAGGTCTGCGAGGCTGCTGTTGGGGCGGGTTGAGAGGCCTGGTCGAGAACCTGCGCTGGTAAGAGGACTGTTGTCTATAAGGACGAGCAGGAGGAGCCTTCTTTTTAGGTTTCACCAGTGTCCCATCTGGTCTCATGTGCTGAGAGCTTCTGGGTTGTTGAATCCAGGGACTCCCCAAAAAGTTCATCCCCAAGACAGGGTGCGTTAGCTAGGCGGTCTTGGTGGTTGATGTCAAGATCAGATACCCTCAACCAGGCCAGACGCCGCATGGCAACAGCTATGGCAGATGCTCGGGAGGTCAGCTCAAAGGAGTCATAAATAGAGCGCACCATGAATTTCCGCAGTTGAAGGAGGCTGGAAATTTGTTGTTGGAAGAGTGGAACTTTGCGTTCAGGGATGTATTTTTGTTGGGCGGATAGTTGTTGCACGAGATGCTTCATATAAAATGAGAAGTGAAATGTGTAATTATTCGCCCTGTTGGCTAGCATGGCATTTTGATAAAGGCGTTTGCCAAACTTATCCATCGTTTTGCCTTCTCTGCCAGGAGGGGTGGAGGCATAAACACTGGAGCCCTGAGTTTTCTTTAATGTGGACTCCACTAGGAGACACTCATGGGGCAATTGCAGTTTGTCAAAACCCGGAATTGGGATGACCCTGTATAAGCTATCCAGTTTACGAGGGGTTCCGGGGACAGTGAGTGGATTCTCCCAATTTTTGTAAAAGGTTTCCCGCAGTATGTCATGGACGGGTAACTTGAGGAATTCTTTGGGAGGTTGTTCAAAGTCTAAGGCATCCTAAAAAGCCTGGGACTTTTTAGAGTCGGACTCTAAAGGAATGGAAAGAGCCGCCGACATCTCCCTGAGGAATTTGGTGAAAGAGGATTGCTCAGGCTTGGAAGCGGTATCGGTCACTGAGGGTTCCTCGTCTGTTGACGATGCGTCTTCCTCGGTACTGGGCGGGGATTCTTCCCATAAGTCCGGGTCCCTGATATCAATGTGAGCACGACGAGATGTCGGGGTGGGAGGCTCAGTGTGGCGGGTCTTAGAAAGAGACTTGCCAGAGCGCATTGAGACGGTACCGGGAGAGGAAGACCGGTGCTGATCCCGGTCCCGGGAAGAGCGGTGCCGTTCTCGGTCCCGGGGAGACCGGTGCCCTTCCTGGTCCCGAGGAGGATCGGCCTCAGAGCGGGTCTGTACCACAGGATGAGAACGAAGTGGTTCAGCCGAGAGGACTGGCATGGAAGTGTTGAGTGGCACCGAGGGGGTGGATACCGGCGGGATGGTGCGAGGCTCGGGTCTGGTACCGAAAGAAGTGGTGCCAATAGGGTCGGTAACAGGTGCTGGAGTTGTTGCTGCAGCTGTTCCTGCAATTTGACTTGGAGTATGGCCGCAATGCGGTCATCCAGGGGTGGCACCGGTACCGCTTTTTTCTTTTTCGGTTCCATAGGTGCCGCTCCACGCCCCGGCGATGAGGAGGCCGATGACGAGGCACTCACCGAAATTGGGGCGGAGTGTTTGCGGGGTCGGCGTGAGGTCGGGAGGACCAGCGTCGCCACTGTGGCAGGCGGGCGCTCAAGGGAGTTGGAAGGCTTCTTAGCCGGCTTACCTGGTGCCAGCGACCCCGAGGAAGATCAGGCGTCGTCAAAGTAGTCGGTGCCGGTTGACGTCGCGGCAGGTTCCATGGCAGATCCGGTACCGAAAAGGATATTCTGCTGGATCTGCCGATTTTTTAATGTACGTTTCTTAAGAGTGGCACAGCGGGTGCAGGTGTCAGCCCGATGCTCTGGACCCAAACACTGTAGGCACCAATTGTGTGGGTCAGTGAGAGAGATCGGGCGTGCACACCGCTGGCACTTCTTAAAGCCCGGTTGAGGGGGCATGAAGGGAAACACGGCCTCCGCAAAATCAAAACCGGAGGCCTGTATGGTGACAACAGGCCCCGCTGGGGCCGGTTTCAAAAAATAAAGAAAATCGAGAGATTTTTTTTTTTTTTTGAATTGAAGAAAAAAGAGAACCCGAAGTGGGAAAAAGAGAAAAAACGAGAAAAAAAAAAACGTGAGCGGGAAGGCAAAAAGGATGTTTTCAACGGCCGTTGAAACCACATGCGTCTTCTTCGCTCCGCGGAAACGAAGAAACTGGGGACCACGCACTCCGTCGTGCGGGAAGGCACTCGCGCATGCGCGGTGCGGCCAACTAGAACTTTCTAGTTAAAAAGGTCCGTACCGGGGCTCCGTCGGTGACGTCACCCATGCGTTAAGAATATGCTGCCTGCTTATCCTGGGATAATTAACATTTTCTCTGCGTACAGTGTGCTTTGTTTTTTTGAAAATTTTAATTGTTGGTAGATTATTTTGACTTGGTCATTACACTTCTCCCTCGTTATTCGCGGGGAATACGGGCAGAGCCGGACTGCGAATGGCGAAAAACCGTGATTATCCGGCTCTGACCCACCCCCACCTCCCTGCCGCCTTCCCGGCCTTAACTGGTGGTTTAGAGGGTTTTCGGGGCAGGAGCGATCTTCCTACGCTCCTGCCCCGTGCAGATCGCCATGAGAAAATGGCTGCTGTGAGTTCCTGTAGTCTCGAGAGACTACGACGGGAACTCCCTAAAGCCATTTCCTCATGGCGATCTGCACAGAGCGGAGCGTAGGAAGATCGCTCCTGCCCCGAAAGCCCACTAGACCAGCAGGTAAGGCCGGGAAGGCGGCAGGGAGGTAAAAAATATGGTTGTTTTTTTTATTTTCCCCCTCCCCAGAAAAAAATTGCGATTATGTGAAATCGCGAGTGCAGAAACCGCGAATGGGGAGGGGGAAGTGTACACCAATTTTAAAAAATACTAAAGAATCATCCAGCATTGCATCTAATTTTAGACCTATTGCCAGTATCCCTCTGGCTACTAAGATACTGGAAGGTTTGGTAAATGCTAAATTAGTTACATACTTGGATAAGTTTTGAATTTTACATGAGAATCAATCTGGTTTTCGGTCAGGATTTAGTACTGAAACAATCATGGCCTCTCTGATTATTTGCATTCATTATTAAGTCAAGGTCCAAGTGCGTTAATTCTGCAGCTAGATCTGAGCAGCTCTTTTGATCTGGTAGATCAGGGGTAGGGAACTCCGGTCATCGAGAGCCATATTCCAGTCGGGTTTTCAGGATTTCCCCAATGAATATGCATTGAAAGCAGTGCATGTAAATAGATCTCATGCATATTCTTTGGGTAAATCCTGAAAACCCGACTGGAATATGGCTCTTGATGACCGGAGTTCCCTACCCCTGTAGTAGATCATACTATTTTGTTGGATTGTTTGGAATCCATTGGAGTTGAAGGTAATGTCTTGAACTGGTTTTGTGGCTTCCTGGGTAAAAGATCATACCAAGTGTTTAAAGAAGATACCTTGTTTTACTGTTGGGAAAACTCCTGTGGGGTCCCGCAGGGTTCATCTCTGCCCCCACTTTGTTTAATATTTATCTTGCTTTCTTGGGAAATTTGTTGCAACATTTAAAGCTCAAGTTCTACATTTACGCGGATGACATTATTAAAGTCTTCCCATTAACTTGTCTGTCACCAGAGTTTATAAATTTTTTAGCGATTATTTTAAGTCAGATTGAACTTTGGATGACTGCTTATAAATTGAAATTAAATGCGGAAAAAACTAATTTTTTTTTAGCAATTCCCAACGATAAGATTAAAGAAACAATAATACACGTGAATGGGTTGGACTATAACATAGAACAATCCATAAAAATATTGGGTGCGACTCTGGATATACATATCACATTGGAACAACATACGGATTTATTGTTTAAGAAATGTATCTCTGTGCTTTGGAAGCTTCGTACCATTAAGAAGTATTTCGACGAAACTTCCTTTCTTTTATTGGTACAGTCTTCTATCTTAAGTATTCTTGATTACTGTAACATTATAAGAAAATTTTCAAAAAATTGAGTGTTTCAGAATACTGCCGTTCACCTTATTTTTGGTTTAAAAAAATAAGCATATCACTCCTTTTTATTTGAAACTCCACTGATTGCCAATAGAGTTGAGAATTCTGTTCAAATTTTCTTGTATTTGTTATAAATCAGTTTCGGGTTTGTTACCAGGTTATCTTGTGTCTCATTTTTCTTTGAGTCACGCCAAAAAGACCACATGTAGAGTGCATAAAATCTTGTCGTTATAAGTTTCTTGAGAGAACCCTCTCATTTTAAGCCGTTAAATTGAATGTATGGCTTGGAAAAATTATGTTAAAGGTCTCTTCCTATCTTGATTTTAGAAAATTGTTAAAGACTCAACTGGTATCTTAATGCATTCTGCTTCATTTTTTTTAAATCAAGTTCCTTATATTTAACTTCATGTATTTTATTTGTTCTATGTATTACTTCTTTCCCTGCCATGCTGGTATTTTATTGCCTATCTGGCTGGCATTTAACAGTTCTTTTTAAACTGTCAACAATGCTTCCCCAATTTTAAACTGTTTTCTTTTCTGCATTATATTGTAAATGCTTTCTGTCTTTATCTGTTTTTAAGTCCATTATTCTAATTTGTATTTTATCTATATCCCATGTATTAGCTCACCTTGTTGTGAACCACCTAGAACTTTTTCAGTATGGCAGTATATAAGACTAAAATTATTATTATTATTTTAAAAGTAGCTTGCAAGCCCAAAAAGTGTGGGCACCCCTGGGTTAGATCATTTGATAAATTTCTTGAATAGTATAATTTGGTATGAGTCAGGGCTAAAACAACTTGAGGAGTCCATTTCTAATGATTTAAACAAAACTGAGGTTATTTGAGGCAGACAGAGGCTTTTAAAATCAAATTGGGAAATTCAAGATGGTTATTGCGGCAGCAGCGTTTTAGCGCTTAAAAAACAGCCCTGGAGAGGAAGATTAAACAACAAAATTCAGGAAAGGGTTTTTTGAGGGGGGTTCCCAAATCATGGCCCCAGAAACTGCAATTCAAAGACCCCCCCACAATGTCTCCCATAGACTATAATGGACTGTACTTGCAGTTCAGTAGGAGCTGTACCTGCTTCAGCTTAACTATAAGTATGGAGATTATTGCCACGACAATTTACAGAGGATCGAAATACTTGTTTCTTTGGGCTACCAATCAGACCATAAATTGGACTGAGACCTTAAGAACCCCTCAGCTTTTTTTTTTTTTTTTAGGGGGGGGGGGGGGAGATGGAAAATGCTGCCGATACCCAATAAAGCCCTCAGGACTGACAGTGCCATAAAGCCTGCGCTCCAGCTCTGATAACATCCAGAAATGAGCTGTGCTACTAGGGGATCCCTGAGCCTTCCAACAGGTGTTAAAGCAGGCTGGCTAGGGAGGTATCCTGAAAAAAGGTTGCCTCCCCAGCTACAGATGTCCAAAAGGAGAGTGTGTCTTTTACCAGGAACAGCTGCCCTAGTAAAACTGAGGACCTCTGAAGCACCAATAAGCCTTATTTCAGGATAACCCCCACACACAAAAAAACAAACAAACCCACAAACTGAAATCAGAGCAGATCAAACACCTTCAACTTCAGTGTAGAAAGCAAAACTGTGGAGTTGCAGCACAGTCCAGAGACACAGGAAGTGGAGCCGAAAAGAATGCGACTGATGCCTTCTACACAACTTGTGAGTAGATGTGAATAACCCACTGGTTCAAGAGACTCGTATGCCTTTTGAACTAGAGCTTTACATTAGCGATACCTAGTGCCTCATCTCACATAGCTGCTAAAGGCAGCTAGGCTGGGAGCTGCATAAGAAACACATCAACACACAAAATGAAGACCTGTGGAACCCTATCCCATAATGGTCAAGGTATTAATTATGTGCAGTAAGAATCTGCTAGGCTCCAATAATCTCAAAACTTCTTTTGTACATGGTAATTCTGTTATTTCTAGCCTCTGTAGATTTCTAACCACCACACGATTACAAAATTTTAAAAAAGTTGACAGATCAGGAAAGGACCTTAATTTGAAATCAAAGCTGGCATGCAATTTTGCAATGACTGTAAATAGTTCTATTACATACAGCAAAATGATTCTGCACATGACCATCTACTTACAGACTGTCCTTTTTTGTGTTTGCGCCTGTACAGAACAGTCCAATTGATCTGGCGGGGATTCCGCTTGGAAAGAAATGCAGACTCGCATTTTGCATTCAGGAACTGGAAAACCTTAAAAATGATCAAAAAACTACCATAAGCATTAAAATAAAACACTTCAGTTGGACTAGTTTATAGTTTTGTAAATAAAGTACTTAACTTTTTGGAGTCTATGTCATCACAGACAAGTTATCTTCATTAGTCAAAGTTGATAATTTCCTCAAAGTGGAATAGAGCAAGTTTAAAGTAGTATAGGTAGAACAAGAAACCGAATCTCAAATTAGGGATCTCACATGCCAATCCTTAAGATAGTAGTAGTAGACTATTAATCATTTCTATAGTGCTACTAAGCATTTGCAGCACTGTACACCTTATATGCCAGTACTATCTCCATCTCTAGTGGGCTCACAATCTAAATTTTGTACTGGAGCAATGGAGTTCCAAGGACAGATGCATATGCCCACTACCTCCACAGTAAGCAAATTAGAAAGTTAGAAGCTTGTGTACCGTATTTTCACGCAAATAACACGCACCCGTATAAAACGCGCACACGTGTATAGCGCGCAGAAATCACGATGATAAGCACAAAAACTTTGGTATAACGCGCTCACGATTATACCGCGCATGCTGCCCGACTCTCCGTTCACCCCCCTGACTTCCGTGCACTGCCCCGCCTCTCCGTGCGCTGTCCCGACTCTCCGTTCACCCCCCCCTGACTTCCGTGCACTGCCCCGACTTTCCGTGCGCTGTCCCGACTCTCCGTTCACCCCCCCTGACTTCCGTGCACTGCCCTGACTTTCCGTGCGCTGTCCCGACTCTCCGTTCACCCCCCCTGACTTCCGTGCACTGTCCCCCCTTGAAGGTCTGTCCCCATCCTGAAAGCCTGATGCCCCCCCCCGACGTCCGATACATCCCTCCCCCCGAAGGACCGCCGATTCCCCAACAATATCGGGCCAGGAGGGAGCCCAAATCCTCCTGGCCACGGCGACCCCCTAACCCCACCCCGCACTACATTACGGGCAGGAGGGATCCCAGGCCCTCCTGCCCTCGACGCAAACCCCCCTCCCCCCAACGACCGCCCCCCCAGCCGACCCGCGACCACCCTGGCGACCCCCACGACCCCCCCACCCCCCCTCCCCGTACCTTTGGTAGTTGGGCCAGAAGGGAGCCCAAACCCTCCTGGCCACGGCGACCCCCTAACCCCACCCCGCACTACATTACGGGCAGGAGGGATCCCAGGCCCTCCTGCCCTCGACGCAAACCCCCCCCCCCCCCAACGACCGCCCCCCCCCCAAGAACCTCCGACCGCCCCCCCAGCCGACCCGCGACCCCCCTGGCGACCCCCACGACCCCCCCACCCCCCCTTCCCCGTACCTTTGGTAGTTGGCCGGACAGACGGGAGCCAAACCCGCCTGTCCGGCAGGCAGCCAACGAAGGAATGAGGCCGGATTGGCCCATCCATCCTAAAGCTCCGCCTACTGGTGGGGCCTAAGGCGCGTGGGCCAATCAGAATAGGCCCTGGAGCCTTAGGTCCCACCTGGGGGCGCGGCCTGAGGCACATGGTCGGGTTGGGCCCATGTGCCTCAGGCCGCGCCCCCAGGTGGGACCTAAGGCTCCAGGGCCTATTCTGATTGGCCCACGCGCCTTAGGCCCCACCAGTAGGCGGAGCTTTAGGATGGATGGGCCAATCCGGCCTCATTCCTTCGTTGGCTGCCTGCCGGACAGGCGGGTTTGGCTCCCGTCTGTCCGGCCAACTACCAAAGGTACGGGGAAGGGGGGGTGGGGGGGTCGTGGGGGTCGCCAGGGGGATCGCGGGTCGGCTGGGGGGCGGTCGGAGGTTCTTGGGGGGGGACGGTCGTTGGGGGGGAGGGGGGGTTGCGTCGAGGGCAGGAGGGCCTGGGATCCCTCCTGCCCGTAATGTAGTGCGGGGTGGGGTTAGGGGGGTCGCCGTGGCCAGGAGGGTTTGGGCTCCCTTCTGGCCTGATATTGTCGGGAAGGCGGCGGTCCTTCGGGGGGGGGGTGCGAGTGGTCCTGCCGGGGGGGGGGGGGATGTATCGGACGTCGGGGAGTCGGCCGGGCAAGAGGGCTTGGGCTCCCTCTTGCTCCGATCGTGGATGCGGGTGCGGGTGGGAGCGCGTGCGAGCGGTCGTTCGGGGTGGGGGTGCGAGTGGTCCTGCCGGGGGGGGGGATGTATCGGGCGTCGGGGAGTCGGCCGGGCAAGAGGGCTTGGGCTCCCTCTTGCTCCGATCGTGGATGCGGGTGCGGGTGGGAGCGCGTGCGAGCGGTCGTTCGGGGTGGGGGTGCGAGTGGTCCTGCCGGGGGGGGGGGGATGTATCGGACGTCGGGGAGTCGGCCGGGCAAGAGGGCTTGGGCTCCCTCTTGCTCCGATCGTGGATGCGGGTGGGAGCGCGTGCGAGTGGTCGTTCGGGGTGGGGGTGCGAGTGGTCCTGCTGGGAGGGTGAATCGGGCGGGGTGGGAACTATGTTTTAAAACTTTTGTATACCGCGCTCACGCATATAACGCGCGAGGGGTATGCGCGGTAGGTAAAAACGCGTATAACGCGCGCGTTATATGCGTGAAAATACGGTAATTCAGTAACAGTTCTGCTGTTCGATGCGGGAAGCATAGTTGAGAAGTGAGACACAGGCACTTTTCCCTTATCTGGGGCTCCTATGTGGAATAGCTGAATCTTGGACTACTTGCTATCCAACAATTTAAAATGATCTGACTGAAGTAAGATAAAGGGCTCCTTTTACTAAGATGTGCCTCCGTAGAGCTTGCGTTAGTATTTTTCATTTAGCGTGGGGTTTGCACGCGCTAATCCACAGCATGCGCTAAAAACGCTAGCGCACCTTAGAAAAAGGAGCCCAAAGTTTTGTAATTCAATTCATCATTTAGCCCACCTTTTACTAAGCCGCAGTAGAGGTTTCTACTAGAGAATGACACGGTGACAAAATTTATCACCATTCCCATTCCCGTGGATAACCGCAGGAAACCATCTTCATGTCATTCTTTAAGGAGAGAGGGAAGAATCAGAGTATGAATGGCCACAACCACTGACCTTCAAGCTTTGCTTTGAAGAATGCTGGTGTAGAAGGACTGAGGTTGAAATAGACACTAAAAAATGACATGGGATTATTTCCCGCAGTTATCCGCGGGAACGGTGATTAATTTTGTCACCATGTCATTCTCTAGTTTCTACCATGGCCCAAAGTGCTACATGCTCCAACGCTCATAGAATTCCTATTCTGTTCTACATGTGGTGAAATGCTTCAATAGATATTCTTTACCATTCATTGAAACATGATGGCAGATAAAGGCCAAATGGCCCATCCAGTCTGCCCATCCGCAGTAACCATTATTTCTTCCTCTCTCTAAGAGAGCCCATGTGCCTAATCCCATGCTTTCTTGAATTCAGGCACAGTCTCTGTCTCCACTACTTTCTCCAGGAGACTGTTCGACACATCTACCACCCATTCTGTAAAAAATTATTTCCTTAGATTACTCCTGAGCCTGTCACCTCTTAATTTCATCCTATGCCCTCTCATTTCAGTTTCCTTTCAAATGAAAAAAACTCGGCTCGTACGCATTTACGCCATATAAGTTTTCTTTTTTTGTATTATTATTTATTAATTTTCAACAGAAATTACTACAAGCATCCACTTGTCACAAATTTGTATACAAAATTTAACTATTACAAGGCCACAGTAGTGATTCTCCCATAGCAAATGCACCATAGTCCATTCAATTCCTATGGGCTTCAGTACATTTGCTGTGGCAGAATTGCTATCGCAGCTTTGTATAAGGAGCCCTAAGGCAGGAACTACTGTCTCTGTGCTATGTCTTAAACAAAAACTATTAATTGATTCAACATGAGTTTGAAGTTGGTTGAATACTATTCTCTCAAGTACGGTAGTTTTGAAAAAAATGGAAGGTTCGATACTAGCCAGTAGTTATTCAGAATAAGAGGATCTACATTATTTTTTTACAAGGTTGGCTTAAATGCTACTGGAACACTGCCTAAGTGAAAACCCTTAAAAAAGGGAGTCATATTGAGCATTGGAAAATTAATAAAAATAGTGCACATTTAATTTTCCCCACCACCAAATTTCTCCATCCCGCCCCACCCTGCAACTTTTTCATACCATCAGGCTGGAAAAACTTTTTGGGGAGAACACTGCATCTTCAAAGCCCAGGTCATGACACACATGAGATTCTACCAAAAAACCCCAGCCTACATAGCATCCAAGCTAACCGTCCCCTCCGCTCCAAAGCGGAACAAAGACTCAGCATTCCCGCAAGTAGATCCCTCTGAATCAGTACGGCAAGGAGATCCCTCTGAATGAGTACGGCATACAAACGATCCTACAGCCATTTTCTACCTCAGCTATGGAGCTGACTACCCATACAGATCAGGTCGCTAGACTCACTAATGACCTTCCGCAGAGCAGTAAAGACCTTCCTCTTCCGACAATCAGGCCATAAAAAACTGCCTCCTCAATATACTTCTCCTAGTACTCTTCGCTATGACCAGTCTGGTTTCTAGAACAAGCTCTGTTATTGTTTACTGTAACCTATTTGTTGTCATGACTAGTCTGTTTTCAAACGATTGTGAATGTCTACTTGTTACCTGTTCTGAGCTTCTGGGAGAACGGGATAAAAATCAAAATAAATAAATAGCTGGAAGAATAAGTGAAGATGCAGAAGCAAAGGTTGATGGGAAAAGGGAGAATGGAGAGGGAGTTCTATGGAGGAGAGGGACAGAGAAAGGAGAGATTTTTAAGTTGGTGAAAAAAGATGGAAATAGGGAAGGAAAAAGAGAAAATGGGAGCCTGAATATGGGGGGAAGGCATAAGAAAAATAGCCATTCTGGATTAGACTATTCTAGCACCCGTTAATGTAACGGGCTGAAACACTAGTGTGTTAATAAAAGGGTTTTGGATTTTGATATATCACCTTTATATAGGCTGAAACGTCAATGAGCAACGAAAGAAATACTGTATAAGTCTTGTAACACGTCATAACCTATTCTATCGTCACACAGCATCTGTGCGGGATATCTTATAGATAGAGAGAATGTTAAATATTGCACAAAAGAAATGTGCAGCTTTCTAGGTCTGATTTTATGAAAATCTCTGAAATTATCACCAAGAAAACACCATAAACAAGCACAATCAGGCACCATCCAATGCAACAGACAAGCCACTAACAATTTTGCAAATGAAACACGCTGTACAGTTCAATTCGATAACAGAAGCGAAGCGACCAGTAAAAAAGGAACCCTAACCCCACTTCAACTACAATATTAACCCCAGATCAAACACTCCCGGCATCTTTTTACCTTCCCGTCTGTCCTAGCGTACCGCCGGCCATGGCCCGGGTATATCTTGTAGCCACTGAAACTGCAGAGTTCGACCCTGAAATGAGAAATAAGGGGCGATAAGAACAACTAGGTTCCTGCAGTTTCATATCCCAATACAATTTGCTCTAGTAAAACAACATTTAAGAGCAGATGGTGGCCGATTATATCAACCAAACCACTTACTTCATGGTGACTGCCAAGATGGCGAAGAGGAAGAGGAAATCACGGGAACTTCCTCTTGTAAGGTTTAGAAAGAATCTGAACTTATCCTGAAAGTAAATAAATATATTTATACCTATTACAAAATGACGCAAATTGTCTATAATGTGGCTGTGGGCCCCTCAAAATTATTTTATACCGATTTAAAAAATAAACCAATTAGCTGGCTCTACGGACGGTTGCCTAGCGTTCACAAGCGGGAAGTATGGCGGCGGCTGAGGATGCTAGAAAGGAAGCAATGACAGCTCAAAAAGAAGGTAATCTGGTCTCTGTAGTGGGACGGCTTGCTAGGTCTCTGTAGTTTATGCGGTGGGTTTCTATTTTGGATGAGGTTTATTTTTTGTCTTGAGAGTTTTTTCCCCCGTGTTTTAGTGTTTGTTTGCTATTCCCGTCGCTACTACTTTTGAACAGTGAGACCAGTTTGCTAGCGCACTGTTTGCTGGGAATTGTAGTCTTCTACTCGTTGGTGAGATAGGAGATGTCAGCGGGGCAGAGAGGAGCATCGGACTACAATTCCTAGAATCTTCTAGTTTGTGCTGAGCTTTGACTTTTTCTCCTAACACAGTCTCTTATCTTGTGGTGTCTGGGAGAAGGTTGGAGACCTGTCTAATTCAGTAAAACGCTTTTGTTGCAAGTGTGAGTTGAGAGGCTAGACTTAGCCAAGTTCCATTATTTGGAACTCATGCGAGAATACACCGGAATATTTAGGCCCTCATTACCTGTTAGCGTTACTTCCAGACCAGCGCTCCTATTTTGTAGAATTAATTTTTCAAGGCTCTGCAGCAGTATTAAAATAGGCGTTTCACATTTAAAGGCTGAAAATCCTTGTTTTCAGTGCTGGTGCTCTAGTCTGGCTTGTTTGACGAGAATTGGAACATATTTTTTTACAACAGGATTTCCAAAAAGCAGATAATGGAAGTCTGTATCCCTAGTCCTACCTAGAACTGATACAGCGTTCTAGGTCGTTCAATTAGTTTGATTCAGTCTTGGATTTGTCCCACTGCATACATGGATTTGAAGTTCTAATATTAATACATATTTTTCAATAAAGTAGTAGCAGCACCCCAATTCATAGAAACATGGTTGCAGATAAAGGCCAAATGGCCCATCCAATCTGCCCATCCACAGTAACCATTATCTCTTCCTCTTTCTAAGACACAGGTGTCAAACACAAGGCCCGTAGGCCGAATCTGGCAGCCCATGGTGCGATGCAGCGTTTTCATTGCCGCCCCCGGGAGTTTTATCTTCTGGCCGACTCACTCCTCCTCATTTCCGCAGTGCGCACAAAGCTGCGAGCAGCGGCTCCTCGTGTGTCCTGCACCTCATCCGGAAGCATTCCCTCTGATGTTGCGACATCAGAGAGGTTTCCAATTCAGATGCAGGATGCTTGTAGGAGCCACCACCTGCAGCTTTGTACACACTGCGACAGGAAAAAATACATTTGTTTCTTTTTCTCTTGGGTTGTACTGCATGCAGAGTCTTGAATCTTAGGGTTTTTATTGTATATATTAGTACTTTTAGTTTTGGGTCCCATATTTGCATAGGGGTTATCTGTGTTCTGGTAGGAATGAATGCTGAGAAGCATACAGTGTGCTTTGTGTAGTTTAATTTTGTGGTTAACCATTATGTGTTGTTAATAAGATTATATTGTGTATGTGTGTATATATGAAAAATGAATGGAAAAATGGTGTTACAATTACTACTATTATGGGTCTGGGGCAGAGATTGGGCGAGGTCTGACTTACGATTTAGCCTGTATTTTAGATTTCGGCCCCTTAATGTGATTGAGTTTGACACCCCTGCTCTAAGAGATTCCACGTGCTTATCCCATGCTTTCTTAAATTCAGACACAGTCGCTGCCTCCACCACCTCTTCCAGGAGACTGTTCCACGCATCTACCACCCTTTCTGTAAAAAAGTATTTCCTTAGATTACTCCTGAGCCTATCACTTCTTAACTTCATCCTATGCCCTCTCATTTCATGAAAGAGACTTGACTTGTGCGCATTTACGCCATGTAGGTATTCAAAAGTTTGTATCATATCTCCCTTCTCTTGCCTTTCCTCCAAAGAATACATATTGAGATCTTTGTCTGTCCCCATACGCCTTATGATGAAGTCCATTTTAGTTGCCTTCCTATTGACCAACTCCATTCTTTTTATATTTTTATTAAGGTGCGGTCTCCAGATTTGTACACAATATTCTAAATGAGGTCTGACCAGAGTCTTATACAGGGGCATCAATGCTTCCTTTTAACTAGCATCCTTCTAGCTTTCACCATCACCCTTTCAACCTGTTTGGCCACCTTAAGATCATCACATATAATCACATATAATCACATTTGTTCTTCTGTCATGCATATAAGTTCTTCACCCCCTAAACTGTACCAATTCTTTGGGTTTTTGCAGCCCAAATGCATGACCTTGGTTTTCTTAGCATTAAATTTTATCTGCCAAATATCAGACCATTCTTTAAGCTTCGCTAGGTCTTTCTTCATGTTCACACCATCTGGGGTGGCTGTTGCAGATTTTGGTATCATCCGAAAAAAGGCAAATCTTACCTGACAGCCCTTCAACAATATCGCTTATAAAAATGTTGAACAGGTCCAAGAACAGAACCATGAGGCACACCACTCATAACTTCCCTTTCCTCAGAGTGATCTCAATTGACCACTATCCTTTGTCATCTTCCAGTCAACCAGTTCCTGACCTAGCCATCACTTTGAGGCCCATCCCGAGGGCACTTAGTTTATTTATTAGACGTCTGTGTGGAGCAATGTCAAAGGCTTTGCTAAAATCTAAATATACCACATCTAGCGCACTCCCTCTACTGAAGAGGGTTTTAAACTAGAAGTGAAAGGGCAGGGTGATCAAAGCTCTCGGGTGAGTATAAGCCCTCAGGTAAGTAAATCACTGAATACTTACACGGATGGGAAAAGTGGGCAATGTCTGGAAAGCAGTATATACTAATGCTCAAAGTATGGGAAACAAGATTCTGGATCTAGAAGCTGTGATGGAAGAAGAGGAGTTGGATAAAGTGGTGATCACAGAGACATGGTTCACAGAACCATGACTGGGATGTAGTTATACCAGGTTATAATCTGTTCAGGAAAGACAGAGTAGGAAGAAAATGAGGAGTAGCATTATATGTTAAAGATCTTATTAAAGCCACACAATTGCAGAATCTACAGGGCAAGGAAAAGGCACTGTAGATCAATTTGGAAAGAGGGAATGGTGAATATATTTACATTGGTGTGATATACAGGCTTCCTTCACAGACGGAAGAAGTAAATAGAGATTCATTAGTAGACATTCAGAATCTATCTAAAAAAGGGGAAGTCTTGCTAATAGGTGATTTTAACATGCCGGATGTTGATTGGGCTATCCTTATTGCGGGGTCTTCTAGAAGTAGGGAGATTTTGGATTCTCTACAAGGAGAACTGTTCCGCAGTTGGTAATGGAACCCACACGAGATGGGGTTATACTGGACTTAGTGCTTACAAACAGGGAAAGTGTTTCTGATGTTACAGTGGGTGATCATCTGGTATCTAGTGATCACTGCAAGGTACAATTTAATGGGTGGGTATAGAGAGGGCTCATTCAAAAGCAAAGGTTCTAGACTTCAAAAAAAACTAACTTTGTTCGGATGAAGCTTTATGTAAAGGAATTATTGTCTGGATGGGAACGTCTGGAAGGAGTGGAAATACGGTGGGCAAAACTGAAAGGAGCAATTGTAAGGGCGACCACTACGCCTTCCGTATTCGCATTTGTCTTTTGCAGACCCGCTCCCATTGCTTCAGCAGTTAGCACAGAACAAAAATATTTATTAAGCGATTCAGCCTTTTCTTTATCAACTTCTACATATTTCGCTCCTTCACTTTTAAGTCTCACAATGCCACTTTTGCACTTCTTCCTATCACTGACATATCTAAAAAAATGTCTTGTCTCCCCATTTTACCGTGTCAGCTATTTTCTCTTCCATTTGTATCTTTGCTTTCCTGATTACTTTACCAGCCTCTCTTAACTTTTCCAGATATTTCTATTTATTTATTTATTTAGTTATTCATTCATTCATTCATTCATTTAGCCTGCCTCTCAAAGGAGTCCAGAACAGGTTACAAAGTACATCCACAATATAATTGAGACAGGACAGAGATGACATAATTTACAATATAGTAGAACAATCACAACCGATAGAATCTGGATAAATGTATCTCAATCCTCCTAAATATCGTAGGAAGCCTCAGCCCCAACACTCCACCGCTGTATTATCTTGTAACTGCGGGAAGAATTACATGGTGCCTCATCATTGGCTGTCCATTCCAATATATTTAAAGTGTCATTTGTGCAACTTTAGTACAACTATATAAATAAAGAATAAATAAATATCCTGTATATAAATATAAAGTGCTTAGTACTTAGCTCAATTTCAGCCAACACCTGAGAGTCTGACCCAACATGTTTCGCTCCAAAAGAGCTGTATCAAGAGTCTCCCTAGATGAATCAAAAATAAAGAGAAGAAAATTGGATACCAACACTCTTGCCCAACTAACCCCTCCATCAAACTCAACCTCCTTATTGCATTCAAAAACCGTCTTATATACTAAACTCACCAAGGTCGCTGCCGTCATCCGACTCCACTTATAGTGTACAACGTTACATTTTTAAGCTTGACACGGTGGAACCTAGGGGTTTGAATAGCGAGATTGAATGGGTGACTGTGATTGGATGAGTCTTCGAGCGAACGAGACACAGGGGGCATGAACATCAATGAAGTATGGTGGGAGGATTTAAACCCAGGGGGTAGACGCCGCCGCCACCATTCTCATACACTATAAGTGGAGTCGGATGACGGCAGCGACTTTGGTGAGTTTAGTATATAAGACGGTTTTTGAATGCAATAAGGAGGTTGAGTTTTACGGAGGGATTAGTTGGGCAAGAGTGTTGGTTTCCAACTTTCTTCTCTTTATTTTTGATTCGTCTAGGGAGACCCTTGATACAGCTCTTTTGGAGCAAAACATGCCGGGTCAGACTCCCAGGTGTTGGCTGAAATTGAGCTAAGTACTAAGCACTTTATATTTATATATACAGGATATTTATTTATTCCTTATTTATATAGTTGTACTAAAGTTGCACAAATGACACTTTAAATATATTGGAATGAACAGCCAATGATGAGGCACAACGTAATTCTTTCTGCAGTTACAAGATAATACAGCTGTGGAGTGGTGGGGCTGAGGCTTCCTACGATATTTAGGAGGATTGAGATACATTTATCCAGATTCTATCGGTTGTGATTGTTCTACTAAATACAAGCTGGATAAAAAGTTACACATTGAAGGATTGTTGCCACAGATTGTTATAATTTACAATATAGACATGACAGTAAAAACATATACACTAAGTAGCATCTGATGAGATTAGGTGGCGTAGGTGCGTTGACTCTGAATGGCATTTCTGGGTGCATGTCCTTAAGGTACTGGATTTGTAAAGAGAAAGGTTTTCACGGCCTTCCTGAAGCTCCAAAGTCCATCTAGTGTTCTAACAGATGGGGGAATGGTTTGTTATAGTCTTGGTATGAAATGTGAGTAGGAATGTTTACGGGATGTTTCAGTTTTGAGGGAGTGGCCAGGAGGTATGGTCAGTCATTTTTCTCCTTTGGGGAGTCATTGTTCGCTTTGGGGAGTAGATTTGTAGTTTGGTTTTCATGTAGTACGGAATCGTTTCATGGAAGGTTTTGAAAGCGAGGACCAGGGCCTTGAAGGTGCAGCGTTTTTGAATGGATAACCAGTGCATGGAAGCTAATGCAGGGGTAATGTGGTCGCGGATGCCTAGGTTTTTCAGGAAGCAGATTGCAGCATTTTGCATTCTTTGGAGGCGGGTGAGAGTTTTGGTAGGCAGGCCCACTAAGTGAATTGCAATAATCTATGTGGGATAGTACGAAGGCGTAGAGTAGTTGGGCAAATTCGGGTTCTGAGAAGTATGCATGTATGGTTTTTAGCTGGCAGAGGTAGTAGAAGGAGGATGATACTAGTTTGGATTCGTGAGCTGTCATTGATAAGTTTTGAGTCGAGAGTTACTCCTAGGCTGTGTATGTTATCCTTGGGTGTAAGGGTGTTTGTGCCCCAGGAAAAGGATGGATGTGGGTATACGCAAAAATCTTTGTGGATCCAGAGAAGTTCTGGCTTGGATTCATTTAACTGTAACTTGTTCCTGGTCATCCAGGTTTTTATTTCAGTTAAACAAGACTGGAGGTTATAGATTTGTGTGTCTTGGTGTCGACCTAGGGGGAGGTAGAGTTATAGGTTGTCTGTGAAAGAGTGGATTCTGATTCAGTGTTTTTCCACTATGTCCAGTACTGGTTTGACATAGAGGTTGAAGAGGAGAGGTGATAGTAAGGCTCCTTGAGGCACTCCATAGTGGAGTGGTTTGGGTTCAGATAGGGATTTTCCTAGTAGAACTCTCTGCGATCTGCCTGTTTTCCTCGTTTTGTGATCTTTTGTTGTTTATGAAAGCTAACCTCTTATTTCTTACCTTTTCAGCTACTACTTTTGAGAACCAAAGCGGCCTTCTTTTCCTCTTAGTTACTTGCATCACAAAAAGGTTTGTTGCCCTTACAATAACTCATTTCAATTTTGCCCATTGCATTTCTACTCCTTCCAGACTTTCCCATCCAGACATAATCCTCCAACCGAACAAAGTTAGTTTTTTAAAAAGTTTAGAACCTTTACTTTTGAATGAACCCTTCCTATACCTCATCTTAATATTAAACCGTACCATACAGTGATCACTGGGTGCCAGATGATCATCCACTGTAACATAAGAACATAAGAATTGCCGCTGCTGGGTCAGACCAGTGATCCATCGTGCCCAGCAGTCTGCTCACGCAGCGGCCCTTAGGTCAAAGATCAGTGCCCTGAGTCTAGCCTTATCTGCTTATGTTCTAGTTCAGCAAGAACTTGTCTAACTTTGTCTTGAATCACTGGAGGGTGTTTTCCCCTATAACAACCTCTGGAAGAGCGTTCCAGTCTTCTACCACTCTCTGGGTGAAGAAGAACTTCCTTACATTTGTACGGAATCTATCCCCTTTTAACTTTAGAGAGTGCCCTCTCGTTCTCTCTACCTTGGAGAGGGTAAACAACCTGTTTTTATCTACTAAGTCTATTCCCTTCATTATCTTGAATATTTCGATCATGTCCCCTCTGTCTCCACTTTTCAAGAGAGAAGAGGACCAGTTTCTCTAATCTCTCACTGTACGGCAACTCCTCCAGTCCCTTAACCATTTTAGTCACTCTTCTCTGGACCCTCTAGTTTAGTACCGTGTTGTGTCCTTCATGTACGGCGACCAGTGCTGGATGCAGTATTCCAGGTGGGGGCATACCATGGCCTGGTACAGTGGCATGATAACCTTCTCTGATCTATTCGTGATCCACTTCTTAATCATTCCTAGCATTCTGTTCGCCTTTTTCACTGCCGCCGCCACACATTGCGCAGATCACTTCATTGACTTGTCGACCAGTGCTCCCAAGTCTCTTTCCTGGGGGATCTCTCCAAGTACTGCACTAGACAACCTGTATTCATGTATAAGATTTTTGTTACCGACATGCATCACCTTACACTTATCCGCGTTAAACCTCATTTGCCATGTTGCGGCCCATTTCTTGAGCGTGATTGTCACATTGCAGGTCTTTGCAATCCTTCTACGTCCTCACTACTCTGAATAACTTTCTATTGTCTGCAAATTTAATCACCTCGCTCGTTGTACCAATTTCCAGGTCGTTTATAAATATGTTGAAGAGCACATGTCCAAGCACCGAACCCTGCGGCACTCCACTCATGACGCTTTTCCAGTCCGAGTATTGTTCATTTACCTCCACTCTCTGTTTCCTATCCGCCAACCAGTTTTTAATCCACGTGAGTATTTCACCTTTGATTCCATGGCTTGCAATTTTTTGAAGTAGTCGTTCAGGCGGGACTTTGTCGAACACCTTCTGAAAATCCAGATATACAATGTCGACCGGGTCACCCTTGTCTATATGCCTGTTTACTCCCTCAAAGAAGTGCAGCAAGTTAATCAAGCAAGATTTTCCTTTGCTGAAGCCATGCTGGCTGGTCCTCATCAAATTGTGTCCGTCTAGGTGATCAATGATGCAGTCCTTTATCAGCACTTCTACCATCTTTCCCGGTACTGAGGTCAGACTCACCAGTCTGTAGTTTCCTGGTTCTCCCCTTGAACCTTTTTAGAAGATCGGCGTAACATTCACCACTTTCCAGACTTCCGGAATCCTTCCCAATTTGATCGATAGATTGGCTATTAGTTGGAGCAGTTCAGCTATAGCCCCTTTCAGTTCCTTTTTTACCCTCGGATGGATGCCATCCGGTCCTGGGGATTTATCGATTTTAAGCCTATCAATCTGCCTGCATACCTCTGCTAGACTGACCGTCAGCTCTGTCAGTTTCCCGTCTTTGTTTCCTGTGTATAGCCTGTCGGCTTCCGGTATGTTGCATATATCCTCTTTAGTAAATACAGACGCAAAAAATGTGTTTAGTTTGTTGGCTATGGCTTTGTCCTCCTTTAGCACTCCCTTTATTCCATGGTTATCCAACGGCCCCCACCACTTTCTTCATGAGTCATTTCCCCTTAATATATTGAAAAAACGGCTTGAAGTTTTTTGCATCCTTGGCTATTTTTTCATCGTAGTCTCTTTTGGCCCCTCTTACTGCCTTATGGCACCTGCTTTGATGATGTTTGTACTTTTTCCAATTTTCGGCCAATTTTGACCTTTTCCATTTCTTAAACAAAGTCTTCTAATCTCTGATCGCGTCCTTCACCACTATAGTGAACTACGCCGGTTCCTTGTTCTTTTTCCTCTTGGATCCCTTGTTGATACACGGTATATATAGATTTTGCGCTTTGGTGACTGTGTCCTTAAAAAGAGACCATGCTTGCTCTAGCGATTTTATAGTGCTTATTCTTTTCTTAATCTTCTTCCCCACCTTGAGTCTCATCCCTTTGTAATTCCCTTTTCAGAAGTTCAGCACCGTGCTCATCGTTCTGGATCGATGTTTTGCCTCTGTGTCTAGGTTGAAGTGGATCATATTGTGATCACTGTTTCCCAGCATCCCTTCTATTTCTACGTCTTGGGCCGGTCATCGTAGTCCATTTAGAATTAAGTCCAGAATTGCGTTTCCTCTCGTATTTTCCTTGACGAGTTGTTCCAGAAAGCAATCGCCTATAGCATCCAGGAACTTGGTCTCCCTACTGCAGCAGGGAGGGCCTAGGTTCCAGTCTATCTCCGGATAATTGAAGTCACCCATGATAACTGCGTTGCCTCCCTTGCAGTTGCGTTTAATCTTGTCCATCATTTCTCCATCAGTTTATTCGGACTGTCCTGGTGGTCGATAGTAAATGCCGATCTTCATTTCCATCTCTTTTATTCCTGAAATTTTGGCCCATAGAGACTCTACCTTATTTTTCATTTCAGGCGTGTTCTCTCCAGTAGACTCAATGCCCTCTTTGATATTTAGGGCAATACCCCCCACCTTTTTGACCTACTCTGTCTCGGCGGTATAGCTTGTATCCCATTTGTAAGCATTAAGTCCAGTATGACCCCACCCCACGTGGGTTCCATTACCAATTGCTGGAACAGTTCTCCTTGTAAAGAAACCAGGATCTCCCTATTTCTAGAAGACCCCACAATAGGGATACCCCAATCAACTGCATGCAGTGGAGCAAAAACTAGAACAGGATCTGCCTGTTGGTGTTAGTTGTCTAAATATATATGTTTTGGGTGTGATTGCTGATGATGATCACATGAATGTTTCCCTTATTTGTGTTTGTTGAAAAGTAGTTGGAGCAAAATTAATAATTTATAACTTGACATTTTCTAATTTGATGCCTAATCAGATCGGCATCTCTACTGGTTTTGTTAGAAAACTTCTCCAGATGCTGTTGGGATAGTGTTGTGACCTTGCATGATATTCTGTCACTTGCCAACCAATTATTACCTGAATCAGTGAGGGAGATTGTCACTTTCCCATGAACAAGTAATCAAAATCTGCAATTTCAAATGTGTCAGTAATTGGAATATAGAACTTTATATGTTTTATTAATTGGCAATTCCTTCTGTAAGTACTGTAACATGGTCCTACTTGCTATCATTTGCTAAGTGGCCTATCCAGTCTGCTCGGTAAAATTGTAACTGATTGTACAAGTTACGACGTCTTCCTCTCACCCCACCCCAATTGTTTTCGTTTAGGGTTGTCTCTCATACAACTGAGTAATTTGGCAGCCATGAGCAATTACTTGTTGACTAATCCTGGTTTTGATTTTACATGCCAAAGCGATGTTTGATTTCTAGTCCCTGATTCTACTATTGAAATTCATGTTTGTCTCATAATTCATCATAATACCCAGTTCCAAAAAGTCTAACTTGGCAGGTCTTGACTGTCACTCAGTGCAAGTTTCCTCTCCAAGCTTTCTTTGAAAAGCAATAGTTATTTAAGTACAGTACAATCTCAGTTATCCAACCTTTGCTAATTTGACCATCTGGCATATTGGTCAGACCCCCACCCCCCTTGACATAATTGCATTACTGTTAAGAAACATGACTTCTGAGACAATTTGGTTTAGACCCTGCTTTTACCGCAAAACAGCACCATAGTGACCCAGGAAACTACTTTTACCACCTTTGTGTATGCATTGAGGGGTTACTATGAGGAGAGGCTAAAGCGACTAAGGCTCTTCAGCTTGGAGAAGAGATGGCTCAGAGGGGATATGAAAGAGGTCTATAAAATACTGAGTAGAGTGGAAAGGATAGATGTGAATTGCTTGTTCGCTCTTTCCAAAAATACTAGGACTAGGAGGCATTCAATGAAGCTACTACTGTGTTTCCTCCAAAATAAGACAGTGTCTTATATTAATTTTGGGTCTAAAAAACACACTAGGGCTTATTTTCAGGGATGTCTTATTTTTTTCATGTACAACAATAATCTTTCCCTTCCTCTCCTCCACCCCAATTCTTCCTCTTTCCATCCTTCCTCCCTTCTCACCCATCCCCTTGTGTAGCTTTTTTCTAGCCCTCCCTCTAATCCCCCTGTGCAGCAGAACCCCACTGAACCTCCACCGTACCTCTGAGGCCTCAAAAAATAGCGGTGGCAATGCTATGAACGGCCTGCTTCGTGGCCTTCCCTGCTGAGACCTTCTCTCTGCCATGTCACTGATCATCAGGGTCGGCAGGGTTCTATTGCATAGGGCTGGGGTGTCAAAGTCCCTCCTCGAGGGCCGCAATCCAGTCGGGTTTTCAGGATTTCCCCAATGAATACACATGAGATCTATTTGCATGCACTGCTTTCATTGTATGCTTCAGTACTCCAGCTGCTGTAAGAAGGTAATTTAGATTCGCGGCTACAGGGCAGGGAAGTTTGTCGGTCCGGGCCTGTTCTGTTGTCGGTCGGGTGGGGAAGCGCCACAAAGGTAAGGGGCAGGAAGGGAGAAAGGGAGGAAAGTTGGAGTGGAGAAGAAAAGACGCTTAAGGGAAATTGGTAAAACTGAGGGGGGAGAAGGACGCTGAAAGCACTGGGGAAGACAAAGGGGTGGAGAAGGACGCTGAAAGGACATGGGGAAGACGGGAGGGGGGAGAAGGACGCTGAAAGCACATGGGGAAGACAGAGGGGGGAGAAGGACGCTGAAAGCATATGGGGAAGATAAAGGGGTGGAGAAGGACGCTGAAAGGACATGGGGAAGGCAAAGGGGTGGAGAAGGACGCTGAAAGGACATGGGGAAGACCGGGGGGGGGGGGGGAGAAGGACGCTGAAAGAACATGGGGAAGACAGGGGGGAGAAGGACGCTGAAATGACATGGGGAAGACAGGGGGAGAAGGATGCTGACAGGACATGGGGAAGATGGAGGGGAGAAGGACGCTGAAAGGAAATGGGGAAGAGAGAGTGGGGAGAAGATGCTGGCAGGGAAGAAGACAGAGATGCCAGACTATGGGGGGAGCGGAGGGAAGAAGATGGGTGCCAGACCAATTTGGAAGGGGGGAGAAAGGGAGAGGCACAGTAACAGAGCAAATGGAAGACGCAGAGAGAAGAGAGACAGTGAATGGAAGGAATTGAATGAGAACATGAGGAAAGCAGAAACCAGGCAACAAAGGTAGGAAAAAAATTCTTTTTTTTTTTTTGCTTCAGGATAAAGTAGTATATTAGTTGTGTTGATAAAAATGTATAAACATTAGAGGCTCTGGTAGAAACCTGTTTACAAAGTATGTATTCTTCCTAATTAATATTTCCAAATTAATAAAGTCTTTTTGCTTATTTTTAAATGGGTTTCTACCAGAGCCTTTAATTCAGTAGCATAATTAACTGAAATAACTATTTCTGAAGTTTATAGGGACGGGCGGGGACGTAGGGGATTCCTCGCGGGGACGGGTGGGGAAGGAGGGGATTCCTCATGGGGACGGAGGGATTCCTCGCAGGGACGGATGGGACTTTGACGGGGACGGGTGGGATTTCTGTCCCCGCGCAACTCTCTAATTCAGATGTTTTAAGTACTTGAAAGGTATTAACGTAGAACAAAATCTTTTCAAGAGAAAGGAAAATGATAAAACCAGAGGGCATAATTTGAGGTTGAGGGGTGGGAGACTCAAGAGCAATGTAAGGAAATTCTTTACGGAGAGGGTGGTGGATCCCTGGAATGTGCTCCCGAGAGAGGTGGTGGAGAGGAAAACGGTGACAGTTCAAAAAAGTGTGTGATGAACACAGGATCTAGAATCAGAAAATAATAGTAAATATTGAAGAACTAAGGCCAGTACTGGGCAGACTTGCACGGTCTGTGCCTGTATATGGCCGTTTGGTTGAGGATGGGCTGGGGAGGGCTTCAGTGGCTGGCTGGGAGGGTGTAGATGGGCTGGAGTGAGCTTTGACAGAGACTTCAGTAGTTAGAACCTAAGCACAGTACCGGGCAGAGCTTTGGATTTTTGCTCAGAAATAGCTAAGAAGAAGAAAAATTTTTTAAAAAAAATTAAATTGAATCAGGTTGGGCAGACTTGATGGACCATTCGGGTCTTTATCTTCTGTCATCTACTATGTTACTTTGTTACTATGCATTAGAGAATGACACGGTGGCGGTTTACCCGCGGCCACCGCATTTTAGCCGCGGGTCACCCGCCGAAAACGGGGAAGAAAACTAGCAGTCGCTGCGGCGACGGGGACAAGGCCATTCACCGCCCGCGGGGCGGTGAATGGTCTTGTCTCCGCAGTGAGGTATCAAGGATCGCGCGGTCCCCGCAGCCACCGCCCGCCCACCCGTAGCATTTAGCCAGCTCCCTCCCTCCACCTCACCTTAAATTTCGAGTTTTCCGGCTTCCTTTTTTCCGAGCCGCACGTGTTCAAAAATCCGTGCACGCGCGGCTGCGCGAGTCAATCAATCTTCTCCTCTGACGCAACCGGAAACAGGAAGTTGCAGGAGAGGAGAAGTTTGATTGACTCGCGCAGCCGCGCGTGCACGGATTTTTGAACACGTGCGGCTCGGAAAAAAGGAAGCCGGAAAACTCGAAATTTAAGGTGAGGTGGAGGGAGGGAGCTGGCTAAATGCACGGCTTTTTGAACGCGTGCGGCTAGGGAAAAAGGAAGCCGGCAAACTCGGAACGAATATAAGGTGAGGTGGAGGGAGGGTGGGGGCTGCTGGACCATTCTTCATTACTTTGCCATACTAATTCCATTCTATGTTAGGTGCCACGGACTCAGATTCGAGTCCTAGCGATGATGAGTTAAAGATCCCAAAAGAAGCCAACTTCTAAATCCAGTGGTTAGAGCTACACTACACTCCTTGTGACCCTGGGCAAGTCACTTAATCCCTATTGCTTCTGACACAATGGGCAGTTCCAAAGACCAAGACTGGCCAGTGTCAAAGACAGGATGCTGAACTTGATAGACCCTTAGTCTCCACTGTTTTTAGTGATCAACAAAGTTCTATGTTTCTATAATCACCCTAATTCTGTTATCATTGGACTAGATATTCAAAATGATTTAAATGGCCAGGACAGGCTCCTGGCTGTTCAAATCATCTGTCCAGGGCTAACCAGGCATTTTCAATCTTCATGTTCAGCCCAAATGCTGTCACACAATTCAGCAAAAATACCCAATGTTGTTCCTCATAATTTAAATATTGCTCATAGAAGGAACAACATTGGGTATTTTTGCAAATGGAAGTTGGAGGGTTAATTCCCTTGAAACAGCCAATTGAATGAAACATGAATTCATGCTGGGACACAAGATAGGTTGAATTTGTTTTGAATTTAAAAAGAAAAATGATCAATGAAGAATACTATAATGGCAAGAAAATATAATGATAAAACAGCAACTAATTTTGCCTATTTTTATATATTAAAAAAGTACTACATAAGGTGAATGTCCATATTGCTGTCTGTTCTGCTGAGCACTGGCATTGAAACAGCAAAATGCATTTATTGCATACTTGTCCTCTGTCGGAAACATTATGGTGGTATATTAGTTGTGTTAATAAAAATTTATAAACAAAGCCCTGCCAGCTGAACATCTCTTTCTCTAGTTCAGCAGCAGGAACTTTGATTTATAAGAATGGAATACGCTAAATATTAGAGTACTAAGGCTTATATGGATGCTGCGGGGACGGTGACGGGGCGGTGAATGGGATGGCAGTGGCGGTGACGGGGCGGTGAAAGGGATGGCAGTGACGGTGACGGGGCGGTGAATGGAATGGCGGTGACGGGGCGGTGCAGAGGATGGTGGGCCGGGGACGGGGCGGTGACGGGGACAGATTTTTTTCCCCGTGTCATTCTCTACTATGCATCTTCATCTTTCTTTTGCATCCTTGGTGGTCCAGTGGTTGGTTGGGGTAGTGGTGATCCCTAGTTGCTCCTCCCCATGCCTTCTTCACTGTCAAAATAGCTTGGAAAACCTTGGTCCAGGGGGAAGAGGTTGCTGAATCCATTACCCTTCAGAGAAGGGGTGTGGGGAGGAGCACACACAGTAGGTAGAATGTAAATTCAGTTTCAGCTGAAAATGTGCAAGCATTTTCTGCTGAAATCGAAATAAGACCAAATATGGATTTCAGGCCAGTCCTGTTATAAAAGGCAAAACCAAAATTGAAATTCGGTCATCCTTTAGAGAAAGAAAGAGGCTGGTGGTGATATGTGAAATAGAGGCAATTACCTCTTTTTTTCGCCTTTTAAGGGGGTGCTGTCATACAGCAATCAGCCTATTTTTAAGGGTGTTTGTAGAAGGTGTTTACTAGTTTCTTTGCCTTCAGATGCAGAATACTGGTATGGTAATTTCTAAAAGAGCTACTGCTGATTTTGGAGAGGATTCCTACCCCTCCCTCCCCAGCAGTAAAAAATAAAAAAAGTTACTGGGGACAATATTGGAAGTATGAGGAGGGAAAATCAAAAGAGGTCTCATCTGCTGGCTTCTAGATGTAATGATGTAATTGGCAAGACCTGGGTTATGCTCCTCTTAATGGATGCAGTATTAGTAAGATTGTAATATTGTGTTTTATTTACATCAATCAGAAATGTTAAAGTGATAGCATGTTTAAATATAAACCAGGTAGACGAGTTTATGTACATGTGTCTTAAAGTTTATAAATTCACTGCCTAACGAGCATATCTTTTAATCAATGTTCTTCCTTCCAAGGTTCAATTGTAGATTTTTCAGGTCAGGGACTGCAGAAACTTGGGCCTGTATTACCCTGTCCAGCTGATACTCATACCCTGATTCTAGATAAGAACCAAATAATTAAGCTGGAGCATTTGGATAAATGCAAAAATCTCATACAGGTAGGCTGAAATTTAATGTTTCTTACTTAAATTGTCATTTATTGTAAACCATTGTATTGCAAACTGTGTGCCACGGTGAAACTCCGGGTGTGCCATGAAACGCTGGCGAGGAGGAGAGGCACTAGCGCTGGTTGACTGCCTACAGGATGTGCCTCTCGCAGCGAGAGGCACGTCCTGTGGGCAATTAGCCGGCATCTGCACTAGAGAATGACACGGGGGAAAAAATTTGTCCCCGTGACCACCATCCCTGTCACCACCCCATCCCTGCGCCCACTGTCCCCACCCCGTCCCCGCATCCACTGTCTCTGCCCCCGTAACCACTGTCCCTGCAGCATCCATACAAGCCTTAGTACTGCAATATTTAGCTTATTCCTTCCTTATAAATCAAAGTTCTGGCTGCTGAACTAGAGAAAGAGATGTTCAGCTGGCAGGGCTTTGTTTATAAATTTTTAGCAACACAACTAATATACTACTTTATCCTAAAGCTTTTTTGTTCTACCTTTGTTGTCTGGTTTCTGCTTTCCTCATCTTTTCATTCAATTCCTTCCATCCACTGTCTGTCTTCTCTCTGCGTCTTCCATTTAACATAGTAGCATAGTAGATGACGGCAGATAAAGACCCGAATGGTCCATCCAGTCTGCCCAACCTGATTCAATTTAAATTTTTTTTTTTTTCTTCTTAGCTATTTCTGGGCAAGAATCCAAAGCTTTACCCGGTACTATGCTTGGGTTCCAACTGCCGAAATCTCTGTTAAGACTTACTCCAGCCCATCTACACCCTCCCAGCCATTGAAGCCCTCCCCTGCCCATCCTCCACCAAACGGCCATACACAGACACAGACCGTGCAAGTCTGCCCTGTAACTGGCCTAGTTCAATATTTAATATTATTAAATTTACTCTGTTACTGTGCCTCTCCCTTCACCCCTCCAATTGGTCTGGCACCCATCTTCTTCCCTTTGCTCCCCCCATAGTCTGGCATCTCTGTCTTCTTCCCTTCCAGCGTCTTCTCCCCACTCTGTCTTCCCCATTTCCTTTCAGCGTCTGTTCCTCCCCACCCCCCTTCAGCATCTGTTCCATTCCTTTCCACCACCACCCTTCCCTCTCACCACCCCACTTCAGAACCCCTCACGCGGTCCAAGCATCTCCCTCCCCTCCTTACCTTCGTGGTGCATTAGTGTAATTTTGTGCAGGCCACCAGAGCCAGCCTGAAGTCGCATGCGTCTGCGGGTAGAAGCTTCTCCTCTGACACAACTTCCGGTCATTCTCTGATCTGCAACTTTTCTCTCGCTGGTGCCTCTCCCCTTCTCCATGCCTCTCCTGCTCCAGCACACCCCAACTGGCGGCTCAAGGTCCCATCTGGAGGGCCTTCATGCATGTGCATGACATCATCAAGATGACATCCAAGCACCAGCCACAGCCTTTGCCATTGAGTTCAGAAGTTTACGAGACACTGTTGTAAACCATAAGATGTTAGGTAAGCTCTTTGGCACATTTGTATTTGGTCACTGGTAAAGTAAAAACAAACACAAAAAAAGTCCTGTACAGTGCATGGTATAGTGAATATTTTTACGTTTTAACTAAATCGGTTCATAAGAACATAAACAGTGCCTCTGCTGGGTCAGACCAGAGGTCCCATCGCGCCCAGCAGTCTGCTCACGCGGAGGCCCATCAGTTCCAGGACCTGTATAGTAATTCTCTATCTATACCCTTCAATCCCCTTTTCCTTCAGAAAATCATCTAATCCCTTCTTGAAACCAGCGTACTCTGTCCTATCACACCCTCTGAAAGCGCATTCCAGGTGTCCACCACCCTTTGGGTGAAGAAGAACTTCCTAGTATTGGTTCTGAATCTGTCCCTTCTCAATTTTTCCGAATGCCCTCTCGTTTTTTTAGTTTTCGAAAGTTTGAAGAATCTGTCCCTCTCCACTTTCTCTATACCCTTCATGATCTTGTACATCTCTATCATGTCCCCTCTAAGTCTCTGCTTTTCCATCGAAAAGAGCCCCAGTTTCTCAAATCTTTCAGCATACCTTTTATCAATCATGTCACTCTTTTCTGAACCCTCTCGAGTATCGCCATATCCTTCTTAAGGTACGGCGACCAATATTGGACACAGTACTCCAGATGTGGGCGCACCATCACCCGTTACAACGGCAGGATAATTTATTTTGTTCTGGTTGTAATACCTTTCTTGATAATACCTAGCATTCTGTTCGCCTTCTTAGAGACCGCTGCGCACTGTGCCGACGGCTTCATTGTCTTGTCCACTAGTACCCCCAAGTCCTTTTCTAGGCTACTTTCACCCATTACCAGCCCTCCCATCATATAGCTGTACATCGGGTTCCTGTTTCCTACATTCAAGACTTTACATTTCTCTACATTAAATTTCATCTGCCATCTTTTCGCCCACTCTTCTAGTTTGTTCAGGTCCCTTTGTAAATCCTCACAGTTCTCTTTAGTCCCAACTCCACTAAATAGTTTGGTGTCATCTGCGAATTTTATAACCTCGCACTTCGTCCCTGTTTCTAGGTCATTAATAAATACATTGAACAGCAGCGGTCTGAGTACCAACCCCTGCGGAACACCACTCATGACCCTTCTCCAGTCCTAGTAGTGGCCCTTCACTCCTACCCTTTGCTTCCTACCCGCCAACCAATTTTTGATCCATTTATGTATATCTCCTTCCACCCCATGGTTCTTCAGTTTCCATAGTAGGCGTTCATGGGGTACCTTGTCAAAGGCTTTTTGGAAATCCAAGTATACGATGTCTATGGGGGCCCCTTCGTCCATTTGTTTGTTAATTCCTTCGAAGAAGTGCAGTAAGTTCGTTAGGCACGATCTTCCCTTGCAGAAGCCATGTTGGCTTTTTTTCATCAGTTTATTTCTTTCTAGATGCTCTTTGATGCTGTCTTATCAGTGCTTTTGCCATCTTCCCCGGGACCGAAGTCAGACTTACCGGTCTGTAGTTCCCGGGTCACCTCTCAATCTTTTTTTAAAGATGGGTATAATGTTTGCTATCTTCCAATCCTCCGGGATCACCCCTGTTTTCAAGGATAGATTACAAACCTGTTGTAGTATTTCCTTTATTTCTTCTTTTAGTTCTTTCAATACCCTAGGGTGGATTCCGTCTGGGCCCAGAGATTTGTCACTTTTTAATCTATCTATCTGCTTTAGTACGTCTTCGAGGCTTACCTCTATGGATGTTAATTTTTCCGCTTGATCTCCCTTGAAGATTTTTCAGGTTCCGGCACGTTGGATGTGTCCTCTCTTGTAAATACTGATGAAAAGAACATGTTTAGTCTATCCGCCACTTCTTTTTCCTCCTTCATCCGTGAAGGAATGAATCCACATTTGATTTGCAGGCTATCTTTAGGACAGGTTTGACATAGAGATTGAATAGTAGGGGGGATAGCAGGGCCCACTGCAGAACAGGGAGGATAGGGAGGAGTGGGGTGAATGGATGGAGTGCATGTATGATGAGATTACAGGAGCGTGACCAGGATGAATTTAAGGAGATCTAAACTGGAAGTTAGATGGAGATGTGTAAGGGGCTATGGGGGAGCTGTTACTTCCTTGCTACGTGGTGGGAAGTTGACTTGATCCCACTTTAAGGGGGCTGGGGGTCAGGATAAGTCTCGAGGGGGGGATGGGAGGGAAATGGAGAAGGGAAGTTCTATAAATTTATAGTTTTTTTTTTTAAGGGATGCTCATGGATGAGATTTAAGTTAGTTTTCTCTATAATTCTCCTTATAAGTGAAAGACATTTTTTTGGGAAATGTTACACCTGAAGACGTCCATTTGCTTTCTATAAGAAACACATTTCCTACAGGCTCTTGAACAGTATGAAGGACAGTTTTTTTTCCTGTGGTCTTTTGGGCCTTTGGGAAGGGTTCATCTAAAAAGGAGGGAAGGAATTGGTATTTTATTTCCTAAGGGAATAAAACTAGAAGTGATGCAGAATCCGCAGAGAAGATAACCTGATGCAAGCAATGTTATTGGATGGAATTAATTATTTTTTCATAAATGTTTATGCTCTCAATGAAAGCCAAAGGGAATTTATACAGGACCTGGTCCCTTAAATACTCCATCACAGGGTGATGCAGGGATTTTAATTTGACTATGACTTAACATTTGGATAATACTGGGAGGGCTGCAGAGTATGGTAGGAAGGAAAGGAGACTCGGTTACAATTATTTTATTTGATACACTGCCATTTTAAACAAAAAAAGTAAAGTCTAAGGCCCTGATTCTCCAAAGTGCATCCCGATTTTAGGCGTCTTACAGCTGTCTAATCAGCCAATCGGGATGCACGTTTTTTTAAAAAAAATGCTCCCAAGGCAAGCCTGAATGCACCTCCGGAAGCCTAGGGAGACCCGCAAGATGCCTAAGCTCGTCTAAGGGCCTTAGGCGGGCCTTAGGCTGAACCTAGGCGACCCTACGCGTCTCCCTAGTAGAGGAGAAGCTTAAAATGTAGGCCAGCAAAATGCTGGCCTACATTGTAAGTAGACGCAGCCGCTATACTTATCGCGGCAAGGGATCTCTCTGCCGCTATAAGTATAGCGGACCGCGGCCCCCTGACCAGGAGGGTGCCCAAACCCTCTGCCCGAAGACACTTAATCTAAGGCCTGATTGGCCAATCAGACCTTAGACTTAGTGGGGATGGGCAAACCCGCTATGCCTAAGGCCTGATTGGCCAAGGCTTCTAGAGCCTGGGCCAATCAGACCTTAGGCTTCGGCGGGATGGGCCGGGAAGGGGCGGGCCCGCTTCATTTCGACGAGGCGTGCCTGCCGGCTCAAGACATGCAAGACCCATCTAAGAACAGGTTTGGTGGAGTGGAGGTTTGGGGGGGGGTTAGCGCCGGGGGGGGTGCATCTTCGGGCAGGAGGGATTGGGCACCCTCCTGCCAGCTATCGATATTGTCGGGGGGGGCGGTCGGTAGTGGGGGGGGGTGCGTCTTCGGGCAGAGGGTTTGGGCACCCTCCTGGTCAGGGGGCCGTGGCCCGCTATACTTATAGCAGCAGAGAGATCCCTTGCCGCGATAAGTGTAGCGGGCCGTGTCTAATCTAACCCGTTTCTCTAACCCTGTCTGTAACATGGACGCCGGTTACAGAATCGGGGTTTAGTTTAGGCCGATTCTGAATAGGACGCCTCTCCCGGGCGTCCTATTCAGAATCAGGGCCTAGGTGTCTTGCGGGCCTCGCCTTCAATATAGGCGGCCTGCCTGGGGAGCATTTTTTTTTTTTTAAACGTGCATCCCGATTGGCTGATTAGACAGCTGTAGGACGTCTACAGCTGCCTAAAATTGGGACGCACTTTTAGAGAATCAGGCCCTAAACGGTTTACAAAAAATAAAAGCAATAGGCAGTAATTAAGATTGATAAAAACAAACAAGGGAATAGACATAAACAAATTAACTAAACTGGACACAGGTAGGCAAACAAGGGTAGGAAAGATTTACAATATCATAAGGAAAAAACAAACAGGATAAGAAGAAGAGGAGGGTAGGTTAAAATGCAGAAAGAAAGAAGACTTAAAGAATTAATAAGCTAAGATATTGATTTTCAGATTGCAAATAATGAGAAAAAAGTTGCAAAGTATCAGCCTATTAGGAACTAGGTTAAAATGCCATTTTGAAATAATATGTTTTCAATTGAGACTTAAATGGCTTAAGAGATTTTTCAGATCGCAAAAATAACGGAATAGAGTTCCAAAAGTGTTGGTGCCATTACAGAGAAACTAGAGTCTCCTATAACTATCCAGAAACATCTATCTAAAAGATGGAATCGATAGAAAGTGCTGGTAGGAGGAACACAGTTAGAGCCTTAAAAGTAGAAGATGAATGGCAATGTCTGAACCCCAAGGGAAGGGACTATACACACTACTCATAAGAACATAAGAACATAAGAACATAAGAAGTTGCCTCCACTGGGTCAGACCGAGGTCCATCTCGCCCAGCGGTCCGCTCCCGCGGCGGCCCATCAGGTCCGTGACCTGTGAAGTGGTTTCTGCCTATTTCTATAAACTACCTCTAGTTATATCTGTACCCCTCTATCTCCTTATCCTCCAGGAACCTATCCAAACCCTCCTTGAACCCCTGTACAGAGTTCTGGCCTATCACATTCTCTGGAAGCGCGTTCCATGTGTCCACCACCCTCTGGGTAAAAAAGAACTTCCTAGCATTTGTTTTAAACCTGTCCCCTTTCAGTTTCTCTGAGTGACCCCTAGTGCTTGTGGCTCCCCACAGTTTGAAAAATCTGTCCTTATTCACTTTCTCTATGCCCTTAAGGATTTTGAAGGTTTCTATCATGTCCCCTCTAAGTCTCCTCTTCTCCAGGGAGAACAGCCCCAGCATTTTTAACCTGTCAGCGTATGAAAAATTTTCCATACCATTTATTAGTTTAGTCGCCCTCCTCTGCACTCCCTCGAGTATCGCCATGTCCTTCTTGAGGTACGGTGACCAGTATTGAACACAGTACTCCAGGTGCGGGCGCACCATTGCGCGATACAGCGGCATGATGACTTCCTTCGTCCTGGTTGTAATACCTTTTTTGATGATGCCCAGCATTCTGTTTGCTTTCTTTGAGGCTGTCGCACATTGCGCCGATGGTTTCAGTGATGTGTCGACCATCACCCCCAGGTCCCTTTCAAGGTTACTCACCCCTAGCAGTGTTCCCCCCATTTTGTAGCTGAACATCGGGTTCTTTTTCCCTACATGCATGACCTTGCATTTTTCTACGTTAAAACTCATTTGCCACTTTTTTGCCCAGTCTTCCAGTTTCGTTAGGTCCCTTTGCAGGTCTTCACAGTCTTCCGTGTTTCTAACCCTGCTGCAGAGTTTGGTGTCATCAGCAAATTTGATAACCTCACATTTTGTCCCTGCCTCCAGATCATTAATAAATATGTTGAACAGTAGAGGTCCCAGCACTGACCCCTGTGGAACTCCGCTCGTGACCCATTGCCAGTCAGAGTATTGGCCTTTTACTCCAACCCTCTGCTTCCTGCCAGCCAACCAGTGTTTGATCCATCGGTAGATATCCCCTTGCACCCCGTGGTACCACAGCTTTTTAAATAGCCGTTCATGAGGTACCTTGTCGAAGGCTTTTTGGAAGTCAAGGTAAATGATGTCTATGGATTCCCCCTTATCCATCTGGCTGTTTATTCCCTCAAAGAAGTACAGCAAGTTCGTGAGGCATGACCTTCCCTTGCAGAAGCCATGTTGGCTCGCCTTCAGTTGTCCATGGTTTTCTATGTATTCGCATATTGTGTCCTTTACCATTGCTTCCATCATCTTCCCTGGAACCGAGGTCAAGCTCACAGGCCTGTAGTTTCCCGGGTTACCCCTTGATCCCTTCTTAAAGATGGGCGTGACATTTGCTATTTTCCAGTCCTCTGGGATCTCCCCTGTTTTTAGGGAGAGGTTACATATTTGGCGAAGTGTCTCTGCTATTTCGTTTCTCAGTTCTTTTAGTACCCTTGGGTGGATGCCGTCCGGGCCTGGTGATTTGTCGCTCTTTAGTCTGTCTATCTGTCTGAGGACATCCTCTTTGCTCACCTCTAGTTTTACCAACCTTTCATCTTGTTCTCCGTTTATAATCTCCTCGGGTTCCGGAATATTGGTTGTGTCCTCTCTGGTGAAGACTGACGAGAAGAATTTGTTTAACCTGTCAGCTATCTCTTTTTCCTCCTGTATCGCTCCTTTCCTGTCTCCGTCATCCAGTGGTCCCACTTCCTCTCTGGCTGGTTGTCTCCCTTTCACATACCTGAAGAAGGGTTTGAAGTTTCTTGCTTCTCCTGCCAGTCTTTCCTCATATTCTCTCTTTGCTTTCCTGACCTCTCGATGACATTCTTTCTGGTGTCTTTTGTGCTCTTCCTGGTTTTCCCTTGTTGGTTCCTTTTTCCATTTCTTGAAGGATGATTTCTTGTCGCTTATAGCCTTTTTAACTGCAGTTGTTATCCATGCTGGGTTTTTAGTTTGATTTTTTTTGCACCCTTTCCTAAACTTTGGGACGTACAGGTCTTGTGCCTTGAGTACTGTGCATTTAAGCAGTGTCCAGGCTTCCTTTACGGTGTTCACCTTCCCTGAGCTGTTGCTGAGCTTTTTTCCTACCATTTTCCTCATGTCCTTGTAGTTTCCTTTTCTGAAGTTGAGTGCTGTCGTTGTGGTTCTTTTCACCTTGGTTGTTCCCATGTTTAATTTGTACTGGATCATGTTGTGATCGCTATTCCCTAACGGTGCTAGTACCACCACTTCCTTTGCGGGTCCCTCTAGCCCGTTGAGGATTAGGTCTAGAGTGGCATCCCCTCTCGTTGGTTCCGTGACCAGCTGCTCCATACTCGGTGGTAGACAGCTAATACTCTTGGATCAATACATTTTTGTGGACTGGGATATGATGCAGAGGGTTACTCAGGCAAAGATAGAACAAGCCACTTGGTTGGATCATGCTCCTGTATGGGTCTAGTTTATTGATTCGGAGAGTAATCAGGGACTAAAATATTAGAAGTTTAACGATAGCCTCTTGGATGACCCCCCTAGTAGAGCATACAATGGAGGACTGGTTGCATGAGTATTTGGAATTGA